>NW_021137716.1:0-325294 GCF_004193835.3 Ostrinia furnacalis
GTCCTTGAGCGGGTATATTAAAGGGTATTCTCCCCGCAGGAGGTGACGTGCAAGACGGTGTCGCTGTGCAGCGAGACAGCCGCGCTGGCGCCGGGCGCGGCCGAGCTGGGCGCCGTGCTGGACCGGCTGGCGGGCGAGGAGCCGCCGCTCCTGTGGGCCGGCGCCGCCGCCGCCGACTGCGCGCGAGTGCGCGACGCCGTGCGTTACGCCGCGCTCGAGATCAGCGAGCATCTTGAGACGTATTTCGACAGGCGGGAGCACGCGCTCGAGGTATGTCATGCGTCATGTAGCTTCAGCTTATCGAGACTAGCGAGCATCTTGAGACGTATTTCGACAGGCGGGAGCACGCACTCGAGGTATGTCATACGTCATGAACCTTCAACTAAAGGCTTCGGCAGACCAAACCGCGCGAGCGCGGGCCTGCGCTGTTGTATTACTGTGGCGGCCATATTAGCATGACACACAGGAGGCAGGGCGGTAGCAGCGCGTTGAAAGGTTTTCGAATATTGAATTTTTGACAACCACCCGCGTTGCAACTGCTTTGAAACTGCGCTGCCTTTAGTGTGCCTACTGCCGCGCTGCAACTGACCCGCGCTGCAACTGACCCGCACTGCTTCTGACCCGCATTTGGTCTGTGGAAGCCTTTAACGTTAGCTCGTTAGCTTACTTGGCGTCAGTTAAACAAGTGGAGTACTACATACACTTCGACTGGAGAGAACATACGCTAGAAGCTAAACATTTCTCAGTCAGGTAAGTCACACCGCACTCGAGATCAGCGAGCATCTTGAGACGTATTTCGACAGGCGGGAGCACGCGCTCGAGGTATGTATTGCAGCTTCTTTTATATCTTGACAATTTCACACAGCGCCATCCTTTTTGCGCAAATTGTCAAGCGGTCGCAATCTGCCAAATTCGCAAATTGACAATTTCGCAAAATGTCAAATGCGCAAACTGTCAAATTCGAAAAAGTCAAGTTTTCAAAATGTCCAGTTGTTTAGGTTTAATAATAAAAGTCAAGTAATTTTATTATTAAATCTAAACAACTGGACATTTTGAAAACTTGACATTTTGCGAATTTGAAAATTGCTCATTTGACATTTGGCGAATTTGGCAGATTGCGACCCCTTGACAATTTGCGAATTTGACAATTTGCGCATAAAGGAGCGCCATCTAGCCTCAAAGTAAGCAACTAATATGCTTGTGTTATGGGTGCTAGCTTAACGCATATACTACTTAGTAGTGTAGTAGTAGTAGTAATGTGACTACTTTTTAACCCAGACCCGTCACAGAAACTTAAATTTCATCATTTAAATTTCTGCCCGGCCGGGAATCTATGGCCTTCCTCAACAAATGGGCTATCTAACACTGAAAGAATTTTTCAAATCGAACCGGTAGTTCCGGAGATTAGCGCGTTCAAGTAAACAAACAAACAAACAAACAAACTCTTCAGCTTTATAATATTAGTATAGAGTATAGATAGACAAGGCAAGTAGAGTGTCATACTTCGATAATGTTAGCGTTCGTGAGAGTGCAAGGCGGAGGGAAAGACATCACAACGCGGGGGACTGCTAAGAAGGAGCACGCGCTCGAAGTATGTAATGCAATGTAGCTTCGGCTAAACATTAGCTCCCTAACGATGCTTGCTTAAGTGAAGCAGAAAATCGAACGCGCAGCGTTGAATAGAGCTCTGTGATTAGTTCGTGTGTCACCCTGTGCGTCCACGCGTCCTGTGAGATCTCATAGTTATGTTTGAGAATACGGGCGTTAATCTCAATTACACTACTTACGTGCCTACTTCGGGTCCCATACGTAGTGGTGAATACTTAAGTATCATTATAATTAATAAAAATAATATTATAAAGATCTGTAATAACCCTACAGAATGAGTCATCGTTATCACACTTAACGCACTCACACAAGCACAAGGCGTTGCTAGCCTGCACACATACACAGTTACCCCTTTCCCTTTCCATGGCTCGGGCCCTGCACACATACAAACTAAGGGCGGGGCCCGCTAATACGCTTGTTATTCCAGAACTTTCGACAGACAGGGGGCAACGGGGGGACAGGGGTGAAATCGATACGGTGTAACGCCAGCGCCATCGCGATTTGATAGTAGCGGATTTTTTTTCTCTCCTCATTTTAAATCATTATTTGCATCGCAAAAAAATGCAAAGTTTAATTTTACCCATTTTTTTCTCTATTTTTTGTAATACGTCAAGAAAATAAAGTTTTCCGCTATTATTATAGGACATTCTAGGTTGTTTCGGTGTCTTATACCTACACTCGATTTTGGATGTTTATACCCAAAAACAACATAATGTGTACAATTTTTATTTTCAAATATTATTTAAAGCGAAGAAAACTAAATTATTTAAATTATTTTCGAGTCCTTGTCAAGAGCATAATAGACTATTTAACACCATTCCCCAATAATTTGAAATCACAACTTTTTTGATAAGACACTTCATTCTGGTCCTAAAAACTTAATTAATTTTAAATTACCTGTAAATTAACATTTTTGGTTGCATTGTAATTGAAAAAAGTAGTTTGAGTTGACAAAATAGTGACGTCACAGGCTTGTATTGCCATGCAAAATCCATGGGAGAGTCTCGTTTTGTCAGTTTTAAAAAGTACGTCAATTGATTAGTGGTGTCAAATAGTCTTATTGACTACCTCGTTAAAGTAAAATTAACTTCTCAGTATTACAAGTTATCAAGTAAAACGGTCAAGAAAAGACGTTGCACTTTACATCCCAGCAGCTACCGCTGCAGGATTCCTAACTTCATTACTCGCCACAAAGTCGCCAAAAATTCCTAACTTCATTACATTTATTATGTAAATCACATGAAATTAGCAACAGTATTATTTAATATAATTGATGTTTAGATTCAGACAAGATTCCTGCAATTTTTTTTCATGGTCTGACGTGGTTAACCTCATCGTACCCCAAATACTGCACTGAAATCTACTGTGGTTTCGTCTAGGACACTATTTTTTTTTAATAAATAAATAACAGCTTTTAAAAACCGGCCAAGTGTCCGATATTATTGAGTCGATAGCGCGATAATAGCTGTAGTGAGAGAGAGAGAGAGAGAGAGAGATACAATAATTGTAGAGTAATTTCAAAGCGCTGATTTTATGCTGACTCACTGCTTTATTAACAAACCTACGTAGTCTGTGAATCTTTTGAAACGGGCCTTCAAACATAAGCCGCGCCCAGTGCCCACGCTCTGAACGGGAATAGAACCCGCGCCGCTTCACCCGCTGCCCTCAACCCTGCTCCTGCGCCCACATTCAAGACACGAAGGTCTTATCTAGCCTTCGCACGAAATCGATATTCCTTCTGGAAGTTTTCCATTTGTAAACATAAGCCATGATACAAATTGTCGCCCGCGGTATTATTAGCTACCTACTTCATTGATACGAGGGCTGCACTAAAAGTATCGGGAATGGAATATTTCCACTGTTCCAGTCATATTAAAATCTATTTAATTGCAAACTCCAGGGTTTCAAAAATCGTATACCATTTATTTATTTAAAAAAAGATTCTCGGTCGTATCACAAGGTCTTGTCAAACTTGTTTAGTCGTTGAGAAAATGGAATTGTCTCGAGAAAATTCATGAGCGATGATTTATTATGACTTTTGAAGTGGTTTAACACAAAAACAGTGTGTTGACCGGATGATTTCTGCATTTGGTAATGAAGCCCCATCCAAAACCACAATTTATCGCTGGTTTCCTGAATTTCAACGTGGACGTGTCAAGCTCAGTGATGATCCCCGTCAAGGTCGTCCAAAAACTGCAGTCACCTAAGAAAACGTTGATGCTGTGCGTAAGCTGATTGAAGAAGATCGACATGTGATATACCGCGAAATTCAGGCAACTTTAGACATTGGCATGAGTCAAATACAAATAATCTTGCATGAACAATTAGGTGTAAAAAAGTTGTTTTCCCGATGGATACCGCATTCGCTCTGTGAAGAGCAAAAAGCGGCTCGCGTTACTTGGTGCGTCAGAACTCTCGGGAGATTACATGCAGGATCCTCAAATGCTGTATACAACATCGTATCAGGTGACGAATCATGGATATACGCGTACGAACCCGAAACAAAAAACCAGTCACGAGTTTGGGTGTTCGAAAATGAGTTAAAGCCAACAAAAATTGTTCGTTCACGGAGTGTTGCAAAAAAAATGGTGGCCACGTTTGTCTCCAAAACCGGCCATGTTGCGACTATTCCTCTTTGGGGACAAAGAACGGTTAATGCAGAATGGTATGCTAGCATTTGTTTGCCACAGGTTGTTTCTGAACTCCGTAAAGAGAACTGCAACCGCGGCATCATCCTCCATCACGACAATGCGAGTTCTCACACCGCGCACAGAACAAAAGAGTTTTTAGAGCAAGAAAACATAGAATTATAAGACCATCCGCCGTTCAGCCCCGACCTAAGCCCTAATGATTTCTATACTTTCCTTAAAATAAAGAATAAATTGCGTGGTCAGACATTTTCATCACCTGAAGAAGCTGTGGACGCCTACAAAACGGCCATCTTGGAGACCCAAACTTCCGAATGGAATGGTTGCTTCAATGATTGGTTTCGTGTTTGGAAAAATGTGTCAAATTTCGCGGAGAATACTTTAAAAAGCAATAAATACATTTTTAAATAGTAATGTTGTTTCACTTCCTTGATTCCCGAAATTTTCAGTGCCGCCCTCGTAGTCATAGTCATTTATCTTTGTTGTATCTTAGATACGGAACTATAAACAGTTGGTCTTCAAAATCTAGA
Source organism: Ostrinia furnacalis (assembly GCF_004193835.3). Classification (NCBI taxonomy): domain Eukaryota; kingdom Metazoa; phylum Arthropoda; class Insecta; order Lepidoptera; family Crambidae; genus Ostrinia; species Ostrinia furnacalis. Next base: position 4,787 of record NW_021137716.1, read on the forward strand.
CCAATCGACCATTTTGCAATTCTTGTTTTGTTATTCGATTTCACAATGACGCAGACATAATACAATCTGAAAATGTTTGATTTTGATACAACGATTCAATTTTATGTTATTTGAATGATTGTAACCGGAAAACTATTTTTTAACTCAAACGAAACCGATTTTGTTAAGTTAACAAAGAGCCTCACGAGTATCTGAATATCATTTTCGAAATAACAAATCCACGTCAATGATAGTATTACGATACTTGCACCGATTTATCCCAATCCCAATACATGTTAAGTATAATGTATTGTGTTTGTATGTCGTGTAAATATATTGGTGGCGTGTGGTAGGTACAAAAACTAAGTGGAGCGGGCCAGAAGAGCTTCAAGTTCGTGCCGAACTGATTATGAAAAAAAAACGGCTACCAACTAGATTTTTGAAAGAAGTAGCTATCCCGACAGACGCTGTCCTGTCTTAAGGATAGTAAATTTTACTCTGTTTTTAATTTTACGCGCAACTCGCTTAATTCTCTTACTTAAGAACCTTCTCAGGAGAATAACAAACACAACAAAAATAATTAGAGTAGGTACCTAATTAGTTCAGCCGTTCACGCGTGGTGCCGTAAGAGTACCTAATTAGTTCAGCAGTTCACGCGTGGTGCCGTAACCAAGGAAAACAGGGATTAATTTGTATTATGTTTTATTACGACTTGGGATAACAAGGCATCATTGCGATATTTATTTTCTTTCTGTTCAACTCTATACCAGCTAAAACTAACTGTTAAATTCGAGAATCCACAAAAGTAAAGAGCGAAAAGAATGTCACATTGTTGGCAACATAGAATATAAAACATTGTATTTTTACTATTACTAACTTTTCTGTTCATTATCTTTCTTGTCTTTGTGCAATACTATAACGGGTCAATAATAATTAGTACCTATACTTAACTTTAACAGCGCCTGCAAGTAATTTCATGAAAAAGCGATAATTCTGCTTCTTTTTCACACATTCCAATGTCCAAGACTTTCTGCCTTTTTTCGCTGTTCTTCGTCAATGTGCCATTGAAACTATTCCATCACCTAATGTAATTAGTAGCAAAATAAACCCTTGCTTTGCATTCGCGCCCGCGGTTTGTCTGAGGCTTTAAATGCTATTACTGACGTTTACTTAATAAGTAATATATTCATCGCAATGATAAGTATCCCGTTGTCCAAATTAAAATAAAATCCAAAAAACCTACCTCGCAAATTCTCCGGATCACCAAACACGATTATTATTCACTGTTTTAGAAAAGATTGAGTAGCCAAATTGCAAGATTCGCGAACCGTGAAGCCCCCGGGAGCTCAGCCGCCTCTGAACATTGACACGAGTTTGAGGGAGCAGCCCCTAACGCCCGTTTTATAACAGTAAATTGCCCAATTTTTCCACGTTTTACCACAATTAAAGTTGTCCGAACTCCTTGAGTTTCAATGTTTTCTTTTCGCAAAGGAAATGTTAGAAGTAAAAATAAGCGCTGTTAGTGACCATTCCGCAACCCTTTCAACGTGCCTTTATGAATCGCAATTCAGTTCTCGACATTAAAAAAAAAAGATTTAAATAAATAATATGCTCTACCATGGGCTTTGAATTTTTCTAAAAATTACCAATAATGGCGACCCGGCGGGAATCCAGCCCAGAGTTTGTTTAAATATCGTAGCTCTACAACTTGAGACTTGGCGCATTTCGCTATCGCTACATCACGTCACGCAGCACCCTCCGTTTGATTTTTGCTAAAGATTTACTTTTATAAATATAGGGTGTTTTTTTTAGAGGTATACAACTTCAAAATGAAATAAAATATGTAAAAATATATTTTATTTAAAAGATTTTCTTATGGCATTTATGCTTCAAACTGATTTCGGGCCTAAGGGTGCCTCGGTTGGCTCAAATGTAACGTACTTACGTAGTTGAGATGTCCAATTTTCAATTTCTTTTTCGAGCAACTGGGGCCATACATCAGCAATAACGCGACGAATACATCAGCAATAACGCGACGAATTTTGGCATTGAATTCCGTAGTTTATCTGCGCAGTAGTGGACTTCACATATCCCCAGAGAAAATAATCCATAGGTAGATCACACGACTGTGGAGGCAAATTCTAAGAACCATCACGTGAATTTATGCACTCATCGAATGTTTCCCGCAATAAATTGAACCTGTCGCGAGCTGGTTTGATGGTAACACCATCTTGTTGAAACCATAGCTCTGCCACATTGATATCATTCATCTGAGGAATGAAAAGTTCCGAAAATTACGTCGACCGTAATATGGACGTTTGTATGGAAAACTGACCATGATTTTTAAAATATTTTTTGCACAATTTGCAAACATTATTCTGAAGTAATTCTATTTAATTATGAAATGCCAAAACATACTGTTCACAAAGGTACCACCAACTATCAAATTAACTATCACTAGAAACAGTATAACCAATTTAAAGTTGTATCCCTTTTAAAAAAAACACCCGTTAGTAGTAACACAATACGGCGCACCTCACCTCTAATCACCGCTAAATTTTGTCAGTGAGTGTGTGCGCGCCGCATACGTGTTGGCGCGCTCACATACAAACCGCGCCCGTGCGTTCCTATGAAGATTTGTATTTATTCATTTGTATTTACTCTGGTCCGGGCCTGCTAATTTAAAACGCATACATGCAGTTATAAATGTTACCTGTACATTAAAATTGAATTTGCTACTACTGCTAATACCTATTAGAAAAACAATTTTATTCAAATTTCAATTTATGCAGTCTATCTACTACGCCGCAGACTGCAGCGTGCGTCAGAGGCGAACACTGCTTTGTTAAACGTCAGTCTACTAGATCACCTCATTATTTGTGCTCCCCATGAATAAGACATGAATGAATACATGAAAACTACATTGTTGCAATTTCTATATTTAGCTCTGAGTCTTACTTTGGCTTCTGAAATGCGTAGTATTTCAGTATGAAATAAAATGAACCTTTTGTTCGCTCCTTTTGAGTGGACCTCACATACACTAATTTGGCAAATGGGAATTTTCCTATACTTATTTTTATAAATAAAAAATAAATAAATAAATAAATATCCTTGGACATTTTACACTACGCCGCTAGCCCCAAACTAAGCAAAGCTTGTACTATGGGTACTAGACAACGGATATAAACATACTTAAATACTTTTTTTTTTGTAAATACATACATATTATACATAGAAAACACCCAGTCCAATACAAACAAATATGTTCATGCACACAAATGTTTGTACTGTGCGGGAATCGAACCCGCAACCTCCGGAATAGTAGTCCGATTCGAACCACTACACCAAACGGCCGACATTTATAATGTGTTCTTTGGATTACATTTTAGGGATCACCTGCTGAATGGAAACCCACTCTGTCTTATTATTCTCAAGTTTAAAATGATGACTCTATTTGATGACACTAGTTAAACCTTCCACTACATATTGAGGTTAATCCCGGCCACCTGGTGACCCCCTGGACCCGTTCCCTTCTCGCCCTGTTGGTCCTGTTCTCTCAGCTATCAGGACAATAAATCGACCATCACCATAATATGCAAATAAATATGAATACCTAATTATAATGTGACGCACCGCGATTAGGTTGCTCAATGATATCTGATCTAATTTGATTATGATTAGGTATGATAGTGGGGTCTGTTTACTAAAGCATATTTGCTGTTTTATAAAATCCTAATTTTATGAATCACTTGACATTAAACTGACAATAGTGACTGAGTTTCTTGCGCTACTTCTTCTCAGCACTGGCCCATTTATTGTCCTGAAGCAGTGGTAGGGTCAATAATATTGGAACGCGTAAAAGTGCTTTTTAAAAGCCTTTTGAGTGCGTTTTTATGAGTTTAAACTATTTATTCCTTTAGATTTTCACGAGCTACTAAAGTTGTTTTTACCAATTTCCTAGTCTCCGATGATTTGAGTTACTTCTCGAAAACAATCGCGGCATCTTTACTATATCATTGAGAAATCGTAGTAATTTTTTGTTATCAAATGGGTGGATTGGGTTGTACCATAAAAACGGCTCCACCCTAAACCGCACTATGTGATTCGACAATAAGTGTGGGCGGGACAAGGATCAATGAAATATTAGAAACGAAGAGCAAACAAAAGCTCACTGGGGAATCTAAGGATTAACGCACAATAAGTACCTACTTTCCCTCTCTTACAATAGCAACTTGACATACCAGCAGATAGCAGGTAGTATTTTTATTTTATTTTTCTTTATTAAGGAAACAAACAGCATGAATTGATGCATGTGAACTTAAGAATAAAAACAGTACAGTAGCCTAATTAGTATATCAGGTACTGACAACGGACGAGGAAGAAATGTCAACAAAAGCACGTTTTAAACCTAATCCAGTTTTCAAATATTATACAAATTCGTATTATGTAATTAACTTGCTTATTTTGTGTGAAATCATCCATATTAGATTCTGTGTTTATAAATCTTGAATACAACTTATTGTTTATACAAAATGTGTAGAAACGCCTATGACTAAACACTACCACGTGCAAAGGGAAAGTCCCTTTAAAAAGGGAGTAATTCGCCACATGTATACTTAAGCCATAAAAGTTTCAATTCACAAAAAATAATAACATCTCATCTGCACCCTGCAACAGTCCATTAAAAGATCGCGGGGATTTATTTTACAAGCCGGCTCTGAGGGGAGCGGGCCCATTTAATCTGCAATCAATAGAGTGCTCGCTAATTGCACGGGCCCCCAAAGCTAGCCCCACAAGCCCCAGCCTGCCTGAGAGGCTTGCCCTAATTGCGTCTCTGTTGCTAATAAATAACAAGCAGGACGAATGATGGGGTAAGCACAAAATTCACATTTCAATTAGATTTTTTTAATTTTTGTCGTAAAACTAAATATGTATTGTTTCCACGGAGAACTGAACTATATTTTCAGACAAGCACCTATGTTCGAGTTCATGTTTTAATTGCAATTTGTATGACTCATTTCAGATAAATGAACATGGTAGATCCTAACTTAAAGCATTAACAATTAAAACACACTTGGTCTTCAGCTTTCACAATGGAGACTTCCAGATTAATATAAATATTAACGTTAGGAAGAAAACATTGGCCCACCTACAGGATACTATTCGACAAGGCCTCACATACGAGCGAACATTAACTCACGCACGCGTATTCTTGTGTATGATGGGAGAAAATAAAGAAAATGGTGTACTAATTACTGTGCAGTATTTAACTGCCTAAATAATAATAAAAACACAGAATTTACTTTTGTAAGTTGCCTCAAGACACTAAGAGGTAAATAAGTAGTTAATATTATTCATGATAATTCATGCTAAATCATGTATTTCCTCCGCCATTTTCCGCAGTTTGGCACCTCACGTCACTTCATTTTACCGAAGTCAGCCCTATAGCTTCGGCGCAGTGCCGATCACTGACGTTTGTCAACAAAATGGTGCTTGACTCTTGAGATAGGCTAAATTACACCATATTGTTAATGACATTGAGCATACATTTTTTTAAATACCTTCGCGAAGTAAAACTTCTGTACGTAGTACTTATTATTATTCTGTGCTAATACCTACTTATGTAATAAAAATCATGAAAGCTTTTTGAGTGGTGGTTACCAATAATGAAAGCGATGTTCAGTTAAATGCACTTCTGCCAAAACCGCACGTTATTGATGCCGTGTCCGGCGTGGAGCGTGATCCATAAAGCTCATAGCAGACTTATCAACTCAGAAAGGGATATACATCGTATCGCCTATTCAAATATTTATCTTTTTATTTGACTTAAAATTACGTTTACGTGACAATAGATAGCAAAAGTAGCCAAATAAAATGTATTTTAACAAAAAATAATATTTTAAATTTACTCTATCGTTAAATTGGTCTTTAGAATAAAAAAACAAAAAAAAATTGAAATTAAAAAAGTTTTATTCTTTAGAATAATATGGCGTTTCAAACAATAGTCTGGTGAAGTGAGTGTCTCTCTCCGAAAAGCGGGACCGAGCCTGTCCCGCGCGGGACATTTAAATTTGATTTAAAAATCGCCAAAATCGGGACGTCTGGCAACGCTGCCTGGATCTGTCAATAGGCCGTATAGGCCGCGGCCTAGGGGCGGCAGATTTCAGATGACGCTTACTCGATTTCAGAACATAAAAGTGAAATAAAGATCCAACCCCACACTAGCCTACGGGAGGCAAAACTGTAAATCCGCCACTGCCGCCTCGACTTGATACGGCTACGATCCATTTCCAGGTTGATAAATGTGCGACGTCCTTTATTCCTCCCCGGCCGAGCCGACTGTTTCCGCTATAACGTTATTAAATGAATAGACGACACACGTCCAACTGAATACTATGGCATGTATAACGTTGTAAAAGGTGCAACTGCTTAACAAATGCTGTCGTTGACTGTACCTAAATACGTGCAACTGCTGACCAAATTAATATGTGAGATGTGACGTTCCATCTTAGGCTTAGCGAACAAAGGCTTGTTTTAAATTACGCGTTACCCTTTTTTGATATTTATTTATTTAAGGATAGTACACAGCACAATATCAATCTGTGATAACAATGTGATATTAAACGAAGTGCTAAATAAAATAATCTTTTGTAAGCGTTGACCAGAATTTGTACCTACATTATTTATAATATGGCAAAGTTTACCATAAAGTAATGTTGCCAGGCAAACGTTGCAGAAATTATTCTACTTATTTTCAGCCGCTCACCTGTTAGATATCTAGGTCAGGAAAACTGTTTGGATTGTTTTTGGACGCATCTAATACTTATATTAAGAGGTAGGTAGGTATAATTTGAATAGGAAATTTTCATTTAATTCCGAATACCTTCACGTTTGCTTTATTAATGTCCATTTTTACAAGCTTTATATTGACTTCACTTCTTAGTATGTGTGGGACAAATCTTGCAACTGAATTTAAGACCAGTTCTCCTCAACCGATTGAGCTGAAATTTGGTATACTTATGTAAGTACGATGACAATGCAATATTATGGTACCATTGAGCTGGTCTGATGATGGAGTCGGGAGGTGGCCATAGGAACTCCTAAACAAAACGGCGGAATCTCATCGTGTTTGGGTTCGTTGGATTTGTCTTTTTGAGCACTTTAGTATTAGACAATGTCCAGGGTCCTGAGATTAAGATATAACTAAAAATTGTAAAATAAAATAATAATAAAAATAAACTTTTTTAAAAACAAGCTTTTATTCTGAATTTCGAAAGCTTGTAGCGCAAACAGAGAAAAAGAGGAATAAATTCCATGCGCGATACAGGCTTTCGAAATTCAGAATAAAAGCTTGTTTTTAAAAAAGTTTATTTTTGTTATTATTTTTTAGAATACGACTACGGGTTTGTACGTATAAACATTTTGATTATTTCTCGTGATGATATGTGTATCATCACGAGAAATAATCAAAATGTTTATACGTACAAACCCTGTATAACCACTGACCGTTTCTTAATGTAGGTAATGTCGAGTACCCTAAAGTTATTTTTTACGGCTTCATACTGTTTTTAACCTTTGTTGGCCCGCGTTAGCCTTTTACGTCCAGTGAAACCTGTAAAGTACGAGTTTATTGTTTTGCTTGTTCGCCTCTACAAAACTTTTGGTTAATTTTACAACAAATACGTTCGTTCTGGCAATGTTCACGTGGCCGTTCATTAGAACAAAACCTTTTAAGGATAATTGCGTATTTAGTCACGGGGAGAAACAAAGTTAGTGTCTAAAAAGTGCAATATTTACAATAAAATGAATTTATTTATCTTCTACATTTAGTTTTCACGTATTGTATTAGGGTTTTCATCAAAAACGCTGCTAATAGAAGTCAGAACAGTTTGAACGAAATACCCTCAAAACAATATCGAGTATTTTGTTAATTGTGGTGGTTGAATTGTTGCCCCCATATGTCATTATTGAGATGAAGAAGCTTCGAAAGTAAATAAAAAGTGGTTTCCCTGTTCCCGGTTTTTTTAACCTGTGGTATAGTTATTGCAATTCACGAAAGAGACACTGGGTCCTTCTAAAAACTCATTTTTGGAAAGTTGGGATGCATACGTTTGAAAGTACTTGTCGCGGGAGGTGCGATTTATTTGACATTGAGTGTATTAGTTTATGGAATGTATGTGTCCCCGCCAGACGCTGGAGCTGTCGCGCGGCGCGGGCGCGGGCGAGGAGGCGGCGCGCGGCCTGTACAAGCTCATCTTCCAGCTGCTGCTGCTGCTGGAGACCAACAACAAGATGGTGGTGGCCGTGTACCACGCGGCGCTAGACAACAGGGTACGTACCACACATGGGTCCGTGGCCGAGTCCCCCAGTTTTCGACGCACCCGTGGTCGACGCCCCCGGTCAGTTAAATTCGATTTGAAGCAATTTTTAATCAAATGTACAGTCAGGCACAAAAATGTTTATAAACGAATAAATATTTATTAGGCCAGTAGAATTAAACACAAAAATGAATCTAAAGAAATGAAAACAAAAGTTTTTTGTTTCTTACTACTGCTGGTTTTGGGTTACAATTTTGCTCCCAGATTGCATAAATAGCGTCAAACATGCATAGTTTAGTATAATAATTAGCTTGTGAAACTTTTTTCGTTGACTGTACTTAGTGCAAAAGCCGAAAAAAATATGATATTAAATTTATTTAAATCGGGGGCGTCCACCACGGGTGCGTCAAATACTGGGGGACTCGGCCACGGACCCAGTAGGGGAGACTGGGTACGGTTGAAACAATTTTGCTTTTATTGTCTATAATTTTGTTGTTTATTAACCAAGTGACGATTACGATACGTGAAATTGAACTTTGAAGTTTTAGCTATGATATGGCTGTATCATTATAGTTCCCGGGTTACTATTTTAAGAAATATACGAAATTTAAAAAAAAAGAAATTTTGTTTCAACCGTCCCCATGCCAGGGGCGGTTGAAACAGCGATTGGGGTATGTTGAAATACATACAAATAATACAATAATCACTAATAAAACGTGTTTTATTTATCATTAATACTACGAATGTTAAAATTATGGTACCACATGACGGCATTAATCAGTCTAAGTATTTAATATTTCTAAAACATTAATTAGCCTTTGATAAGTAGTAAACATTAAAAAAAATAACATAAATATGATAAAATAAATGATATTTCCAAATCTAATAAACATTAATAATAAAATAATATTAACATTCTGAATAAAGTTAACGAAAAACTTTTTTTTTCTTCAAACCATACTTTTCCGCCGCTTTCCGCAGGGAATCTCCAGCTTTTACCTCCTCTTATGCTTTACCAAGTCAATTTCCTCCCTGGAAATCTTCCTTACCCAAACTCTCGGCATCTACAAAAAATAAACATTAATACATTTTCTGTTTCAACCGTACCCAAAAAAAATGTTTCAACCGTCCCCAACCCCACTTTTGGTAAAATATACTTTATAGTTTCGACACTAATAATCATACAATAAAAATAGTTACTGTCCCTTATTCTACAAGCTTCATTATAGTCGCAAACGCACACTCGATACATTCACATAAAAAGAACAGGTAGTATAAGCGTTAATGTCTGAAGAAAAATACTTACTTTGGGTAGTAAAAAACAAAATGGTGTTTTATACACAACGTCAACGCGTTAGGAAGTTATTAGGCACTAAATTCGTGTTCGGACCTATCGTCCGCTTCTTTTTCCCCTAGGACCCCTTACTCCCCGTGGAACCGTTTACGAGATATTTGCTCTGTTTCAACCGTCCTTTGTTTCAACCGTACCCAGTCTCCCCTACCTACTTATTTGAAAAGTTAAATTGACGTTATTGTTTTATGGTATCAAAAAACCTCGTAATCAAATCAACTCGATGGTAATGCCCAAAAAATCACGCCAGCTGTGAATATGGAATAAAATTGGCCGTGAATTTCCAAATAAAATAAAGAAAATAACTAATCGCCTTTTCAATCATGGATTGGTTTGTTTAATACTTACCACGATAAAATGAACAAAACTTTTGCAAAACTTAAGCACAACTACTTAACGGTTGGTCCGTTAAGTAGTTACCTGAAGTTATTGTTAAAAGCTTCATCAAACACAGTTTTTGTTGTGAAAGTTTCAGCGAGACTTGAAAAATTCATTCACATTAATTCTCTAAGAAAGAGTTCTTGCTCAACTTTGAAAGTAGTGGTTAAGACTTACTAGAAGTCGTAGAAGAACAAAGTTTTATAACGTTGGGCAAAACCTTTCACAAGTGCGCGGGTGAAGCAAAAAGAACTCCGGCGAATTGTTAAAGATGTTTCTTTTACAAAGACTGTTATGTTGAATATTTCTTGGACGGTTAATTTATTAATACACTCTAGCTAGAATATTCGAAAAGTTAACGATAGTATACAGATTTTAAATTTTCGCCGGCCATTAATTACGTTTGAGACTGAAAGCTTAATAATGGCTAATCAGTCTGATCTATGATATGAATTTGCTGGTGTTTTATATTTTGGATCAGTATTTTGGACGAGTTCCTCAAACTGCTTATGGTTTAAAAAAACTCATAAAAACTTGCAAGTAGGCTTTTAAAAAATTTTACGCGTCCCAGTATTAACCCTGCCACTGCTTCAGGACAGTAAATGGGCCAGTGCTAAGAAGAAGCAGCGCAAGAAACTCAGTCACTATTGTCAGCCTCTTTGTGAAGAGTTTACATTCTTTAAAATATACATAGTTATAAATGTTGATGCGAGCTAAGCATTTAAACATTCCAAATATTTTTGCCTTGTACGGGACTATTCCCACCTCTCGTTCCCACCACTGCAACTCCTGTGTAGCCAGGATCTACAGCTTGACCGCCACAAAAACCCAACCAATGAAGGTCAAGTTTGTCCCGGGGGAAAGTTAAACTGTCATTGGACCCGCAACGAAATTAATCAGAAGAACTTAGGCAGTTCGATTTTTTCAAGTTATTTATAATTTTCAACATAGGAGGAGTTCGAAATATTTATATAATATTTTTGTCTTGTGTATAAAATGTAATAAATATGTATACAGGGTGTGGAGATGAGCATGAGCGTGTGCGCGGTCCGCGCGGCGCTGCTGGCGAGCGCGGCCGACGCCGACGCCTCGCCCGCGCCCGCTGACGACGCGCGGCTACTGCTGCTCATGCAGCGCCAGAGGTGAGCCTTAGGCTTGTGTTGTACATGTACTACGTACTAAAGCCTGGTCCGTGAGCACGTAGAATCCCGTCCAATGACCCCACGCTACCCATCCTTATCGCTCGCGCGTAATTATGTTGCTGTCGCGACTGTGCGACGCGCGCCCCGCAGTGAGTGTGCGAGCGCGACAGCAACATAATTACGCGCGAGCGATAGGGATGTGTAGCTTGGGGTCATTGGACGGGATTCTACGTGCTCACGGACCAGGCTTTAATAGGAAGCAATTCCTTTAAGTGAACGAGAACGAACTATTCCTTTTTGGTCGTTCAAATCGGTCTTTTAGTTCACTTTAGTACAGCCGATCACGAATGAACAGGTGTGAACGAGACGTGAAATTGGTGACATGTGAGCGCGAGTGAGATGGGTACGGTTCTGTAACTCTGTTGCAAGTATTTTTCGATATTAGGCCATAAATACATACGAAAAAAGACTTTTTTCGTTCGATCTACCTAATAGAATCAGTGTACTAAAATGAACTAATAGCACAGAATAATAATAAGTACTACGTACAGAAGTTTTACTTCGCGAAGGTATTTAAAAAAATGTATGCTCAATGTCATTAACAATATGGTGTAATTTAGCTTGTCTCAAGAGTCAAGCAAGTTTGTCAGAAGTTTTGTTGACAAACGTCAGTGATCGGTACTGCGCCGAAGCTATAGGGCTGACTTCGGTAAAATGATGTGACGTGAGGTGCCAATCTGCAGAAAATGGCGGAGGAAATACATGATTTAGCATGAATTATCATGAATAATATTAACTACTTATTTACCTCTCAGTGTCTTGAGGCAACTTAAAAAAGTATATTCTGTGTTTTTATTATTATTTAGGCAGTTAAATACTGCACAGTATTTAGTACACCATTTTCTTTATTTTTTTCCATCATACACAAGAATACGCGTGCGTGAGTCAATGTTCGCTCGTATGTGAGGCCTTGTCGAATAGTACTCTTGTAGGGGGCAATCGTGCGTGTTTTGTTTTCGATGTAAACTCGCGGAGATGAACAGGCCTGCTAATAGTACTAGAAAACCGAACTAGTTCATTTGGCCGATTGTACTAGTTCGGAGCGATCCGTTCAGTGTCCGAGTAAGAACAAGCCTAGTAAGCCTCCCTTAGTAGGCGCACACCGCTGATTTTCGTTGGCCGATAGTTGTGCCCGATTTTAAAATCGTATGAAGAATCGGCCAAATCGAATCGCCGTAGTGTGCGCACTCCCAATACATGTCCATACTGATCGACTGCCCGACTAAACTATCGGCCGACGAAAAATCAACGGTGTGCGCCTACTCTTACTGCTGCTGCCGGTGACACTACTGCTGGACTTTTGTATCTTATAGACTAGCGGCCGTCCGCGACTTCGTACGCGTGGATCCCGTTTTAGTCCCTTAGGGGTGGAGTTTCGGAAAACCCTTTCTTAGCGGATGCCTACGTCATAACATCTACCTGCATGCCAAATTCCAGCCCGATCCGTCCTGTGGTTTGGAATGTGCGTTGATAGATCACTATGTCAGTCAGTCACCTTTGAGTTATATTTTATTTAGATTCATGCCTTTTGCTTATTTGACCTGGAAAAATAGCGTTTAAGGAGTGGAGAAGAGATTATTTTTGAGGAATACAACAAAAACTGAAGGTGTTTCCACTACCGCTGATGACGATGTAGACATCTTGTATAACTAACTAGTAGTCATTCCGCTTACCTAATTCGGTTCTGCAATCCTCTCTTATAGTCTGAAATAGCTGGAACCATAATGTTTCAATGTTACCTAAAACATTAAATAAGATGCACCACCGCCAGAAAAATGTGTTGAGTTAGGGGACTACGCCAAATTACACGTGTAACTCAATAAACGTCAATATCCCGCGCCCAAAGTGAGCGAGACGAATCCTTTATTCATAGCAGTTTGCGGCGTATTATTTGGCAATACATCACAGTCCCTTTCATGCTAAACTCACTCTTCCACTCTTCACTAATATTTCTACAATATTTACGCGAGATTTGATCACATTGACAAAAAAGAAACGCGATATCTCTTTTTGTGGGTATTTAAATGAATCATTTTGTGTTGCGCTAAGCTGCGAACAATTACACGGCCAGTGGGTGCCGAGTCTCTTGAAAGTTGATTAAGTCACGTTATAATGGCTGGTCATTTGACTCGGTCTTTTGGTTTCCTTTCATCCCGACAGATGGTCAGTCGCCATTGTGTCTCTATCAAAGGGTCGATACAAGTTTAACTTGTCGGAACATGGAATATTCAGGGCTTGCACGGAACCTAATGATGGACGGTACAAAAGAAGCATAAGATTTGTTCCTGTTCCTTACAACAGTGGCGCCCAATTTTGGCTGTACTCGCATAAAAGAGATTTACATTTAAAAGGGGAATTTAAATACCAATTGAGAGTTTACTCCTTACAAATGCAGCATCATACCTGTTTATTGAATAAGATATGAAATTCGTACACATGGTTAACATAAAAATCGTGAATAAAATTCACATATACGTTATCGTCAAGGTCAATCGTCAATGAGGGCTATCGTTTTTATACTTAACAGTTGGCACCCCTGTAGACAGTGGCGCCATCTTGATGAGTGCAAATACGATAGTCCTCCTACCACTTTCGCGCTCACCAGCCGGCGCCACTGTCTTCGCTACTAGCAAGTGACAGGACCTTACTCTACAGTGGCGCCAACTGGTGAGCGCTAAAACGATAGCCCTCAAAGAGGGTGTCTGTTTCATTGTACTATTGTTAAAGGTGCCCCTTAGGATGATGAATAATTAGGGCGTTGAAACCGATGTTTGTATTATTTTGTATTTTTTCTATAGAAACTAGTTTTTTCTCAATCGTCGTGATATTTTGGGATCGGATACTGACTGACCACTTTACTACATACGAAAACTGACAAATCGCTTGCATGTCGTTGAAGTTTTGTTACGTGAATACGCCAACAGGGCCTTTGGCTACGGTTACCTAGCCACTGGTGGTTGTTGTGGTGGTATTAACGCTGCGTTGCGATGCGTTGCGTAGGTGGGGCGCGGCGCTGGCGGCGGCGCGCGAGCGGGGCGCCGAGCGGATCCTCGAGCGCGGCGAGCTGCCCGACGACGACGTGGCGTGCCTGCTGCACGTCTACTGCAAGGCGCTGGCGCAGGCGCACCCGGGTAACAACATACATACACTTTGTTCATCATCATTAGAGACCGGATTATACAGTGTGTTTGGGATATGGCTAACGATAATTTTTGTTAAAAAATTCAGTTTTGACGGGCACATAATAAATAATTAATATTTTTGTGTAGTCACATAAAAAATAATTTAAAAAACTAACCACCTACACTTTATTCATCGCCATCATCATCAAGCTATTTAGTCTCTACAAACAGGAACAGACAGAAGACCATCTCTAACTTCATCATCAACATCTTTAGTTTCTACTACAAGAGGACGATCCTCACACTGGTCAGACGGGTCGGAGAGGTCTGCACATTTCTCCTTTAGTCGCCTCTTGCGATATTCTCGGAGAGAGCGGAAATTCTGATTAAGATTCTGCCGGAAACACACCGGCTTTAGGCCTAAACAGTTTGATCTTGACCTTCTTCTTGAGCTTCTTGTAACTAGTGTATACCTTTTACAAGATTTGACATTTGTACTTACAAATGTCAAATCTTGTAATAGGTATACCTTTTACAAGATTTGACATTTGTACTTACAAATGTCAAATCTTGTAATAGGTATACAGTTGGCGTCCTACTGTATTTAGACAAATCCATCTCATCAAAAGTGCCTCTTGTTAGATTCCAAATCAATCGTTGTCCATAACACGTCAATTTAGACTCCATTTTCCCTACAGACATGGTGGCCATCACGCGGCCCGTCAACGAGCTGTCGCAGAACCTGTCCTTCATGATGGAGAGCCTCTACAAGGTGTCAGTGGCGCTGCAGCGCTCCGAGCTCGGCTGAGCCACCGCCACCGCCACCGCCACCGCAGCCGCAGCCACGGCCGCGGCGCAATTTAAGCTAGGTGATGACGATGACTGTAGGAAATCGACACCATTCGCACCATAAATTCCATTTGTTTCGCTAAATTCTTCGAATTTATGTAGATAGCTGTAGGGAGTCGACACTATTCGTATTTTTTCATTTAATAAGGCCTGATTTTTCAATAGCTGAATAACTTTTAACTGAAGAATTTAGTTTGGCATATTGACAGTTTCAGTATGGGAAATATTATGTCAAAATGACAAGTTAATTCTTCAGATAAAAGTTAACTGACGATTGAAAAATCGGCCCTAATTCGCATAATTATCTGTAATCTGACTCGTAAATAACACATTATTACAGGTTTTAGTCGGCTAATGCCGAACTGGCGATCTGTAGTTTCTTAGCGGCCATTTTCTCTAACATTCACCTGTTACTATTTTCCTGCAGTCTTTTCTTATGTTCACTGACTCGACAAAATGCATGGCGCCCATGACCTATCGTCTTATTTTGGTAGAGGTCATGACCTCATGGCACACTTTTCCGTCACATCCGGATCTTTGTCTCCTGAAACTTTGATCGGAAGGATAATGTGGGTCAATATGATCTATTTTTAGAATATGGAAACACGAACTCACGCCTCGTTGCTATTTGCTTTGCCCAAAGATTGACTTTCAAGAGAAAGACAACGTGGTAAAAATGTTAATTCACAATATAAAAGAAAAGTTTTGAAATTATATGAAGGTGTCTACTCCCGAATTAGAGATGAAATAGAAATCATGAGCACGGCCTTTCAAATAGATGTAATTGTATGAACTTTTTAATGAAACAATGCTTATTTTCTTCTAAAATTTTTAGCAGCAACCACGCAGGCACGCAGCGTTATTATAAGTATACGGCCATATGTGCATCTATATTCCTACAATCTCTACTGTACTTGAATAAATATGTCAGAAATGTGAAAGTAATTTAAATGAATTATCTAATTTGGATAGTTCTTAGTTAGCGTAACGAAAAAATTAAACATCGTCGCGTAGCCTGGCCCTACAAATTGTATTGTACTTGTTGCTGCAGCTTAACAACGTTTTTGATTTCAACATGAAAATAGCATGAAGTGCCTAATAATAAAAATTGCTGACTATTAAAATATCTATATTCCAACGTTCGCCTAGCATACTCGTGATAACAGTATGTTACTTAATCTTGAGTTAATGGAAATCTAGGGACGGAATCAACTGTTGTAGACAGTCTTGCATAATAAATGACCAGATCGACTGCCTGTTTCTTGAAACGTACCTACTCAGGGGATATTGTAAATATCGTGTTTTGAGATTCAATCACACACTTGACATTCAGTATAGCAGGAATAACTCAGAAAGGTCTAGACGAAGTGAGGTCGCGATTTAAATATTGTTTTCCGAACGTATGTCAGTCGCACATTGTTGCGAATGTTTTTCACAAAGCAGCCTTGAGGATTGGATCCATGTTAATGTGATGCTGTGGAAAATCGAGTGCATGTAAGTGTTTATACAAAAGGCCGCGGTGACCATAAAAGAAAGCGCTAGTGAATCAAACTGGAAAGATTTCTAAAGGGTGCTCCGGTATTTTTGAGTCCCACGCTTATAGCTTGTGATACATGTTTGCAAACATGAAACTGGGAGTACCAGTTTAAGAAAGTACTTGAATGCCTCTTCTCGATAACAATATGACAAATAACAGTCGCCGAGATCCTGTGAGAAGTGCACAACCACTCAAAATTCTTTCACTGTCGTTTATTGCAGTGTTTTTCAACCTTTTTCATGACACGACTCCCCTAGTACCTATAAAAAAATATTTTGCGTCCCCCCGATTGTTCGCTTATTTTCATGCATTTTATAATGTTACAAAGATGTTGTACCGAATACTTCAATCCATACAACACATAATTAGATTTCGGATAAATCTGTCTTTATTACTTTATTGATTTTTTTACTGAGGTAGTTGTTACGACCTCGCGCGACCTTTCTATAGAGGCCCACCCGGGGGTCGCGACCCACAGGTTGAAAAACACTGCTTTATTCTAATCATACCGGCCATCATATTTCTGTATATTCACGCCAGTCAAGTTATCTCTATAAACTCTTACCATGGGAGCAAATATCGCGTAGTAAATGCTTTCAATTATAAAACTACCTGGACTCAAAGAGCAGGTATATTTTTATAAATTGGCTCTATTAATAATAGAGTAGTGGGCTTGAGCCTTGAAGTGTGCGTAAACTGCACACAGTAAAGCAAACTCTAACATAAGTAGATGGTTGCATGTGTGCGTGTGCCCCGGCCCCGCCCCGGGGCGTGGTCTGCCCCCCTCGCGGATTATTTGTTAATACCTTTTGTTTTTTGTTCGATACTCATTTAAAATGGCGGTACTGGCAGCCATATTTGTATGTTGGTACTTTCAACTAAATGAAATATTAAAGCGTGTAAACGTATTCTTGGACATAAATTAAAACGGCAGGGTTTTAATCCCACGATGGAGATATCGCAGTTCAAAATAAAGAAGGCACGTAAATATTTTGTACACTGGATATCTCCAGAGCACGCTTCTTTGATGCTGATTTAGTGGCATTTATATTTTTGTTTTTAGGAATGAATTGTGTTTTATGTTTTATTTTTAATTAGTTAATTTTTATGAATAAATAGCAAATTACTTTATGTACTAACACGTATTATAATAATATCGTCTAAGACTACCGTTTCAAGATATGTGTTAAATTACAGTAAGTACATGTATACCTACCGAATGGGCATTCATTTTCTAAGGACTTACAATTCCTACGGCGCCGGCTCTCTCCTGTAGTTACCTGATTGTGTAGTTTCCATGACTGCGCCGTATCGACCACACCCCGCTACTGTGGCCCTCACGTTCATCCCTCGCGACTAGTGTAAGTAGCATCAGCAAAAATTATGAAGTGAAAATGTGATATCGTGATACCAGATATCATAATTCTCTAGAAACTATAGTCTGGCCAAATTGTGTAACAAATAGCGGATCTTTATTTGAAGATTGTATTCAGTCCTGTAAAAGAAGGATATTATTATTATCAGACAACGCTGATATACCATTTATTTTTTGTTTAAACATTATCCTAACCAATATGCAGCAATGGTTGTGTAGGCCAGCCAAGAACCCACATTTTTTAAAACCGAAGTAGCCTATAATTATGTTTGATGGATGAGTATAGAAACTTGTTTTCTTCTTTCTTTGAAGTAGTTAGCTGGGATTGAAAGGGGTGTATTTTTAGATAAGGCAATTGGTGTGTATCGGTCCTAAAGCATAATAAAGTCTACCAGGTCGGCTGAGATTCGAGAATTACTAGAAATTTCAGAAATAATCTACGAGTATAATGACAGCCCACGAATGGCATTGTATTTATAAATCTAATAATAAATCTGTAATACATAATACACTGACTAACTAAAGATTCAATAATTAAGCGAAATAAGCATAATCACTCACTTTTGTTGACAAAAGAGTACAACACAATATAATAGATAAAATATGCAGCAATTTATTGCCATCTTATACTACTTTAATCTACACAATATTATACTAATCAATTATAAATAATAAGTAAGAAAGTGTGTAGCTTATAAATCGCGGCCTTTACTTCTGGCATTTGATATATGAAACAGAATATTTGCTACCTAATATAAGAGCTTATTTCGCCATCACGAGTCCGAGGCGACGACCTAGTTTAAGACTTCCCATATCACAAATAGTGCAGAACGCTGAGATCACCGCAAACCAATCGGTGGTCAAGTTTATCTGTTTAGAAACGAGCAACTAACGAACAAAGTAAAGTAACCATATTAATCGTTGTCTCTATGTAATCGCTTTCATTTAGTAGTTTCTTTAAAAATAACACAATTAATATACTATTTTAGAGCAAGATTAAACGCGGAATATTCGATGTCACTTACCACCTTTGAAGTCTTTTGAAGGGAATTTCTAAGGCAGTGAGCGTTTTTCAGGTGTTTTGTCTTTGATGAATTGACATGGATCAAATTAGGTACTTTGATGTAACATAGCCTCAATCACAAATTATTCTCAATTACAAACATTTTATAAATGTAGGTCTGATACGGCTATCTACAATCAAATTGTAGTCCTCTCATATCATTCTATACGTTGTTTTATATTCGTTTACAGCTGCAGAAAATCCTTTTGAAAGCGATTAGATTATGGTATTATTCATAATAAATATAATAACTTTGAACAACGGCGGCGGCGGCGCTAAGTTAATGACATAGTTAGTTAGTAACCAATCAATATACTGACAGTAGTAATAATATTAACGTATGTATGTACTGACTTTAGTTTTCAATTTTATTATCTGATCTCAGGTAGGATATCGATTGTGAGAACCAAATACTTGATGTAATTTTACAAGTTAGCCTAAAACTCTGAGAACAAAACTGCGCCGGGTCATGTGCCCAGTCGCGCTGTACCCACTATCTCTGTAAGTCGATGTATTTTTGTTACGAAGGTGAAAACGTACTAACCTGCGCTTAATACCTATCCTACTTTCCAATTTCAATCATCCTGGATAATATGCGTAGAATTTGTTGGTAGGACTATTTTTTAAGGAAAAAAATACGTACACTTTTTTTTTACTTTTAGATTGTCTGTATATCAAAATTGTTTGTTTCCACAAAACTAAATAAAATAATAAAATAAACGTAAATCGCCGCAGAGATCAATTAATTTTGTAACGATATGTTGCTAATGTATTTAGATATTATGTGCACCAATCTAATGCAATAACAAACATATCCTGTCTGGTACAATAGGTATTAATAACGTTCATAATTTAACTGTACTATGTTTTGATGTTACTCATCTGTAGTTTGTGATATTATGTCTTTTGTATTGTAATATTGGATGACAATATTTATTTGTTAATTTAGTTTTGTTTTATATCTTCCTACCATTCGTTTGTGGCGTAGTAACATACAGGGAGCCTCGAGCGTGGTCGCCGGCGCGGACCGCGACTGTTAGCCTTGCTGTTATACGAGTGGATTTAAATATATCACGGATTAATATTTTTGTACATTTGGCTAATATTTTTGTATGCTTGGCTGTAGTCAGAGCCCCCTGCAGTATATCACTAGTCCGTGCCAGCGGCTATGTCACGCGACAAACCTTCCTCCTAGATAATGTTAAACTATATGATTATTAATATGTTCCTAGAAAACTAATGTTTACTGTATAACCTGATGTACATGTATTTAACAAAAATAATAAATGATTTCTTCGTAATCGAGTGTTTCATTTCTTTAATTATCTAATATGCCAATGAACCAAAACGAAGTCGGTTAGTTTTATGTTCATTTCTATGAATTTAATTAATAAAGAGTGTATTATAATAAAATAGGAGTATAAGGGGCAAATCAAAGAGTATGTGTAAAAAACAAATTAAATAAAACTCTCCTTAAATGTCTGCAAATCTTATTTATTTATTCAATAAATTATTCTAAACTCAAAACATCTAGAAATAAAACATTTTAAATATAAATAAATTATACAGCGTAAACATAAACCATTACATGCTTCCTATAAGTGTAACTTCATTTTATTTATACATTAAGATAGTAAAACATGTATACAACGACGATATCCAATAAAATGTACGTACTTACACTCAAAGGAGTGGTCACATTGTACAGGATAGGAGACTAACCGGCTAGTTGTAAGTAGTTAACATCCAATTAGAACCTAGAGCTGTCAAGCCGCGGATCGACATCGAGAAACCTACAGACTGACTTCCTACCTATACCTCGCCTCTGCTCCAGAAGGACCGACCGAAACACTCGACAGCGAGTAAAACACAAAACGAACAGAATAGATCTGACCGATTTTTGTCAAATTTAGGTTTCAGAAGTAAAAAACTTTGACTTTCGGTCGGTCTGTGGTGTGTTATGCAGGCATACTATTGCCTTTACTATTGAAATAGACAAGCGCTGCCCAGAACAAAAGTACAATTTACAAAAAGTCACAGCAGAGCAGGTACACCTAGTGTAATATTTACAAACACTTAATATCGATAAATATCAGTCCGTTTATATAAAATACAGTGACAGGTATACTGTAGAACATCAAGAACAATATAAACATTTGTAAACTATGGTGGTCGTCAGCAACGCCCGAGCGATTGCAAATAATTTATCATACACATTGATGTATTGCTACAAACGATATGATCGTAAAGTGAAGGCAAATAAGAATTACAATTTCATGACACTTATGACTATGATTGTGTTAATAATACCAATAAACAAATACATTTATATGGATTAGAGCCTCAATACACAGTAGACCTTTAAATCTCATAAATATAAACATCCAATATTAAAAACAATAGTAATAACACAAGTAGTGGCGTGAACCGTAACCTCTCTCTAAAATTTAACTTCAACAACTAATTCAACTTACTTGCATGACAGGATATTAAAATCATAATAAAAATACATAGTGTGTATAATAATAGGAATCATTAAAATCGTGAAACTATAATTATTAGAACGATGTATAAGAAGGCAACAATTAATAAAAGGTCATGATTCAAAAGAATACGCAATATTTATATCGAACTCTGACAATGCTTGCACATCATGACGGCGAAGATGCCGCCGAACGAACCTTATCCCCGCCCGACCCTCCGAGCCTACAATACCACGTTTTGTGTTATTACCACATTATTTACAATATATACACGTCACATCTAGATTTACGAAAACTTTACAACACTACTTTCATGAAAGACACGCGGTAGATGACAGATTCTTATATTAAACCTCACTTATAAGATTACATTGCACTTTACCAATTATTATGACTTTCAAGTTTACACTATGCCTTCCTAGTATATACGACTTCTACTAGTACTAACCCATTACAGTATTCGGTGCGCGTAGGCAACGCGACTTGGCTACCAAACTACAGCTCCTGACGCTAGCTAACCATGATTACGTACTACAGCACACTACTGAAGATGACTTCGCAACGGATGTTCGATTGTATCAGAAGGTGGGACACTGAACACAGGTCGATGCTGAACTATGATGCTGTCCGCGGCATTGTTATCTACTTTGAACATAGAGATTTATTTAACACAAAACATTTTTGGTTCGCGAATGTGTCAACACCTATACACTATCATCTGGTCTACACTTATCGACGCTACACTATTTATTAAACGCTGCCTTCCGAGGTAGAAATGACGGAAGCTTCGAAAACTTATATTCAATGTTTCTGTAATTGCTATTGGCTCTAATTCGCATGAAATTATTATATTTGACAAGCAGCAGACTAAGATCATGTCCAAGAATTAAAATTATTCGTACACATACTTTTAATAAAATTGTATAATATAGTGTTATGTAGTTAAAAGAAAAGTAATTATAAAAATAAAATTCACTAAAACCTATTAAAAATGAGATAAAACATATAAATCTTTAGTACAATATTGATACATATTTACTAAAATATGGTAATCTTTCATTTTATGATAAAATTCTCAATACAATGCAATCCTAATTTTCGATTGAAATAATTCCGATCTCTTGTGATTCTGAGTTACGTATCAGCTACAAACTTTGTTCAAATTCCATTAAAAAATATAATAAAATCTACAGTGTGTAAAAAATAAAGTGATGGGGGTAAAATATTATGCATTTACACATACAAGATATACATTCAGTTTTATAATAGCAATATTTATTATAATAACATTTCCTCGCATTCCAAATGCTAAAATCCTAATAATCTATTATTCTAGTGGCGCGTGGAGTCCTCGCGAGCTCACTCGCTGCATCGGCTATTATACGCTATAATACTATAGCTCACTTAAGTAGGATAGTTCGTGCTACACAGGAAATATTTCACGATACTAGGTCCTGATGTAGTCGGATAGTAAATTGATCTAAAATAAATAGTAGCAAGTTCGCCTACACTATAAAATAGCTGATAAATAACAAAGCACTTTGTACAATATTATTAGTTACTAGCTGCATATCAGGGTAGTCATGCTTGCGTGAGACGTCGGGCGAACGTTGCATTTTATAATAATCCTAATTAAAACGCGATGGACGCGATAAATAATCTCGATAGAACATGTACACATTATATTAAATACAATAACATCAATAAACACGACTGCTCTTAGATGTAGCGTTCCTCAAGCGAGTGACTTGTATTTACAAGACCGTCATGAGTCGATCGTCTTATTCTAAATATCGTCGGCGACGCATCGCAGGGATCGTACAGATGACACACCAAGTAACATATACAGGGTGTTAGGTAAATGGGTATATGAGCCGACACTAGCCCATGTTAACATGGGCATATAAATTGTATGGTGAAGTCAGGAAATTGATATCTTCATTTTAATTATTTTAATTTTCATACAAATCTGATTTTATAAAATTTATTTTGTATGATAATATAAAAAAAATAAAATGATGCTATCAAATTTCTGACTTCACCATACCATTTATATGCCCATGTTAACATGGGCTGGTGTCGGCTCATATACCCATTTACCTAACACCCTGTAGACTACGTTATTCAGTAATACGTTCAGTAATTCATAAACTGTTAACCACATGAGTTCCGATGTATTCGCACTGACGCCACTGTGCTGTCGCGGGAAGGATAGTGGGGTGTGGAGGGGGTGAGGTGGTGTGAGCTGGTGCGGGGTGGGGCGAGGTTCAGAAGTAGCAGGAGACGAGTTCAGCGGGGGTGAGGGTAGGGGCGGGGGTGGCGCGCGCGCGCGGCGGCCGCTAGTTGAACAGGACCGAGTTGGGGTCCTCGTTGTCCATCTGCTTGACGTGGCGTAGTACGTCCTTCTTCGTGATGACCCCAAGCAGGCGTCTGCAAACAACACGCTTGTGAGCTACTGTCCCTAAAGTAAGCCTATCGCGAAATAAATCTTGACTGCGGCTATTGGTTTATGAAGTTATTTGACTGGTAATTAAGACTAAGGCCCAGAACAGACGGTGAAAAGCAACTGCAACGAAACTGCAACTTTCTGATGATTCTGATGAATGGAACTGAAACTGAAAGTTTCGAACTGGTCGCGTCATGTGTAGTCTCTCAACGAACGCTATGGCAGAAACTTAGATGCAACTGAAAAGTAACTAGCAGTTGCAGTTTCGTTGCAGTTGCGTTTCACTGTCTGTGTCCTAAGTTGAAATTAATTCAAAGTCAAACCAGTATCGAGTAGAGATGACCATCACTTGCTGACAAAACATGTTGGGACTGGGCCAAAGTCCGCTGGTTCGATAAATAATATCACAAAATCGAAGAGTTTAAATGGCCAACAACGTCTTCAAAGTAAGGGGAAAATCAACTAGTGACTGGTTAACTGGTACACGCTCAGGGTTCCAATCAGAAGGCGGTGCGAATGACGCCCAGCCAAACGACGATTATGCAACAAATTTTATTGACGGGCCAGTGCACTTGTCACATTGAACTCACCCATTGTGCGTGACGAGCGTCTGGCGCAGGCCCAGCTTGCGGAACATGTCGACGACGGTCTCCATGGGCGTCTGGTCGGTGACGGTGATGGGCGCCATGTCGAGGATGCGGTGTAGGGCCAGCGGCGGCGGCGGGCCGGCCGGCGCGGGCCCGCTGCCAGCGAACACCACTGCGCTCTGCCCACTGATGCCCTCGATAGTACGCCGGGCGTTCGCTAGCGGGAATAAATAAATAAAATAAATATCCTTGGACATTTTACACTGCGCTTCTAGTCCCAAACTAAGCAAAGCTTGTACTATGGGTACCAGACAACGGATATAAACATACTTAAATACTTTTTTTTTTTAAATACATACTTATTATACATAGAAAACATCCAGTCCAATACAAACAAATATGTTCATGCACACAAATGTTTGTACTGTGCGGGAATCGAACCCGCTACCTTCGGAAATCAGAAATGAGGAGATCCGTAAACAAACTAAAGTCGCTGACATAGCCCGACGGATTATCAAGCCCAAGTGGCAATGGGCAGGGCACATAGTACGCAGAACTGACGGCCGATGGGGCAGCAAGGTTCTGGAGGCCGCGTACCGATAAACGCAGCGTGGGACGTCCACCCATAAGGTGGACCAACGACCTGATAAAGGTAGCAGGAACTACCAACCTAACCTAACCTACCAACCGTGCGATGGGGATGCATTGGGGGAGGCCTATGTTCAGCAGTGGACGTCCTATGGCTGAAATGAAGAACCTAAAACTACCACGCTCTGACCACTGATATCCTTGATCAGTAAGATAGTTTGTGCTACGTAGGCATACAGGTCTTAATCCGGCACTGGCGCGGGCTCACGGCACATAGCACCCACGCAAGCTTACAGCTAAACTATAAACATTTTTTATGCATAACAAGGTAGTAATTTGACTACAATCGCACCTGATATTAAGTGGGATGTAGTCTAGGATGGTGCATATCTGCCCTGTAAGTGCCTATTCACTCTCGCCTTGAAAATTCCCGGATTGTAGTCTTCGAGAAAGACAGCAGCAGGCAACGAATTCCAGTCCCTAGCTGTTCGCATTATAAGAGTCATCGAAACGCTTAGTGCGAGCTGGTGGAATGTCAACTATATAGGGATGGTACGCTAACCTGCGTCTGGCTCCCCGATGATGGAAGACATACAAGACATGTGGCTAAACTGAAATTACATACAAGTATGTTCGGAAAATGGGCTTGAAAGACACTTCATGACTCACCTATGGCCAAATTGAGGTCGCGGCGCAGCACGAAGCCCACCAGGTACTGAGACTCTTTGGACACCACCACGGGGTACCCGTTGTGCTCCGTCTCCTTGAGCAGCGTCTCTACGTCGTCCACTGTCATCGAGTCTTGCGTGATTACCGCCAGGGTGTCGTTGCGTCTGAACGGAAACGGACCTTGTTAGTTGAGGAATAGGGGCAGGATTATAATAAATAAAATAAATCATTTATTTCTCCTCACAAACTTAGGTTAAATTACATTTGGTAAAAAATACATTACGCTATAGGTACTTAATACTAAGTTTGTGTGGGACTGGTGCCTGAAATAGGTTTTGTTTAAAACCTGTTCTACAGGTCACCAGGCTCCCACCCGTGGAATATTATATGGTAGTATAGCGGTAAGACCCTTAAGTGCGATAGTTTGCGAAAACAATTGTTTTTTTTTTTTTTTTTGTAATGATTATTAGTAATTTGTTATTACACAAATTACTCATTTGTTATTACATAGATCACGAGTCGGCCAGTCCGACCCCTTCACCGTTCGGCTATCGTGGCTACAAATTGATGTTTGCCTGTTACTTTACACATCTATTCGAAAAGCCATAGGACGAATTTGTTGTTACTTGACAGTATTTGGCAGTTACGGATATAGACTAAGAGCTAGTGAACGCCAGACCTACGTCATTTTATAAAAGCTGAAAGTTTGTCAGCGTTTGCTAACATACGCTGACATACTTTCAGCTTTTATAAAATGACGTAGGTCTGGCGTTCACCCGCTCTTAAGTCTAATATGGATGTCGTTTTGTCTGAACAAGTGGAATTGGACCTTGTTAGGAGCAGAAATAGTGCCAGAATTGCCTCTAACCTAATTGGCAGTCCTGGATAATATCCTTACAAAGACTATGAGATCGTGCTGGATCTAAAAACTGCAGAAGCTTCAATCGTGTATGTTCAATCCTAACCAGATAGCACGTCAGAGTGAGAAAATAAATCAGAGATAAACAACGCAAAACTTTTTGCCTGAATTTTTGGTAATCGAACTTCGTGCAACATTGCTTGGCATCGCACTATGTTAAATGTATTTGCACACTTACACACAACAAAAACAGCTAAAATAAAAAAAAATAAGAAATCATAAAAAACAATTCTCAACTAAACAAAAAAAAATAAAAACAACAATAGGAGTGTCTTTTCAAAAGGGGATACCTACATTCTATCTTATTTTTCACAAAATGGGAAAAACTTATATGGGAAATATTTACAGACCTACCGAAAAGCATTATTTCTGTTATGAAACTATTTCATTACAGTGTTCTAACTACACTTTTTGCCAAAAAATATGACTTATTAATTTAAAGTTACAGAGTTCAGAAAAATCATAATATCCTCTTTTGACACGGATCTTTTATAATATCCCCCTTTGTTCTGTACTTACTGTAAATATCCCCTTTAGTTGTGTACTATTTTGTAAATATCCTCTTTTGTATTGTGCATCTCAAGATTTTAAATGATAATAAAACACAGATTATTCTTTTTTTTTAATAATAATAATGACCAAAATTAAAGACGCTACTAAACAGAATTATATTTTTTTAATTATTAGACATTCAAATCCTGATTTGTCCAATATCAGGTGTCAGACAATCACACAACATAGATTCCATTTCGGTATTCTGTTGGTCTTCAGGGCTGCAGTTTGGATCATCAATTAATAATTTTTTATACCACTTCAGTTCATCTAAACTGTACCACACTCTTCGCCAAACTGTTTCTTGAGCAAATAGACGTCAAAATAGGTACCTTGAACTTGCCAGAGTAAAAAAATACCGAAGCGTTCAAAACATACAAATTTTGCGTTCCGTTCTACAGAGTAAAATGTCTAAAAATAAATCCTAAAGCATAAAGTTAAAGGAAATAAAACACTATGTAAAAGTAAATATCCCATTTTGAAACGGCTAATTGGTATAGTGTAAATATTTGTATTGTAAATATCCTCTCTTGTTATGAAATGAAAAATAACTATTATTTTTTTAATTTTGTAAGTGTAAATATCCTGTTTTGAAATGAACACTCATATTTGAAGCTGCTTTACTTGGGAGAATATCCCGTTTTGATTAAGATTTAAGTGACGAAAGTTAGTATTCAGCACTAAGAACAAGACTGCATACTCAGTTGAATAAATAATAAAAATGTAAATATCCCCTTTTGAATAGACACTCCTCAATTATTGCCAATAAGCAAATAGCTTGCCTAACTAAAACGTGTAATAAAACAAAAGAAAAAAGTTCGCACTAATTAATTAATTTGCAAAAATAAAGTAAACTCGAAACAAATCAAATAAACAACCCTTCGTAATGCAATATTATGGTGGGAATCGAACCCAACCACACGTCATACATTACGGTGCGGGCAAATCGCGTGAGCACGTAATAATTACTTCAATAGCTGAATTATTGTAACTACCGCCCAACCAATGCTCTTCGCTACGCATAATTAATTAATTGATTAATTTAAGGCGCTCGAATGCAGCAAGCCGTGTTTAAAGTGCAATATCAGTAAAAGGCACTGTTTAAAATATTAAACAACACAAACAAACCTTGTAGTTCAAAATAGGGCTCAACAATGGAAAATCAATAATCTTGACATGTTAATAGCAGCTAGTTACATGAAATTACTTCATCAACTGCACAAAGTGGGTAACAGGCCAGCGCTGCATCAAATATGTAGGCTGTATCGATTTACCCGTGCATACATTCTGTGACCTAATTGCATATAAGACATCGAAGTCTCATTAAACGACTTTCATGTTTACATTTCAAGAAACAGAGGTTCCTTCGTTTCAGCTAAATGACGTGCAGAACTGAACAATGGCCTCCCCCAAAGATGTGTTTCTCCTAATAAGCTATCCACTCATTAAAACAAAATTAAAGTAACAGAAAATGTAATTGTAACAAAAAAGAAAACAATGCAAGCAGGATAATGAAGAACGAATGCGGCCCCTTGCAGTGCCACCCCTTGCTACCGCTTTCGCTGATTAGACCGTGTCAAGGATCATCCGCCATATGCCGTGGTGTTTGCAAATTTTATAAAAAACAACATCAATTGGCGATGCAAAGATTAGCAACAATTAGTTCTGCGTCAGCTTAAAAGCGGCGCAATAACACGGATAATTATTATCGCACTGCATTGAGCTTAGCACTCGCAAAAAAAAACAAAAGGTAATCGCACAGCAAAAATAAAATGCAAAAAGAAACACAAAAAACTCGCAAGGAAATACAGATACAAACAGCAAATAAAATAGCAATGATAAAGAACAAAAAATCTCATAAAAGTGTTAACTCTGACGTACTATCTGACATAGGATTAGGTGTGACTACTCAATATCTTCTTGTGCTCTTATCAACACAAATAAGAGCATATAAGAGTAGCTCTCTTGTAAAAGAGACAACAAAAATGAGTTAATAAAATCATAACAATTATTGTCGCCTCTGGTTCTGGTTAGCCAGTCAAACTGTCGTAAATTACGACGTAATTACATAGTAAAGGGCAATCTGGAAGAACTTCCAAGACCTGTAAATTTCTCCCACCGCGGACGACGAACGTAACGAGTGAAGGTAGAAACTATTTATAAGAGTTGGTGGAAATTTGTTCCCTAGTTTTGTCGCTGAACTATCTCTCGGCGAGTGATCTATCCGCGAGCGTGCATCACCCGGCTATTACATTCGTCAGTTTTTATCACTGCTACAAATTAGAGGAAAAATGTTCTCGCCGGCAATGTGAAGTTACCGATAAACTGTTAATAAATGCATCTCATTTCTTGACTGCTACATCTCCATCGGTTATACATCACTCGGGCAAGAAAATACTACAGTGTTCGTCTGCGGTGGGGCAAATGACGTAGGCTAAAAATAAAACTATAATCTGATCCGGGAGCACGTAAAATGTTGTCCAATGACCCCAAGCTACCCATCCTTATCGCTCGCGCGTAATTACATTGCTGTCGCGACTGTGCGACGGGCGCCCGCAGTGAGTGTGCGAGCGCGACAGCAACATAATTACGCGCGAGCTATAAGGATGGGTAGCTTGGGGTCATTGGACGGGATTCTACGTGCTCACGGACCAGGCTTTAGTTAGTTAATAGGAGGTTGTACTCACTTGGGTTGCATTACGTCCGCCGCGAGGGACGTATGCTGAAACTCATCTTTGCTGTCCAGGAAGGGATATCCATTGAGAGCAATGTGGGCATCGTATATGCCCTGGCGGCCCAGCGCGTCGCCCACCCACTTGGACGCCATCGCGGCCGCCATCAGCGGGACTATGTACCGCACTCCGCCCGTCAGCTCGAACATTATCACCACTAGGGACACTGCGGGAGATACCATACTATGTCAAACGGTTCGACAGAAAAGCATTGTACTACAGGTCTTTACATGTCCGATGAAATTTAAACCCAATTACTGCTTCAGACCCAGAGATCCCAGATTTGATTCCACATGGGGGCAAAAGTTTCTGCTCGGTTTGGTTGGTGGTAGGACTTTGTTTACATTACATTAGTCTGGGACGGACGGATCGGGCTGAAATTCAGCATGCAGGTAGACGTTATGACGTAGGCATCCGCTCAGAAAGGATTTTACTAAAATCCAGCCCTAAAGGATTAAAAACGGGATCCACGCGTACGAAGTACGAAGCCGCTAGTTGAATAATATTTACGTAATATGTACGTACCCTAATTGTACCTAATGTGTTCCTTTTCTTTCTGTTCTTTTTATGTGGTGTGCAATAAAGAGTATTTATTATTATATTATTATTACCTGTCATGCGAGTCACGCCGCCGAGCACGGCCGCGGCTCCAACCATGGCATACAGGCCGGGCGTTATGCAGTCGTCTCCCGTTGAGCATTCCCCAGAAAAGATCCAAATCTTCGAGTGGTGGAACGCTAGCTGTTCCACGCCTGTTACAAACAATCATATTACAGGTTAAAATTAAATGGTAGCAGAACAATAAAGCTATGTCAGGACGAAGAACGAAGGCTAATATAATGTTTAAAAAATCTTGGGCAGGACTAGAGGTCAGATCCACACATCATGACTGTGGCAAGTGCCGCAGAACCCTCAGTGGCACCGAATTTAAGACGAAACTGGAACCTGGACCCACCAGTCACCACCGGTCACCAACTGTGGGTTATTGTTGCTGCTATTGACTGAAAGATGGTTATTGATAATTCTATATCAATAACCATCAATCGTCATCATCAATATCTTCTCAGCACTTGCCATATGTTTGTCTCGAAGCGCTGGTAGGGCCCAAAAGATAAGGAGACAAGTAAAGTGCCCCATAAGGGCTGCTACCTTTTTTATATTTGACGTTCATAAGTGCCACTTGTGGTCTAAACTGAATAAATATTTTTGATTTTGATTTAATAGATTTTTCCAGCGATGCACAAGTTGAGGCGGCACCAGAAACCGGACGGTGGCTGTGATTCACTGCTGTAAGCTGTACAGGTACTGATACTGACCTATTCCCACTATCCTGCCCGCTATGGCCCCGAGGGCCAGGCTCGGGATGAACAGGCCGCACGGTACTTTGATGCCGAAGGTGAACACTGTCATCACGAGTTTGAGCACCAGCGCCAGAAACAGCAGTCCTATCGCGTTGTACACCCCGGGCTTGGCTGGAGCCCGAGTTATTGCTGAACTCACGTCCGTGAAGTTCCGATCGTAGTCACTGCACAAAACATTGACAGTCAGATACACGTGACCATCATAAAAAAAAGGCAGTCAAGGTTAAGGTCCGGTTACTACCAAAAGCGGAGAGCTCTCATCTCTAGCACAGTAGATAAATCAAACAGTACGGAAGCTTCATACAAACGCTCGAAATCACACTCACGCACACAGACGCACGCTTTACACAGCTCTAAGCGAACCTCGCAGTCCATCCGTCGCGGGTGTCGCGCGCGTTGTGTTTTTAATTTAATAATAACTTTATTGCATTCGCTGTCCGCTGTATTTTTAAAAATATGCCACGAGTATATTGCGTTTTTAAACTTCGTAATAATGAAAGGTGAAAATAATTTAATGTTACTTTTTAAATAAAATGCTTAATTAATTACGTAATTACGCTTCTTAACAATTTATCTGTTCTATTTGATAAGTAATTTGATTTAATTTTGATTTTCTTGTTTATATGTAACTTCTTATACCTAACTAACAAAAAATAACGACATCGTATTATGTTGAATTGTTGAACTTTTTTTTTTGTAAACTAAGTACTGTTAATGGTGAAAAATCTAAAACGTTAAAAAACGGTATCGTTTAGCCAATGAGCTGATGTTGTAGTCACTCTAAAACGTCAGATTTAAAGAGACGCCCGGACGCGCGCGGACGACTCCGCGCGACAACCCTAACACTCAATTGAAGTGTAGGTATTTAACTCGACGAAAGGGCCTAGTTTCCGTACTGCTTTAGCTCATATATATACTGTGTTTCTAGTTTCCTCTCTTCTTCGTTTGATAGAAACCGGGCCTTAAGCTAAAAGATTCTTGACTCACCATAGAGGATCCGAATTGGATATCCCGCACTGGTTGAAAAGCAGATAGATCAGCTGGCTGGTGTTCATGCGCGTATACGGGTTGGGATAGGCCACCACCGCTGTGACCAGGGTCACCACCAGGACCTCCGTGACCGGGTACTGACCAAGCTTCGAGTACTTGCGGTACCGACACCACCATATGTTCGCTTTTATAAATATGGTGGCTATACACCCCTGGTTGGGAAAATACACAATTCATAAGTCAATACACCGTCCGAAAACAGAAAAGATTTTCTATAGTCTGTTCGCCGAGAGTTGATAAAAAAAAAAAATATCAGAGGTTCAAAACTCATTATAAATTGCGGCCCGCTAATTATTTTTGTCGATATAATGAAAAAGTTAGTAGATTACACTGGTCAACAGTGGTTTTGGTGCCAAGGAACTGTATATATTTTTTGATTAAGGACCTTATACTGGTTGCTTTAGTAGCAAATTTGTTGATTTCCTACGTGTGGTTTTCTAGATTTTGACGTGTATAGAAAAATACAAAATTTCACCAAAATCAGCGTTTATAATATTTTGAAGTGCTTAAAAACTTTCTTTTCCACGACTTTTGTGAATGAGGTGTAATGGAACTATCACGTTACATCCTCCAGCAGTAATCAGCCATCATATAGCTATCCCATCTGCCTTGGCACCTCTCTTCCAATGGTTTTTAGGTCTTGATAGCATCGCTCTCCCTGTTCTTAGCTATAGCATGCTATAGTGACCCAAGATTCTCTGGGAATTGGTCAAGATGACTGTGGAGGTAGTGCCCTTTGATGAAAATTATTACATCCTGAGTTTTTAGGGCATGTCTCACAATTTCATAGTAGTTATTAGTCCTGTGATATCCGAAAAAAATTTTAGTAACTTCAACGAAATAAGTCCACGTAAATCGTTCCAAACGTCCATCAAACTTAAGAAATCAGTATCTTTTATTAATATTCTTATTTGTGGGCCATCAAAAATTTTCTGCTTTAACCTTTTTTTATGCTCAAACCAGGTTTTTTTTTGTTTTTTCCTCACTTTTTCCACTCTGAACTTCATGTTATGGCTTCTTTGACCATTGAAACATTGCCTCAGTGTTCACAGCAGATTATACAAACAATTTCGGGTATCCACGGCTTGAATACAACCACAATTTCCGACTTAAAGTAAGAAAAATAAGCACTTTTTATTAAAATTTTGCCAAAATTTTTGAAATTCTTAACTGTGTACACATCACAAATGTAATAAATTACATTTGGATCGTTGAGGCAACTTCTTGGCAATGCAGACATGATATTAAAATAAATTTCGTTATAAAAATATACCGATAACATTACAAACTGTGCAACCAAAGTACCGATTAAAGCTAAAATTTAAAACTGAGGGTAGATCAAAAACTACACGTAGGGAAAAAAAAAAAAAATTATTTTTATTATTACTAATACACACCTAATAATAAACTATCAACAGAATCTCGGCACCATTTTAATTTTGATTTTTTGTTGACCAGTGTTATCATTATTATCTCTTTTTTTACGGGAATTATTCCGGTTAGGGCATTCGTGGGGATACGGATCAAACACGTGGCGTCCATGTGTTGGATAAAAAGTATTTCATTATTATCAAGTGGCTTATAGTGTATCCCAATGTTGGGCAAAGCCCTACCCACTGTCATACCATTCATTTCGGTCTTATGTAAAATAAATCTATTCCGTTTCACACATTGCGGCCCGCCGGCCGGGGCGCTTGACGACAGCTGCGTGGCTCGTACCATGTAGGGATTGCAATCCGGTCCGGCGGATCCGGTAATCCGGCGGATCCGGCGTGTTTTTGGACCTACCGGATCCGGTGAGTCGGCGCCGGATCCGGAGGCGGATCCGGTAAAGCAAAAAATACGCGAACGTGAACTGGGAAAGTCGAGCGCGCGCGCATTTGCCAGATCGCTAGACGTGCCGCGACACTACATTGTATTTTCCTTTGCAAAAAATAAATGCTTCTAGTTTTTTTGTTTCTTAGGAGTCATATTGTTTCTTAAAAAGAACTGAAGTTGAATTTATAAGTACAAATTTAAAATACTGTTTTGTTGATTTAAGTATGTGTACCTAGATTATTAATAAGAGTTTAATAGTATTATTACTTAAGTACTTTCAGATACTTACATACAGCAATAAGTGAGAGTCAGACTGATTACTAACTTTATTATTTAGAATTTTCATAATTTTATTAGTACAAATTAGTACTTACCAAAAATTACAATTAATACCGAAAAATATCAATAAAAGTGACTTTATTTTCCATAAATACGTATTTTCTTGTTCTTTTTATGTACTATTATCAAAACTAAAAATCACTAAATACTAGACCAAGTTACTTCGCAATCCGGCCGGATCCGTCCGGATCCGGCCGGATTAGCGTCAATCCGGTGAAATCCGGCCGGATTGAAAATGATACCGGATTGCAATCCCTAGTACCATGGTACTCAGTGCGCGTTGTGACAAACGACGCCCGCCATACAGA
The DNA here is from genome assembly GCF_004193835.3 of Ostrinia furnacalis. Lineage (NCBI taxonomy): Eukaryota > Metazoa > Arthropoda > Insecta > Lepidoptera > Crambidae > Ostrinia > Ostrinia furnacalis. Next base: position 39,813 of record NW_021137716.1, read on the forward strand.
ATGCGATAATTAAGCGACAGTCGCTATTGCAAGACATTTCATAATATTTATCAACTCTCGGCGAACAGACTTTAAATAGCTAAGATTGTAAAGCACTTACCCCTATTATCCCCAATCCCACAAACGGAATAAGTTCGAAGAATATCCACGGTTTGTTGTACTCCACGAAGAACAGGACGGAGTGTTCGTTGCCAAACGGGTTGATTGACCGCAGAATGAACGCGGCTATCAGAGCGCAGAAAAACGAACGCCATAGTGTCTTCAAAGGGAAGTAGTACGATACCTAAAAATACAGGATTCAGTTAAAATCATGAAGCGTCAATAAAATGAAGAACTGTTACTTATGGCACAGAATAATAATAAAAGTACTACGTACAAAAGTTTTACTTCGCGAAGGTATTTAAAAAAATGTATGCTCAATGTCATTAACAATATGGTGTAATTTAGCCTGTCTCAAGAGTCAAGCACCATTTTGTTGACAAACGTCAGTGATCGGCACTGCGCCGAAGCTATAGGGCTGACTTCGGTAAAATGATATGACGTGAGGTGCCAAACTGCGGAAAATGGCGGAGGAAATACATGATTTAGCATGAATAATATTAATTATTAACTACTTATTTACCTCTCAGTGTCTTGAGGCAACTTAAAAAAGTACATTCTGTGTTTTAATTATTATTTAGGCAGTTAAATACTGCACAGTATTTAGTACACCATTTTCTTTATTTTCCTACATCATACACAAGAATACGCGTGCGTGAGTCAATGTTCGCTCGTATGTGAGGCCTTGTCGAATAGTATCCTGTAGGTGGGCCATCGGGCGTGTTTTGTTTTCGATGTAAACTCGCGGAGATGAACAGGCCTGCTTATGGTTTCTCCAATTCCAATGACATGTGCTGAACTGAACTGAATGTGACTTACTTCCTCTAAGCTGAAGAGGACTCCTCCGATGGGCGCTCCGAAGGCGACAGAGACTCCGGCGGCGGCGGCTGCCGACAATATCTCGCGCTTCTTGGCCTCGTTGCGGCCGTATTTCGGAAACAGGTACGACAAGATATTCCCTGGGGAAACACTGCCTGTCAGTACTGCGGCTTTGTTGGCAACTTACACTAAGGCCCAGAACAGACGGTGAAACGCAACTGCAACGTAACTGCAACTATCTGATGATTCTGATGAATGAAACTGAAAATGAAAGTTTCAAACTGGTCGCGTCATGTGTGGTCTCTCAACGGACGCTATGGCAGAAACTTAGATGCAACTGAAAAGTAACTAGCAGTTGCAGTTTCGTTGCAGTTGCGTTTCACCGTCTGTTTTGGGCCTAATGCTGCATCATTGAAAACGGGAGGAAAAACTAACGAACAATTTGAGGAAAATATACATATTTAAGAATACCATAATAACAAATTTGGCAACAGTACAGAGCTCACTTAGGTTTCCTTGGTAGAACTTGATCGACTCGTAGCGATGATGGTAGATGGCACTGTTAGGTGCCAAATTGGGTAAAGCCTGGTCCGTGAGCACGTAGAATGTTGTCCAATGACCCCTAGCTACCCATCCTTATCGCTCGCGCGTAATTATATTGCTATCGCGACTGTGCGACGGGCGCCCGCAGTGAGTGTGCGAGCGCGACAGCAACAGAATTACGGGCCAGCGATAAGGATGGGTAGCTTGGGGTCATTGGACAAAATTCTACGTGCTCACGGACCAGGCTTTAGCATAAAACGAAGTACATTATAAAGAGTTTGTAAAAAGCAGCAAAGCTAGAAAGACTTACCTAGACAGCTAGCAATATGGACCATAGGCCCCTCCTTGCCCAGGGAGAGGCCGGAGGACACGGACAGGATGAGCCCGACGACCTTGATGATCAGCGTCCACTTGCCCAGGTACCCGCGGATGATGAACCCGCTCAGGATGGTCTTGATCTCAGGGATACCTGTGAGAATAACCTTACCTTAAAACCCATTTTACCTTACCTGACAACGCAAAGCAATCTACTTTACCATGTTAATATTAAAATAAAGTTTGTCAATACTATGATATTAGTGCACAGGACTGCATTGAGGAATGCGAACTTTTAACCCTCAATGCAAACTTATGCACTATCAATAAACAATGGAAAATGTACAGTATGAAATGAACATGTAATTGTATTACGTAGGTAGACGGTGGGTGTACACAGCTGTTAAACCACAGGTAATTGTATTGTTACATTTTATGATCAAATGACAACAACGGTTTAGTGTGAACACATTTTAATTACATGGTCCTAACTTACAATCTTATCTTCTTACGGTGGGTGATTCTAAATCTAATCTCTAATCAACCTTAAAACTAAAGGGGAAAGCAACGCAGCGGGTGAGATGTCTCTGCCAGAGCGGCGGGGGTCAAGTCCCGGACACAGCGCGGACACAGCTGGTCCATAAGCCCCCGAGAGCCAGGTAGGGCGTGGAGGCTCCGCCAGACATACGCTCGGAACACCGCGACACCTCTCCGCTCGAATACTGCCCGCCGACGCTACGCAGACATGTGGCAATAACGACCGAGGCCCGGTCTCCGCCAGTGCGGAGGAGAGCGGAGAGGAGAGGATTTAGCCCAACAGTTATTGCCACATCTCCCTGTGCGGAGCTCCCGCGGCCAGCACTCAAGCGGAGCTCGACGATGTCTTACCATTCGAAGCGTATGCCCGGCGCCCACCCCTCGACAAGACCCTCAGGACCCTGTCAACCCCACCCCGCCCTGGCTGGGCACCCCACCCGTAACACCGCTGTTCCCCGAACATCTCCTCTGCAAATTGATGCCATACCAGTTACCACCTCTCCTCTCCGCTCGCCTCCGCTTTGGCGGAAACCGGGCCGAATGGGTGATTCTCCCCATAAAAAAATCGCTGATAACATATTACCTTATTACCAGCGGCAGACCTGACGACAAACCAAAGGAACTCCGCCCTTGGCCAAATGAGGAAATGAAATAGTGATTGCTACGATGCAGTTTAATCAAATACTAAAAGCTATAGCTAATCAACTACTAATACTAACTGTATAGAAAAACACATTCGCTTTGCTTATAACTATAGAACCTAGCATCGTAGGTACTAATATTAAAGTACGAAAATAACAAACCCACAAACAATATAACAATCTATGTTATTTAAATGCCTTCGCTTATGCTTATAACTAAAATAACAAAACAAACCAACTTGAAACAAATAAATCGATAGTTTAATTTTACTATCAGCAACGCCGTTGTTGTAGTAAGTGACAGTACCATTTTAATCTGATTGTGGGGCGACTATCTCGACACCAGAGAAAATTCAACGTTTACACCCTTTCGTATATTGATTAAGACCATATCGATCTTTCATAAATGCGTCGAGACATTCTGGAACATGGACACAATGTAAGAACATGAACGAATATTTCCTGCCAAATTTTAAAGTAATCTAGAGAACCACTGGGACAGTAAAACGCTTTAATTATCACTGCTTTAATTTGCAACTAAACTTTGACATTAATTGCTTTTGGCTTACTAACGTGAACAATACATGACTACTACGTATGCCAGGGCCGAAGTTTACAAAAACTTGACCTACTCGTCAACACAAAGAACACAACTATAAGATAATCATGAAATCCAAATAAAACTCGGTTGAAGCTGCTGCAATGGAAAGGGGACCATTCCGGTACTCTTCAGATGTATGGTCTGCAAAAAAAAATTACAATAAGCTTCTGTTCCATAGGCCTCTTCCTTCGAATGAGGCCTGCGACTTTAAATGGACCTATTTAAAGTATTATCAATTTATAATTATAAAAAATACTACCTAACCGTGCCCACGACTTCATACGCGTAAAAATATGTAGATTGAATAATTTTTTTCCGTTTACGCAACCATTTTCATTAATGCTCTGCTCCTATTGGTCGTAGCGTGATGGTAAAGTCTATACCATTCCACTTTTTAAAATGGGCTATCCGACACAAAAAAACATCGAATAGACGTTCCTGAGGCTTATCAACCAAACAAACAAACTCTTCAGCTTTATAATATTAGTATAGCATACATTAAATAAAAGGAGTAATAGAAAATGTATTGCAAAATCTTAAAATGTCAAAGGCTTACCCTTTTTAATAATAAATCTTATATCGCCGCCATGTCCGCTCGCCCGGCTGGCTGACCAGGCGAATACGGTATGGCGGCTCGACGATCTTGACGGGCTTGACGGGCTCGGCGGGCTTGACGGGCTCGACGGGCTTGACGGGCTCGACGGGCTTGACTGGCTGGAGGGGCTTGACGGGCTCAACGGGCTCGACGGGCTCGTCGAACTCGACGGGATCGACGAGATATGCCTCTGCAAAAAACAACAATATGTAGCAACAGAAAATATGTTGAAAAAATCTTCCACTTTAAGCGTAGGCGCACACTAGGCAACGCGCGACAGCGACAGCTCGGCGACTTAGACGCGACGACAACCTAATATGAACTTGTCTAGAATAGGCGTGTAGTCACCGAGCTGTCGCAGTCGCGTGTCGTCTAGTGTGTGCCTACACTAAGCAAAAAGAGACGCTACCGTTGAACATCGTCACGACGCGGGTCCACCGCTCCTCTCCCGGCAGTCTCACCTTTATGCTTTTCATCCTAACACGTATCTGTAGCGCACTTCAGGGCGATCCATTGCGTCTCTGTAAGAAAAACCATTACCTTTACCTTGTTACCTTTACAATACACAAGTGATATATATAGAATAGCTGTGCTCGAATAGAATTATCATTTATCAGTATTAATAGTAAATAATGCGTCAAGTTGCTGTGAAAGAAACATCAGGTATAAACAGGTCATACATAATCCTACTAATATTAAATTATAATAATCTATAAAGGTAAACGAGACTTCAATAAATTCAATAGACCAAGTGCTTTAATGTCACGAAGACTACTCACTAAAAACGAATACATACTGACACTTACCTATAATTTATAATTTATTTTGTTACACTAATACAAACAACACAAACACAGACACTTATTTTCTCGATTAGCCACAAAAGGCACAACTAATCAAGAAGTGCACATCATAAAAGCCTTGTCTATTGCGTATTTTGTATCGTTTTTCCGGCTTTTAGGAAATATCGTAATCCCAAAGTGCACAAACATACAAAACAGTGTAAACTTAATTTTCTCAAATTGTGCGGCAATGATGATAGTTGTGCCATTTTGCGTATGACTATAATATTATTTTATTTTACTGAGACAGCAGTATTACTGCAAAACTATACGTCAACAACGTTTTAGTAAAAGTGCTACTATGCATTAGAAGAGAGATAAATAGATTCGTTCGTTCGTTCGTTTCAGCCAAAAGACGTCCACTGCTGGACAAAGGCCTCCCCCAAGGATTTCCACAAAGACCGGTCCTGCGCCGCTTGCATCCAGGTACTTCCCGCGACCTTCACCAGATCGTCGGTCCACCTAGTGGGAGGCCTGCCCACGCTACGTCTTCCAGCTCGTGGTCGCCACTCAAGAACTTTTCTGCCCCAGCGGCCATCATCTCTTCGAGCTATGTGCCTCGCCCACTGCCACTTGATTTTAGCGATTCTGCGGGCTATGTCAGTCACTCTGGTTCTCCTACGGATCTTCTCATTTCTGATTCGATCACGCAGGGAAACTCCGAGCATAGCACGCTCCATCGCTCTTTGGGTGACCTTGAGCCTTCTTATGAGGCCCATAGTAAGCGACCACGTCTCAAAGCCATACACCATCACATCACACACATAAATAGATTTATGTATGTATATTATATAGAACCGCTACATCTCTTTTTTTTACTAAAACTACAGTTAGTTAATAAGATATATAGCATAATAATAATTATTGATATATAGTATAGTACTAATTAATACATAATAACCAATACATTATGGAGATGACAATAAATTAGGACAAAGGTTATTTTTACTGACAAAATCAAATCGAAATACAAAGAAAAATTATAGCACAAGATCGAAAAAAGTTGGTAATATATTAGTAAGGGGGTTAGCATAAAGGTATATTAAACCTTAAGTTAGCATTCATTTTGACGTTTATCCCAATGCCTGGGGCGATCTAGCTAGTGATACACTATTGGCATAGACCGTACCATCTAAATGATGGAGCACGCTTAGTGCTACAAATGCGCAATTGAATTTACTGTCACCTCCACTCTGTGACTGCCACCAACTACTTGATTAATATTAATATAATGAAATAAAGCTTGATTAATATCTATACGATCGGTTAACGCCCCTGAATCCTTCAGCCATAGGTTCATCCTCAAAATACATGAACATGGCCTGTAGAGGGTTGACTTCCTGCTGCTGCGTAGCTGAAATAAGGAAAAATCGTCATTACCGGTTACCAAGAAAAAGAAAGATAGATAAAATATCATTATTATAAACAACATTAAGCAAAACTACTCATAAGTTAATTCTAAGAACCTTCATTTTTGAAATCAGTTAAAAAGCGTAAAAAATAAAAATCCTCGTTAATATCACACCAATTTATCACTAACGTAACCTAAACTATAGAAACACAATGATTACTACTATTATGATAATTTTACTTGTCACAAGATGTTAAGAAACTATTACATTCATTTTCATTTGACCTTTGGTCAGTTACTAACAACTATATTAACCTGCCACAATTTTGTTCTTCTTCAAGTACATTAATTTATAGTCCAGTCATTTGGTAGTTTTACATGGAAAGGAAATATTTAAAAATAAACTGCTATTAGACAGCATTTTTCCAATATTCCAATATAACAATAATTATGAGGTGGCAAAGTTTAAATTCGTAAAGAGCACATCGAAATCTATATAAATACCAATTTTCATTACTACCGGAAAACTTTCCAGGTAAAGCCATTATTTTGTAGCAAATGACTGGACTATTACGTATTTAAACAAAGTTTTGTTTCATAAATACTTACTAAAACCACGTATAATATTGTAATTTAATGAAAACTCACTCAAATACACACACACACATACACACACACACACACACATACAAACACACACAGGGTGTCCCAAAACTAGCACGTCAAACTGACACCAGACCTATACTTATATGCTTGGGTCGAATTAAACCAGTCTATAGAGTCCATTTTTTAAAATAACTAATATAAGTAGTTCATATTATTTCAAAACTCATCAACCTTTTCTATGGACATCAATGACTAAAATAGACGTGTTGACACCACCATAATCGATTGACGTACTTTTTAAAACTGTCAAAACGAAACTCTCCCATAGATTTTGTATGACACTACAAGCAAGTGACGTCACTATTTTGTCAACTCAATGAAACTACTTTTTTCAATTAAAATGCGACCAAAAATCGTTATTTACAGGTAATTTAAAAATAATTTAATATTTAAGAACAGAATGAAGTGTCCTTTAAGAAAAGTTATGTTTTCGAATTTTTGGGGAATGGTGTCAAATTGTCTATTGGCCATATCTCAAATCATATGAAACTTTTCTATTGACATTATTAGGCTTGTTCAGCTACCTCGAGTTCAGTGTGACGTGCTAATTTTGGTACAGCCTGTATACATTTTTGTCATCTTTTTTTCTTTTGTTAACGCAATTCACAAACATGCACAAAAGCACAAACCTAACACATTTTTTTTCCTTTTTTTAAATTTTTATAAGACATGTTTATAAAATAGCAAACAACAAACATTCAATCATAACACCTGTTTAATTTTGATTAACATTAGGTCTGAATTCATCAGAATCGGAGATTTCGGAATTCGTCCAGACATGTCTTAGACGATCTGACGCAATTTTAATAAATATTTTTGATGGGATACGGCTCACACAACGAATAACTCGATTTGCTGTAAAATAAAAATACATTATCAATTGCTAGAACTGAGGCCCCATTTACACACATACACAAGATAATAAATTGACTAAATCATTACCGTATCCTCATATCATACCAGTAGAAATTAATTTGTCAGTAATTAAATAAGAACACCTTTACCTAAGGAATGCTTAGTCACTTGTTAACGAAATGTAAACTGGGATGAAAAAAGACAAAACAATACAAAAATAATTTAATAAATAAAATTATACAAATTATATGAAGAAGGTTTAAAATATTTTCCATGAAAGAAAATACTTAAGTAAATGGTTTGTTTTTGTATGCTACAAATTAATTACACTACAAAATTGTATGCTACAAATTAATTACAGTACAAAATTACCATGACAAGATTACTTACTGGAGCCCACAAACTTACCTTACTTCAAAAAGATAAATACTATATTTTCGTGGCATCAAATGTTATTAATACCCAGCTTGTTTCCATTCTTCATTTCCATTTCCTTTATTATATAGTAATCTTGTACAACGGGTCACATTTTTTTTCCATTTATCTGTTAATGAGAGTCACTTCCACGTTTTAATATTTTATTGCAGTATCAGTGAACAAATGTTTTATTTTTTTGTGTTTTCCAAGAAAATATAATGTAGTTTATTTTATTTGTAATTTTCTATCCCCCGAAGAAAAAACGACGGGATGTTATAAGTTTGATTTAAATATTATTTAAAAAGTTTTTTTACAATTATTGTATGTTTTATTTTAAGACGCGTAAATTATTAATAATAGCTTAAAATACTAAAAACAACTTCGCTTATCCAGCATAAAAATTCTTTAAAACACTTTTAACCTTAAACTAGTAACTTAGCTAAGTGGACCTGTGGTTTAACAGCCAATCGCACAACGCCAAAAGGTACGCGTATTATGATTAGTGAGGGTGGTGAGTGTGTAGTGTCCGCCTTACCCGATCCGCACGCGTAGGGCGCGAACATTCGCACGAGCGACGCCGAAAGCGCCGCGAAGATCAGCGCCCACACTATGTAGAACAGGTAGCTGATGATATACGCGCCCGCGCCGTCGCGCGACTCCCCGAACACTTGCGCCCAGGTCATCCACTAGGACATAAACAAACTTCACTATACCATTCTCAACCGCCGCCCGCCTGCGCCTCCGGTGCACCACAAACCTGCGAGCAGTTCCCGTGGTCGAACGTCGTCTCGTTGCTAGACCAGCAGCACTGCTCCCGGTTGAACCAGAACGCTTGAGGGCAGATCCCGAACTTGAGGTCCGTCATCCAGGAGGCGCCGATGTCGATGACGCCGGCCACCACGCCCGTGCAAACACCCACGAGCAGCACGCACACCCATCCGGACCACGCGTCGTGTGCGCCCTACAACCACATCACGTGATATAAACTGCACTCTGATCCAGCGCTCAAGCTATGCGAACATTTACATTCGCCAATTTATAGCCGTGATAGCTGCACAACTTGTATCATAAAACGAATCATATTGCATGATATTGATGACCATGTTGGTTACATTTAAACGGGATGTCATTAATTGTTGAAGAGATGTATCTAGGTAGTATTGCATTCACAATCATTCATTCTGTATGTTGAAGACAATCAGTTCAAGGTCCTTAGAGGTGCCAAATCCCCCCACCAGCCCATGGCCTTAACTTGGCCGAATCTTGAGAGATGCACACGGAATTTGCGACTGCCAGGCAGCGTGCACTCCACCGCGTGCATTTCTTGACTCTCTACAAGTTGTTTAACTCTTTATCCTTTGACACCTCTGCAACTCTCCTCTTGACTGAGGCTTGACTTATTTGCCAAGTTCAGGAAACAGGTTACGCAGCAGGAAATCTTCAAATTGATGATTCCATTCATCAAATGACACTGCTGGTATTCATGACGCTAGCAGCATTACAGTAGTTTCTATACATGTTTGCTATCATTCATGTGTAACTATAGTTTACTCCATTTTTGATGTAACAAACATGGTCAGGTTCAACTTGTTTTAACTTACTTTTATTAAATCCCATAGTGAATCCTGCCTCTTTTTAACAATATATCGATGCCTCATCCGATCTCTAGCAATATCTCGCTGCCAATCAATTGTGTGAAAGTCATCATACTGTCCAATTCCGGGAATGTCATCGTCTCCTGTAAAGTATTTTTTTCAAAATGACAACATACTGTCTGATGTAACCAAAAGTAAACGCATTTTAATTTGTATAAAATTGTAAGTTATATTTACCCACAACCAGTGTGTTAGTATTTTTATGCTATAACCTGGTATATGAATCGGTCAAAATGAAAGAATGTTTCACACTTATCGTTATAATTTTACAACAAAAACTGCTTTTGAAATTAAAAATAAATCTCGTTTTTGGTAACTGCGAATTACATTAAGCGTATCAATTAGGAAAATATATGGGTGAATATGGAACATCTTTAAAACACAAAGTGTGACTTGCTTGATTATCATTATTATCAGTATTGGCCATAACACTGCTGAAAATCGAAATGAAACATTCATTTATGGGAGGAAGGTAAGTTGATTAGTATGCAAGAGATAACACTGAACAATGAAACCTAAGTTGATAATTACTTGGGTATTTTTGTGGCTTTTCGTGTAAGTTATCAGGCATTGGATTACTGAGTAGGATTTACTGAATTTGTAGATATTTCTCATGCTCAGGGACTTTTTATTTCGACACAAAATAGTGTTGAGAATGAATATTGATGTCTGACAAAGCGGGCTATGGCAAGGTGCTAGGGGATAACCTTCAATGGTTGTTGGCATTTCAACTAACCTTGCATTCCGGAAAATATAACTGCGTCCCCTGTAACAATATTTCACTAATGTATCAACTAATTCGATCCGAAGAAACCAGTTTCATCACTACAAATTGTTCCGACTTTTTTTCACTATAATAATGCACTACGCTAATTATATTGCACAGTTAGCATCAAATGCGTCGTCAAATCTATACACTAATAAACTAATTGACTGTTAAGATACGAAGTCTGGATTAAATTTAATAAAAACAAAGGAAAATAGACACCTCAATCAATGGTGCAAAAAGGATCGACTTTCGACGCACAAACGTCAACTCAAGTGTTGCCTGTATGAAATAATAATTTCACCCATTGCGTTTTAGGGTAAATTTATTACAGGGTAAAAAAAATATACTTACGAAATAGGATTCGTGAAATAGTGTGAAACTGTACATTAATAATATTTAATATAACTTTTATATAAATAATTTCAAATTTCGCAGCCTAAAGTGTGCTAAAGTGCACCGCGCTTGGAGCTATGAGTGGCTGGTGACGTCTACGGTTCTAGTCACGTGCAATAGTTGTTTATTTTTGTGCCGCCGTTTCATTTGTATGCTGTGCTATACAATGAGTGATGAAAGTCTTAGTGGGTAAGATAAAACACATAAAACAATAAGTTGTAGCGCGTAATTACGAAATGGAAGCTTAACTTAATAGTACAAAGATATTTTACCTACATCGCTGACCAACGGTTCAGTTTCACTATTATCGGTTTCCACCATCATGATAATAAATCATCTAATAACTTAGTACACTTGTATGTTACTTCAATAGTCAACACAAACTGATAACAAATTTGAAAATTATAAATAACTTGAAAAAATTCGCTGTAACAGCGTATTACACTTGAAAATTTCGACGGGTTCATCCAGTGTCTAAGTAGCTCAGTTGGAAGAGCAGTCGCCCGGCAAGCGGAAGGTCGTGGGTTCAATTCCCGCCTTAGGCAGTTCGATTTTTTCAAGTTATTTATAATTTTCAAATTAGTTTGAGATGCGACTCTAAACGCTAAAAATTTAATAACTATGTAAAAGAGCTGTTTCATCTTAACTGACAGTTAAATATTTGCAACAATATTTCTGTTAGATGTAGGGTAGGTATACTTAACATTGATGAAACAAACGCTGGCTGTAACAGCGTATTACACTTGAAAATTTCGACGGGTTCATCCAGTGTCTAAGTAGCTCAGTTGGAAGAGCAGTCGCCCGGCAAGCGGAAGGTCGTGGGTTCAATTCCCGCCTTAGGCAGTTCGATTTTTTCAAGTTATTTATAATTTTCAAATTAGTTTGAGATGCGACTCTAAACGCTAAAAATTTAATAACTATGTAAAAGAGCTGTTTCATCTTAACTGACAGTTAAATATTTGCAACAATATTTCTGTTAGATGTAGGGTAGGTATACTTAACATTGATGAAACAAACGCTGGCTGTAACAGCGTATTACACTTGAAAATTTCGACGGGTTCATCCAGTGTCTAAGTAGCTCAGTTGGAAGAGCAGTCGCCCGGCAAGCGGAAGGTCGTGGGTTCAATTCCCGCCTTAGGCAGTTCGATTTTTTCAAGTTATTTATAATTTTCAAATTAGTTTGAGATGCGACTCTAAACGCTAAAAATTTAATAACTATGTAAAAGAGCTGTTTCATCTTAACTGACAGTTAAATATTTGCAACAATATTTCTGTTAGATGTAGGGTAGGTATACTTAACATTGATGAAACAAACGCTGGCTGTAACAGCGTATTACACTTGAAAATTTCGACGGGTTCATCCAGTGTCTAAGTAGCTCAGTTGGAAGAGCAGTCGCCCGGCAAGCGGAAGGTCGTGGGTTCAATTCCCGCCTTAGGCAGTTCGATTTTTTCAAGTTATTTATAATTTTCAAATTAGTTTGAGATGCGACTCTAAACGCTAAAAATTTAATAACTATGTAAAAGAGCTGTTTCATCTTAACTGACAGTTAAATATTTGCAACAATATTTCTGTTAGATGTAGGGTAGGTATACTTAACATTGATGAAACAAACGCTGGCTGTAACAGCGTATTACACTTGAAAATTTCGACGGGTTCATCCAGTGTCTAAGTAGCTCAGTTGGAAGAGCAGTCGCCCGGCAAGCGGAAGGTCGTGGGTTCAATTCCCGCCTTAGGCAGTTCGATTTTTTCAAGTTATTTATAATTTTCAAATTAGTTTGAGATGCGACTCTAAACGCTAAAAATTTAATAACTATGTAAAAGAGCTGTTTCATCTTAACTGACAGTTAAATATTTGCAACAATATTTCTGTTAGATGTAGGGTAGGTATACTTAACATTGATGAAACAAACGCTGGCTGTAACAGCGTATTACACTTGAAAATTTCGACGGGTTCATCCAGTGTCTAAGTAGCTCAGTTGGAAGAGCAGTCGCCCGGCAAGCGGAAGGTCGTGGGTTCAATTCCCGCCTTAGGCAGTTCGATTTTTTCAAGTTATTTATAATTTTCAAATTAGTTTGAGATGCGACTCTAAACGCTAAAAATTTAATAACTATGATAACAAATTTTTAATAATTCATTGAATCATGTTTTTAATCTTATCTTTGCTACATGTCTGATATATTGATATTTTAACAAGCATGAAAGTGAATTTTTCATGTGTGCCTGGTAGGTAGGTCATCCGAAAAGAACATACAATTTTAATTTTAAAAAACTTGATTTTTAGATAATTTATTATACAGGGTGGAATTTGTAATGCCACCTGGGGGGAAAGTACTCTTAATATTGTAGATATTTTTTTTATCAAAGAAAACATTCCTTTATTTTTGAAAAGAAATAGAACTGCATTCAAAGATTTCCAAAAATTTGCTAGCCACACCCCGGAATCAAACCAACTAAAATCTGTTAAAAATTAAATCCTGTACCTATTTTTATTACATCGATCATTAGGGTTAAGTATAAGGACGAAATCTCTCTAACAAACTTGGTAAATCAAATGAAAGGAAGTGAGGCACTATTGTATTGCTTGTATAACACGAGCTATCCTACCTTAATATTTTGCCTTAAATATATTATTTAATTTAATGACATCTACGTACAACTAAATAAATAATGAATGAGGGTGTAGGTACACATTAATCACAGTAATATAACTATTGTTTACTATTGTTGATTGTATTGGGCAATGATGAGGCTACTCAATACGCTCTACCTACAGAAGGCATAAGTAATGCATTATACAGGAGGTTTCCTGTAGGATGTCATGTAGTTGCGAAGTGAAAGGTGAGAGCCAACCATTACCTGTCGATTTAACCCCCATGTACCTATGTTCTACGATGTTCGTAGTTTATGAGTTATCATTAATTTTATATTTTTTTAAATGTTATATGACATTAGGCTTTAAATGTGTTGAAGTATATGTTTTCGGATTGGATTTTTCGTATGTTTTTTTAACAGAATAGCTATCAATATTGTAGCTGTGGGACAAAATACTGACCTTTCCTATCTTTAGTGCTAGATACAATTAAAAAAAAATGTCTTAATAAATTATGAAAAACTAGCCGTGCGTGCCAACCGTACGATGTGGATGTCATTGGGGAAGACCTTTGTCCAGCAGTGGACTGAAACGAACGAACGAACGATATTACTAGCTGAGTCCGCGACTTCGTATGCGTAAAAAAATTAAGATTCTGCACGATCTTTCCCATTTTTTTAATAAGAACCTTCTCCTGTTCCGTTCGAGAAATTTTAATCGGTTCAGCCGTTTTTACGCGTGATGCGATGACCAAGGAAAATGTCCATTTTTTTATGTACTAAGATGTGATGTTTCCTATGTGTGTGCTATAAAACGTTGCTTCATGCCAAAATTAATTGATTGTAGATCGTCTGGAACTATCCAGCTTATAGGTATGATATTATGATGAATCAGCTTGATACCTCACTTATTTTACCACTTTGTCGGCGTGATTAATATACATTTCCTCCACAAAATTACAGCTCTCTAGTGCCAATAGTTTTATAGTTTTCAAGCAAAACCTCGGACGGACAGACAGACAGACGTTCCTTGTCAGGAATACGGCACCCTAAAAAGGGTGACAAAGTTGACAGACTGACAAACAGAGTACAGAGTCTGTACTTATAGGATCACTTTGTTGTCCGTCTGTAGTACGTCTGTACTACAGACGGACAACAAAGTGATCCTATAAGCCTTACACCTATAGCCTTATAGTATAAGGGTTCGGCTTTTTCTTTTCGAGGCACGTAACCCTAAAAAATATATTAAGGACACTATTTCTTGTTATCGCCCCACTAAAGTGATAAATCGGAAATTTCATTACAAATGTTTATACTTTTTGTAAATTAATTAATGTTTGCAATCCTCTAAGATTACATTACATAGAACAGATTTAGAGACAATAACTGAACATAACATTTTTTATCGATATAACCTGATGGTAAAGAGATGGCCAGGCCGAACGAAAAAAAATGATCTGTTCTGTTATTGTCGCTAAGTGTGTTCTATGCAATGTTATCTTAGTTTATTGCAAACATTAATTAATTTTAAGAAAGTAAAAAACATGTAACGGTACAACTACAATTGATAGCGATTCTGTTTAAAAATAAATCTATGAGAGTCAACCTGAAACAAAGATTTTAAAAAATTAGAAAAAAGTTGAAAATAATTAGAATAAATATAAAATTAATCATAACTCCTAAACTACGAAAACTCGTAGAATATACATGAGGGTTAAATAGATAGACAGCTACGGTCCTCACTTTTCACCTCGCACCGGTTTGACTCCTTACAGGAAACGCTATGTGCTATTGCTTAAGCTATGTTCTACTTCTAGAAATAGAATGGAAGTATCTGTAACTGATGGTTATGATAATACTAATGCTAAATGTACGATAAAGTTATTTTCGCTATGTGGTTAATTAATTATCTGAAGCCCAACTAATGTAATCTTACCAGTAGAACTGAAGTACTGAGCGATGTACGCTTGAAATAGAAAAAAAAATTGATTACGTATAGAATATTGTTTCTACTTAAACCGAAAGAGTTGGGGTAAATATACATATTGAATAAAAAAAAACTTAATTATTTTTAATATTGTCATTCATAGCAATAACGGCGCACTAACAAAAGTTAACAATGTGTTATGTATGCTATAGTGCAAATAATATTTAGCTAAGTAAATAAGTGCTACGTTGAAAAAAGTTACAAGTAACTTTAAAAATCCTTTAATGAATTTTATTTATACTTAGATAACATTAATTTTTACACGAGCAACTTTCACTGTATTAATATTGCAGCATCGTGAAAGCCACTCTTACAAATAAGACTGAAAAAGGCGTATAATACAGCGACATAATTATTGATTATTGTGACAGCTGCAGATCTGAATGACTGCAGTTTCAGAAGAACATCAACCAATCACAAAGTGACAAATATCTTAAAGCCTTATAAAAAAAATAAAGAAGAAAATCTATTGCAGATGAAATTCGTCATTATGTGGTAGGCTGATGTGTTGGCTGAAGAAGCAAACTGTACTTACCTAAAGATGGTAGCACTTAAAGTAGGCAGGCGGAGGTCAAGAAAACAAAATTACTTACAGTTAGCGCTGGCAGCAGAATTTCTGCCCCCGTGCTCGTATAGCTGAAAAGTGCCGTGGTTGGTCGGGGTTGTCTCGGCGGCCTGCTGCAGCCCAGGGGTTATATCTACCATGTCATCTTCAGAGTGTATGTTGCGCCCATTTGACGCACCCCCACCACCCTGGTAAAATATCTTCAGTGTTACCAGTTGCAAAAATGAGTTTTTTTATGATTTAAATGCAATTGAGTATTAAAATTCAGGTACCACGTTACTAGTTACTACGAGTATTTAATGTAAAACTGCCATAATGTAAAACCAGTTGATTTGAGTATTAGAGTGTTTCCTAATATTTTCTGTGTTATGACGAATTGATGTTTCCTATGTTGTTGTGTTTTGTGTAGTTGGTGTAGTTTGTAATAAGATTTTTTTTCTAAATATAAACAAACGCGGATGTTAAAATATTTTTACTTGTCTTTCTTTCTTTCTCTCTCCTATCTACAACGTGCTCGTTTTGAAATTTTTGAAAGAAATGTTTCTTAACTTTTTATTGTAAATTAATTAATGTTTGCAATCCTCTAAGATTACATAACATCGAACAGATTTAGAGACAATAACTAAACGTAACATTTTTTATCGATCTAGCCTGATGATGGTGTAAGAGATGGTCAGGCCCATGGACCTATAAAAAAAGTCGGACGGATTCTCATCAACAAAATACTGTGACATTAGGATACACCAGCTTGCCTGTACGTACAGGCCGGCACGCACACATTCACACCCTGATACACCACTTCGAATGCAAACTTCACACAGTTGACTCATTTAAGCAGCGAAAAAACAACACGAATACGACATGTCTTGTGTGACGAAATTGTGTAAAAACCGTTCTGTTCGAACAAACAAAAATTAAGGAATCACATTTCACAGGCAAAATAATAATCCAATCACTTATTTCCCGACATTAAAATATTGAAATTAATTGAAATCAAACGTCATTCACTAGAAAAAATAATACGTCAAAGACTAGTGTTCTCAGTTATTTACGTGGGAAAATTACCCGAAATATGGGAAATTAATAATAATTTTAGGACTTTTTAGTTATTTATTACGCATACTATGGAAATAAAATAATTTATCATAATAATTGTGTTTTAATGGGATATATTTTCATAGGCAAATTTATGCGTTGGTATATATAACTCATTTTGGCCAAAATGTCCCTTACATTAATTGATACTTCCACTATCGATGTACAGTCACGGAATGAAAAGGTTCGTCAGTTTTCAAATTGATTCCTTCAACGAATCGCGAGCACATATTACCTTTTGAAACTATGTTACAGAATAATCTCAAATTAGAGAAAATAATCTTTAACTGTTCGTCAGTAAAGTTCAAAATTATTCAGATCAAAGTTGTTTGACGATTTATCTTGTCAAGAAGATTATTATGATTGATAAACTAAAACCTTCTTGTTGGTTCAACCTGCCATTATTATGTCTATTAAATAAAAAAAACTATTGTCAATTGGTCAATGTCATCATTGCATTGCACTGATGGGATAGAAAAATAAACAAGCAAAACCTTATTCACAGTAATACTATCATA
This sequence comes from Ostrinia furnacalis, assembly GCF_004193835.3. Lineage (NCBI taxonomy): Eukaryota > Metazoa > Arthropoda > Insecta > Lepidoptera > Crambidae > Ostrinia > Ostrinia furnacalis. Next base: position 57,667 of record NW_021137716.1, read on the forward strand.
CAGTATTGTAACTTCATATAAACGGACGAAACGCGAGCTTTCCTTCGAAATTCAAATCTCGGTATGCGCTCGACATGCAAAAGTCGGGGGTGTCGCGAATGTGCCACAGTAATAAACGGACGATGTGTTGTTTTTTAATCAGTAAGCGCTCTTTTTTTAATAAAAATAATTACAAGTACCTATTTATACAGGGTGTTAGGTAAATGGGTTTATAAGCCGAAACTAGTCCATGTTAACATTAAATGGTATGGTGAGGTCAGTGATATCATCATTTTAATTTTCATACAAAATAAAATTTATAAAATCAGATTTGTATGAAAATTAAAATTATCAAAATGATGATATCAATTTTCTGACTTCACCATACCATTTATATGCACATGTTAACATGGGCTAGTGTCGGCTTATAAACCCATTTACCTAACACCCTGTATAATGATCAAGCATTTTGTACGCCAAATTTATAATCACAAAACAATGTTGATAAAATACATGTGTATTTTTATCCTATTTCATTCAAGAAGTATTTTGTTTGTTAAAATAAAATAAAAATTACAATCACAAAATAAATTTACAAAACTAGATAGAAATTCTAAGTAGGCAGATGTAATGAAAATAGGGTCTGCAGGAGGGCAGCCCTATCGCATGTTGTCATACCGTGACGTACCGCGCGGCTGTTGACATTTATTTTAAAAATATGGCCGAGTTGGAATACTGTATAGATAGTATTACCGTGCCTTATTCGTCAGCAAACGTCATATTTATTTAAATGTTAGCAGCACTGTTTCTTGCACTGTTATGTTGGCAGGTTTGACTCTTTGGTGCAAGCGAAAACGGACACTAAGGTGACGAACCTTTTCATTCCGCGACTGTACATACCCTGACACACTGACTTGCAAACAATGTAAGAAAATTTGAACATTGAAAATTTCGCGCCTCAACCTCACCGCATTCACCTTTCATCCTTTTAAAATGGCACGGAATAATTCTGTCTACATTTCCAAGTAACATCTGCCGATCTATGTTTTTCTTAAAATAAATGGGTAAAATGTTTTGGCTAACATGGCATCCCTAAATTCACTCACACAATAGACAAACGCCAAAATTTTGCGTCACAGTTTTGTTGCAGCGCGAGTTCCGTCCGCCTTTTTTTATAGGTCCATGGTCAGGCCGAACGAAAAAAAATGATATGCTCTGGTATTGTCTCTAAGTGTATTCTATGCAATGTTATCTTAGATTATTGCAAATATTAATTAATTTTAAGAAAGTAAAAAGCATGTAACGGTACGATGAATTTGATATTATTAACTAAGGTGTTTTTGTCTGGGTTATTTAACTATTATTTTGTACGAAAAAATAAGTAAAACAAAAGGCCCGCGACTTCGTATTCGTAAAAAATTTTGCACAACTTTCACAATTTATTTTATAAGAACCTTCACTTGACGATAACAAACAACAAAAAAAGAATTAGAGAAATCAGTTCAGCCGTTTACGCGTGATGCGATGACCAAGGGAAATTTTTCACATAATATATTTCCACGTTTTTCCTCCACGTGTAAGATGCCCACTCGATGGGTTTATTTATAACTAGCGGCCACCCGCGACTTGATACGCGTGGATCCCGTTTTACCCCCTTAGGGGGGGTGGTTTCGTAAAATCCTTCCTTAGCGGATGACATCATAACATCTACCTACATGCCGAATTCCAGCCCGATCTGTCCAGTGGTTTGGGCTGTGCGTTGATAGATCACTATGTCAGTCAGTGAGTCAGTCAGTCACCTTTGGAAATTTCATCCCATCCATGTTTTGACCACTCTCAAGCTTGCTTAATGCTCGGTCACATCACACATCGAACCTTTGATCATTCCCAAAGTTGCCTAACTTCCAACTTTCGTTCACCCATCCAACTTTTGACCACGGCCAAGGTTTTTTTTAAATTCTAGTTCCTCTGACATGATCAGAGACTTTGTTATCATAGACTGACGACATCATAAAGGTAGCAGGAAGACGCTGCACGCTGGACGCAAGCCGGAAATCATTGGACATGAAAATCATTGCACATGGAAATCATTGGACATGGCAATCATAGGACATGGAAATCATTGAGCATAGAAATTATTGCACATGCAAATCATTGCACATGGAAATCATTGGGCATGGAAATCATTGGACATGGAAATCATTGGGCATGGAAATCATTGCACATGGAAATCATTGGGCATGGAAATCATTGGACATGGAAATCATTGGGCATGGAAATAATTGCACATGGAAATCATTGGACATGGAAATCATTGGACATGGAAATCATTGCACATGGAAATCATTGAACATGGAAATCATTGGGAATAGAAATCATTGCACATGGAAATCATTGGACATGGAAATCATTGGACGTGTAAATCATTGGACATGGAAATCATTGAGGGAGGCCTATGTTCTATGTTGACGTCCTATGGCTGAAATGATGATGATGATTAAGGTTATTTAGCTTCCGGTCACCCATCCAACTTTTGACCATTGTCAAAGTTGCTTAACTTCCGGTCACCCATCCAACTTTTAACCATTATCAAAGTTGCTTAACTACCGGTCACTATCCAACTTTAGACCATCCCCAAAGTTACTTAGCATTAAATTTTTGTTAAATACTTATTACACCCGTGCGACGCCGGGGAGGGCCGCTAGTTAATTGTAAAATACTAACAAATTATCATCGTAATATTATTATTTCTTACTTTTTTATTATAAGTACATATAGTTTGATTGTTTGTTTAAATATTTTCAAATCTATTAAAGACTCAAAACTTCAAGAACTTTATTTCTCATAAGAATTAACAATAATTCACTTCCTGAGAAACGTTTCAATTTAAATTATTAAACATAATGAGTGTACAACTAATTACAAACAAAATCAAGGTGTTGAATGCACAATTTTAGGAACTAGGTACGGATTTGTTTTTAAAAAATATTGTCCATTTATCGAGCAAGGTTATGCTATTAATAACACGCTAGGATCAATAGGAGCGGAGCATAAATGAAACGTGTAAAAACGCAATGTATTCAAACAATGTTCACGCGCACGAAATCGCAGGCACATCACGATCTAGGAAGAGGATCGAGAGAGAAAGAATGTAAGTAGGAACTGGATATAAACGGGGGTCAAGAAAGACAATCATATCAGCTAAGGTAATGTGAAGAGAAGGTGAGTGAGAGAACTTGCGAAAGTGATTTTCAAATACGATCGTCCTAGTATCGCATAAAAAAGCGTTTTATAAAAATTGTGTACAACATATTGTACGGCGAAATAAGCTAGTTCCAAAACGCGAGTGCGTGTTTTAGCGTTTGTAATTAATGTGTATCGTGTTCTGTGTAAGAGTAATGATCAATCCCACCAAAAACATTCTGTAAAAAACTAGCCAAGTCTCGATGGAGCTGCTTGTTTATCTCTAAAAAGTAATTAGACAAAGTCGTGCCAAGTCTATGGTTCCTTACTTCGATTTCTTTATTATTATACATAGTTAATGTTGTGTGACTTGGCCATTGAAGGGTACAAAACCAGGTGCTCCATGACACCATTGCACCAATCTGTCGCCAGAATCGCTACCCATTGACGATGGAAAATTGCCACTTGGAAAACGTTGATTCAATAACCAGTCAATTGTAGGCTTAATAAAGCTGCGTATTTCAATAATACTTATGTATGATTATCTTAATAAAGATTAACGTGTATTGTGTTCTGTGTAAGAGTAACGATCAATGTAGATCAACTCACATGGCGATGAGATCCCGAGTTGTCACGACTAACCACAGACCGAGCGCGAGCCGAACAGACCCGGGCCAAGGATGCACCGGTCCTGGATGCGCAAGTACTAAGTAAACCAACAAATCAATACGCTGCAAGCGGGGGACGCATCCAGGCACGCGGGGCGGGGGGAACGCCCACCCCCCAGGACAAAGAGGTCACATTAAATATATACGTCAAACGTCGTAGGATTCGTAAACAATCCTCTCTTTGAACCCGATTTCAAAAAAGTTGAACGGGAAAAAACAAAGGTGTTTTTTTTTTATTTATGGAGGTGACAGGGAAAATAAAAAATTACAAATATTAATATTTTATTTACAATACTTAAAGCTAGCTTACTTACTATAAAATAAATAATATAAATTCGGCCTTTTTAAACACAATTTAAATATCTACCTACATCAAATGCTAATATTAGAATACCTACTTATTATTATTATGGCTATATTAATTATTATAACTACAAAACTGATAAAAGGACAAACTCATACAAAATAACTCATAATTTAATAATATACAAAGAAAATTAATTATTTATTAAAACAGCCAATCTTAATATTAAAACAAAAGAAATCAACATATTTAACTGAGTACAAAAACTTATTATGGAAAATATAACGGAAGACAGTATCAAATTGTTTATAAAAAAAACTGACACACCAAGGGAAATAAAACACATTTGATCCAGAAAAAATCTTTCTTTTTATTATGAAACACAGCGGGAAAGGGAAAAAAGAGGCTATTATACGCATGAGAAATATATTTATATTTCTGAGACTCGTGTTGAGTTTTGATAGAAGCTTAATTATTTCTAAAACTACCTATGTACCTACTTAATAACTATTAAAGCTTATATTAATACACCCAGCCAGCCAGCAGCAGAGGATAATTCGTAGACTTCGTATGGATCGAGCACATGGTTGTTTGTCCGGGAGAACGCGACGCCATGGCAACAGGTGGGCCCGGGCGCCCGCTCCGGCCCGCGGCGTCTGAAAACAGACCGTCGTTCAAATACCAGCACTAACTAGGGAAAAGCCCTAATAAAACAACGCTTACCTTTTCCCGCCGCGGAGCCGCTCTTCGACACGATTCGCCTTCTTCTTTGCAGCATTTCAATCACATTACCATGAAAACCTTTATTACCTTTACCGTTATTTTTTTATTTTTCACTTACTTGAATATCAGCTTAGGAGTAAAGCTGCCCATCAGCAAGGCGGCACAGCGCCGCTTCTTTGTCACGAACTTTTCACTCACAGGCTAATTTGGAAATATTAACCAACGAAAAAAGGTGCGAATGGGAGACGCGTGGGAGCAACAGAGCTCCAAAACAAACTGTCTCAGGCGGCTGCCGAGCAGACACTATAACGCAGCGAGAGCGCGCGACGTCGACCGCTCCGGAGCGAGCCTGCCAGGAGACTGGCCAGGCCTTGCTGCATCCGGGCTCGCGGTGATGGGGTCGATTGAGGGGCTCTAATTGAAAGGGGATATTATAGTACGCATATCCCCCTAACTTGTCAATGTATGCAGCGGGCGATGGGCGGTGCAACACCCCTCGGCCCCCTCCCACCGCCCTAGACGGCCCCGCCACCCTTTTGTCCCTTCCGTTGTATTTATTTATATCGGCAGGTAATAAATTGGTCGCGTCCAAAAAAATCCCTATGATAAACGACTTATCGACTTATTATTAGCTATTAAGAAGTCCATGATTTAAGGTAGCAGCTCCTTGGCGAAATCGCGGAGAAGTAACTCCAAAGAAATACGAAATTACCAATAAAAATAAGTACACCCACGCCGCGCCGTTTGCCAAAACTTGGAGATAGTAACAGGTGGTATATGAGGACCAGATTAAGGCAATCTAAGCATCTACGAAATCCTAAAAACGCCGGAGTTCAACTTAAAGCAGACAGTTGGCACGTAACGACGATGTCGTCCAGAATAAGTTGAGCTGTATTTCAAAGGAATAAAAGGAAAATAAGGAGCCGTACACTTTGGTTGTCTGATTAAAACAGACTTCGTAGATATTATGTCTAGAGATCCGTTTTACACGTGTCTAGGAATTGTTATTGTGAATCAATTCGAACGATATAGTATAGACCAGCTTTATATATTTATAGATTACATGACATAACAAGACTGGTATAACTGGTAATTATTTGAAATTTGGGTACCCAGAATGTTAATGCAAGTAAAAACACAAGTAGACATTTCAAGAGTGGCATCTGCAGTATTAACTGGGCTGATCCAGACAAATTTTTGTCATATTAAGTGACCTATCACAACACAACAACTTAATTTTTAAGACAAGACAAAATCATCTTGGCTGACAAACAAAATTCAAAGGAAAAGTCCAGTCATTTGGTACAAAATAATGGGGTTACCTGGAAAGTTTTCCGGGAGTAATGATTTTTTTTATTTATATAGATTTCGATTCGCTCTTTACGAATTTCAACTTTGCGACCTCCTATCGTTGCCGCAGGCGCCACCATATTAGAAATACTGCGCCTAATAGCCGATTTTGTATATTATCTTCTGAAAAAAAAAAAACGTTTATCCTACAAAAATAAACTAGTTTAGGCGTAAGATCGGCTAGAAAACTAATTTTTACAACACCAGGAGGCAGATTAAGCTATCAGTATTTTTTTGTTCCTCAGTATTTCTAAACATCTGGTAGCTAGAATGCCCAGCCACGTTAAAAAAAGGAACTGATATTTCAACAGCCGCAAGTAATAGAAATAATTTCGAGGTATTTGTGACCCCTTGGATTTTTGGAGATGGGCAATGTTGCTAGAAGACGTGGCTCAATCAGAAATCGAACCACAAGTACACGAAGATCGGTACATCCGATTAAATGCGCCCCTGGGCCACAAAGCGACCGCCTGGACATACCAAACCGTCTAATCTAAGACAATATTGTTGGAATAGTGAGTGGCATAAGTTTGTTCGGCAAAACAGAGCTGGTAAATTTAAACGAAGGTTCAGGATCTGCAGCCAATCATATCGAACAAAAAACATAACCCTCCTTCTGGCGCAGTCGGGTATCATCTCAATAATCTGACATCTTGTCATCCCATTTTGCATAAAAAGTTGTGATAATTTGATTTTATCCAGGATAATAATGCTAGTGCATGTGCGGCCCGTATCACTGAGAGAGCATGCCTTGAAGCCAATATTTTCATTTTACCCCGGCTAGTGGCGAGTCCCATTCTCAATCCCATTAAAAATTGGTGGGACCAATTGAAAAAAAGTCTCAAAGACATCTAAAGTCATACCCATAGTCAATAAAAGCTCATAAACGCACTATAACTCTGCTGGGAGCGAATACCGGAAAAATTTTATTCATCTGATCGAGGGAGTACAAATAGGCTCAGAGAGAGCATACATACCCTACTCAATATTAAATACAGAACTCCAAAAAAACTAGTTTTAATAAACCTGGTAAAATTAAGTTTAATGCGGCAGTACGTTTAGTGTAATTTTTTCCTAAAAATGATTTTACGACCAATTTTTACAAATAGCTAGTTTTTAACAAGTATCGATCGATTTATCGACATCATATCCTGAGCAGTTAGTTTCCAGCACTAAACAGACAGAATCTATAAAGGTGTATAAGTACGACGTAACGCTTCAAGAAAAGGAAGTTAAGGGAGGTAGGGTAAGTGCGCTAGTTTTCGTCCAATTATCGGAGTTGCCAACTTTGTGATGCGAAATGAATATCTTAAAATACCCTTACTCATATGTATCATATGTCATTTTAGTCCTTATATAGTCTACTTTACGTTAATATTATATGACAATAATTAAATACCATGGATTTTTTTATAAAAAATATTTTATGTAAAAGAGGCGATTTCACTAGTTTTCGTCCAAAAAAATCAGTTTTCGTCCTAGTGTACGCTAGTTTTCGACCACTGTGTAGAAAAAAGGGTGCAGTTGAATTATTAACTTAAAACCAATTCTACAATACAGTAACTATGGATTGTGGTATATAATTTGAAAGGTGATTTTGTTAGCTTTCAAATGATAACAAAAAGATTTGAATAAGTTTCTTACCTAAATTTAGGAAAATATTGCCATAGGTCGAAGGACAAATGGACGAAAACTAATCTACAGGAATAGCTAATTTTGGTTTTCGTCCACCCCAGTGCTTGCTCATGACGTCATGGACGAAAACACAACAACGTTTAAAGCTGTTTTTTGTTTTCGTCCACATCTTTTTAACGGTTTTTATGGGTTTATCACTGTTAAAAAGTGGACGTAAACTAAAATGTTTAATGTAATAGCAATAAAGATCATATTGGAAGAAAAAACATTGTATTTTGTAGGTCCATTGAAGTAAAATGATTATTAAAAATATTAACTAGGTGTCAGGGCTTCCGTCCACGTGGACGAAAACCAAAATCTTGCAAAATTGTTATGCTAGTATTAGTCCACTTAATTATCTAAGATTTCTATACAAAAACTTTAATAAACCCTTAAAATAGTGTTTATTATGCTAATAATTAGACATACGTGCCAATAACATTACGTAAAGTAGCTAAAACAGTAATTAAACATACCATGAAAGTACCCTACCGGCACGTTTTTTTTTCTAACTTGACGACGTTTTCCATTCACCTGTGTGCAGCAGCAACTTCCGTAGATTTTTTTGGAGTTATTAGGTACTTGTCAAATTACATTTTCATGCAGGCAGAACTGTTACTTAGATATTATAGATTGTAACAAGTCCAAACTTGCACGGAAAGTTAGGTTTGTATTCTAATTTTCCGTATTTGTTTGTGGCAAGTCGGTCTAATGGACGAAACAGGAGCTGGACGGAAAACCGGCGCAATTACCCTATATGCCCCGCGTTTCCCCGTCCCGTCTTCGCCGGGGCACAATATTGTTTGCGTTGCACTCGTACAATATTTGTAGCAGACAAGTGAAAGAGATATGTAGCTTAGACATAGAACAGCCTTTAGATTAGAAACAGCTTTTTGTCCAAGGTCTAATCTGACACTATACCAAACGTCATGTAAATTGGTTCTGAAACACGTAACAAACTATCGCACAAACTGGTATCCGACATCTCATTTAAATACTAGGAAGTATAAGTTTGCTAGTTAAGCTTCATAAAACGATGTTGCAGCTAACTTTTGCTTGGGACAGATCCCGTTTCAAAGAGCGTGTGGTCAATTAGCGGGAGTTCGCAAACAGGCGACGCCGTTCGCAAAATTGCAAATTATTCTCGACTTCTGACGAGTCCGGCGACAAATGGCCACCTACACAATTATACAGGCAGGTACATAGCGAGTGCAATTATACATGGGCAGGTACATAACAAGTACAAAACAAATAAGGCGCGTCCACCCCTCCAATCTCGATAGCAATATGAACCTCACCTTTGATGTCTGCATCCCTGCAAGTCCTTCTCGATCAAAGGGACAATTCTGCAATATTGCGCTTTACAATTGCATGCAATGAATTTTCCTATCAAAGCTTTGACGATTCTAAATGAAATCGGGATTTCAAAGCCCGAGGCAATATTTCGTTTATTTCTTTCTACTTTTCAACTTTACGTTATTAAGGAAGAAGCAATCAGAAGCCCTGAGAATTGCTGATTGAAATATTTATAATACGCCTTCAGTTATTAATTATGGTATTGGTACTTTGTAACGTTTCTAATATTTTTCATCTAGATTGATGCTGCTTTTAAAAACAACATAAAAGCTGGGGAATATTTACTAAATAATAAACTTGAAAGGTACCTCTACCGCACATTCTCATATTTCCTAAGCCTAGGCGCAGACCACCGACTTTTAGTTGGCCGAAAGTTGGGTTGGGTCGGGCTGTTAATCGGTATGAAGATGTATTTGGTATCGGCCGATTCTTCATACAAATTAGAATCGGGCCCAACTATCGGCCAACTAAAAGTTGGTGGTCTGCGCCTAGACTAAATGGTGAGGTCCTGATTGTCTGAAAAGTAATGTGCCCATTCGTGAAAACATTTCTCGGAAATGTTTACTACATACAGTTGAAAGAAGCTACTTAGAAGAAAAAAAGGTAAAATGTATTCGACGAATTCCACTTATTGGGGTTCCTATGGAGTCAGTAAGGAAAAAAGGTAAAAAATATGTATTTAATTAATTAATTCGACAAATTCCCCTTATTAGGGTTTCCAAGAAGTCAGTAAGGAAGGTAACCTGCTTGTCAGAAAGGAGGTATATTTTACCAATATTATGAAGTTGAAAAGATTTTTAGTTTGTTAGGACCCGCTATTCACGTCCATTTATCGTGGAACGCTATAGGCTAAAATGTTGGGACAGCGGGAAAATTATTCAAACTGTTTTCACACGTAGTATGAAGTAGCGGGCACATCTAATAAGGATAAAATTGAGGCAGCTGCGTTGCTCGCGACTGTGAAATAGGTACTGTACTATGTTTTCACATGATTTTCCCTTATGACTTGGAAGTTTCCGTGAAAAAAGGCAATGTTTTTCTATTTCAGGTTCAGGGTTTCTGAATAGTTTATCTGGATACTTAATGTGGAGAAGGTTGTTACGTTAGTAACTTTGTAGCATACTAGTATACAGTGATCGAGAGAATTAGATAGAACGTATAAAAAACTTAAGTATATTAGGAATTATTAAAAAATCAGTTTAGAAAACAGTATTTTTTTCCAAACTGTCTTCTTGTAAACACGATAACCAACATTCCTTTCCAAATTTTAAGAATTTTAGGGAATTGGCAGTCCTAAAACTAAATCTAACTCACTGAAGTTCAAGTTAAATTCACACAAGCATCAAGGAAGATTTACGTAGAATGAATTTAGCATTATATTACTATTAGGTACTTAATATTTTTTTAGTAACTTATACACTCGCGAGCATAAGTATGGAATCACCCTGTTTGTTATGATCGATCGTAAGAACTAAATGACATAGAAGATAAATAAAAATGGTACCATTTTAAAGGTGACATTATATACTTTAAATTGATTTTTTTTTTCTCTTTATTTGGGACAACAAACAGTTACATTGAGGGCTTATGTACTAAATCTTAATAATTTGAAAATTTTGTAACAATGCAACCAGCACCATTGTCCACAGATAGGATCTAAAGTAGTAAATTGCAGAGCTTCGACAAAATTAAACTATTACGACTTAATGTGTAAATTATGTTTGATACCATAGATACATTCATAGGCATTCAGTTCTTAAGATGGCTCGGAACAAAACACAAGGGGGTGATTCCATACTTTTGCTCGTAAGTATATTAATCCACACACTCTACACTATTACAAATGTTTGCACCTAGTCCTAGGCGATTGTTAAATCACCCATTAGACCGGGCAAACAGCCGGAGGGGTCCCGGAGGGTGACCCTCGCGAGGGTCGAACCGGGGACCGGCCATAGTTGCCGCCACAAAGGATCGGGCAAAAGCGCGCAATTAGTGCTCGCGTGCGTCTGATATTTGATTGAGGCTTTAGGTTACTCGCGTGGTTTGTTTACATGCGTGGGCTTCGGTTGAGTTTGGTCCTAAATTAATATTAGAGAATGACAGATATTTTATGTAATGTATAATGTCGTCACGAGCTGTGCAAGTTATTCACAACTAACTTTCGGCCCGCGTCTTCGCCCGCGTGAAATTTTGTATGTCACAGAAAAACTTTATCGCACGCGTCCCTGTTTCAAAAACAGGGATAAAAACTATCCTATGTCCTTTCCCGGGACTCAAACTATCTCTATACCAAATTTCATCAAAATCGGTTCAGTTTTTTAAGTGTGAAAGTGAGACAGACAGAGTTACTTTCGCATTTATAATATTAGTATAGAAGTATAGATAAGTGCATTTTCCTGTGATGCGATTTCGGCATGCGTGCGGATCTCGTCCACATAACATTATTTCATACATGTTTTTCCTATTATGCGGACTACATACACACGGAATGGAAGGATGGTGATGATGTCTACTACGTCACCAGTACTGCCTAATTTAGTAATAACTTTCAAATAATCTTTTTTCCTACCATTGCTGGCACCTGCAAGTCGTCGACCCAATAGAATACAGTTTAACATAAGTAGGCCGAAAATATTAGCAATAAAGACGCAACAAATCTAAAAGGAGACACTAAAAATATACTTCATTTATCGTACCTGGCGCTTTAAAATTCAATTCGGTCGATTATCTATTCACCAAAAGAGTTATGTCTGTGCAACTTTTTGTATAATATTTGACACATGTAGAGCACAGAATACACAACAGTTAAGGATGCTACTTCAACGACAACTCGCGTAAGAAAAAAAGTTCCTCGCCTTTTTAATTAAAAAAATACAGTGGAAATCAGTGTAAAAGCTAGCCACAATGCACCTCGGTGAAATTAATCCGATAGTCTGGTCTATGGGTGGGCGAGGGGTGACAGATCAGTCCAGGCCCGACATGCTACATGCATATGACATACACACACAACTTTGGGCGGCGCGGGTTTGCACGGGAGGACTAAGTTCGTCTGGAATCTGGAGATGCGTACGACGGATCGACGACGACACGGCGACCGGTCGCGGGATCGTGAGAGTTGAAATAAGTTAAAATTTTCCCAGGATGTTTGAATTCGGCCTAGCTAACTATGTATTAAAATATTCTTAAAAAAAAGAAAAGTGTACAACCCTACGATAGCGAGGTGTGCATGGGAAAATGAAAGCTATTTTACAGGCAATAGCATCGTTTATTGAGATTCAAAGCTAAGCTATGTGATGAACCTAGCTGAACCTATCTGAACCTGGGTGGGCATACATTTCCAGGGGGTATATAAAGCCAGGAAAAAAACAAATGTTAGCGCGAGCTAAAGGAGCACAGCGCCATCTGTTATCCCAAATATAAACTATGTTTTACTTACCCATTGTTCTTGGTGGACTTGCTTTTCACTTGACACTCAAACTTATACATACCGCCCACCAAAAACAATTTACAACATTGTTTTTCCTTATATGTTAAGATTTTGTTCAAAGTTTATTTACATATTACCCGCCTGACTTTACCTAAATGTTTCCCTAACTTAACTAATGCCGCCCACCGTGAAGAAATACAATACAATGTTTTGCTTAGATGTAACACAGACTAGAATAACTATACAACCCATGAACATTTTAACCCAGTATTACAACCATACCCGTACCAAAAGATCAAATTAAAATCCTTAAAAACCAAAATAATTCCCATATTTGTTGACAAACATAAAATTAACAATAAACCATTACAATCCGACTTTACCTTAAAATATTTACCTACATAATACAATTATTTTTTCCGTTGAATTTACAACTTGGAAACCGATCCTTTATAAAATTACATTAAATTTTGCTCTAAGAGTGACAACCCTCGTGATTTCGTCAACCCTAGATGTTTCAGTGATTTTACCTATTAACAAACACCCTAAACAAATTGCTCTATAACCTTTGCAACATCTTTTGGGGTGTCTACCCTACGAGAACTTAAATGAAGAAAATGTACTTACAAAATATAAAAACCAAAGTTGTACCAAGCCCGTTCCGTCAAACTAAACTACGGAAAGTCGCGATAAAAACCTGTGCAGCGAGATCAATTTTAGTGTCTCCAAAAGAACTGCACGAGTACCCAGCCCACTATGGTAAGTAACCCATTCTTTATTTATGTCAGCAAGAACTTGTTCATACCTATCTAAACCCGTTAACCTAAATAATCGAACATTCTTGCCTCTGATAATATTTTTTCCCTTTTTTTTTTTACAGATTCCCTTAGCTCCGAGAGATTCACCGATTATCTAAAATCATCTTGTTCCCGATCCCAGGTAAGTCCGTCCCTGACCCTTCGCTATTTCATTTAAAAGTTCATCTTTGTTCTACTTCTACATTTTCTTGATACAAATCCTCCTTTCATTAATATTTCATTAATTCCCTTGTAAATTTCTACCGCTTCTTCTACTTTGTCACAACCTGTCATACGATCATCTTTAAATACTGAATCTTTCATCATCACATCATTTATCGTTATCCCATCCTTTCCTTTACATGAACTATCGCACACAACCCGTACTCGTGTGCTGTCCCTATCTTCCTGTTTTTTTTACCTTGTTCCTATACAACTCTTCACATTTCATTTCTTCCTGATACATCCACCTTTCATTCCTTTTCTTTTGCTCGCTCTCCAATTTCCAAACTCTTTTCTTCAAAGTCTCATTATCCTCAACCAGTGAATGCATCACTACCATGCTATTCGACTGCTTCTTTAAATCAGTTACCGTACCCGAAATTATCCAACCTAAACTGGTAGCTTGTGCAATTACTCCACCCGGTATACTCTTCCTAAACCCGTCTTGTAGAACCTGCCCGTACACATCCGCGCCTAACAACATGTCAATTTTGTTGGGTGTATGGTATTCAGGATCAGCCAAGATAATCCCTGTTAAGTCTAATTCTTTCAAATCGACAACTTTTTTAATTGGAAGAAAAGATGTAATTTTACTCAACACGTAAGCCTTAACCGAGAGTTTGATTTTTGGATCGACCCGTGAATGCAAATTAATGACAACCGTAGAATTTGTGATAACCTTTTTGTTCCCACCCAAACCTGATATGACATTCTTTGCCCTTGACTTTTTTAATCCCAATAATTGTACCGTTGATTCGGTTACAAATGACGCCTGCGATCCTTGATCTAACAAAGCGCGTACCGATTGCCTTTTCCCGTTGTTAGCCTCAACCTTCACCACAGCTGTAGCTAACAATACCTGTTTACCCGTTTCCGCCAAAAAACAAGAAGTGATGTTTCCCTCCCCACCTACTGCCTGTTCAGTAAGTGTGCAATCGACCACTGCTGCTGATGACCCTTGCTCCCTATCCTCACCTGACCTTCCCGACCTTTCCGTAATTTTGTTTTTTGTTTCAGATGAAGCTGATGAAGAAGATGAAGAACCCGCCAGATGCAACAAAGTGTTATGGAGTCTCCTACAGATTTTACACCGTGTGTTGTTTTTACAATCCCTAGCCAAGTGACCCAACCTCAAACAATTGAAGCATAACCGTTTTTGCCGCACAAAATCACGACGATCATCAACACTTTGTTTCATGAATTGTGAGCAATAATTTATTTTATGTTCCTGATCGCAATAAACACAATTTTGTTTCAAAACATGAAAAGTTTTTAATTTCCCCTGATTGTTGTCAACATTAACATTTTTATGATATTTGTTTGGTTCTATGAATTCTAAAGCCCTGTATCTTTGCGTAATAAAACATTTAAATTGTTCATATGTTGGCAAACAATCGCTACTCACATTACTACTGACATGTAACTCCCATTGTTTTTTAGTTTCCGGATCTAATTTCAACGACAAAATGTGTATTACCAATATATCCCAGTTACTGACATCAATATTTAAATTCCTTAACCCATCCAGACAATCGGTTGTTGTGTCAATCAAATCCTTCAAACCTGAAGATACTTCGTTACTGAGGTTTCTTTGACTCAGCAACCGCTTGATTATACAATTTGACATGTACTTTTTATTGTTGAACCGCTCATTTAGCAGAGTCCAGGCGTGCACATAATTATCAGCCGACACTGGAATCTGTCGAATGAGTTGCTCAGCTTCCCCCGTTACATAACCTTTCAAATAATGAAGCTTTTCCACATTACCCAAACTATCATTACCATGAATCAAAGACGTGAACATATCTTTGAAAGTTTGCCATTCGGAATATTTACCTGAGAACTGAGGAATACAGATTTTTGGCAGCTTCACTGCATTACTGTTACCATTACTAGCCGTTACATTTACTGATTTCCCCGATTCTGATGACACTGGTGGACACAACTTACTCAATGCAAACCTCAACACACTCTTAAATTCTATGTAAGTGTCCTCCGTGTTTTCATAGATATCCTCATCAGCATAGAGTTTGTAAAGTTCATTGTCAGAGTCGGCTTGCCTTACTATTGCCGCGTGATTATTGATGAAACTTTCCCATTTTTGTTCGAGATTTTCCAACCGAGTCTGACAGTAAGCTTCACTTAACCTCTCCTTTGGCGATTTCTTGAAATTAACTAGTCCCCTTGAAATTTGACTTCTGACATCTGATTGTAATCTTATTAATTCCTCCATTATTGCGCAAAAAGTTAAAGTCCAAAATGTTCCAATAGAATTTACAAAATTTTCCTAAGTCTTAAAATTTTTTCCCAAAATTATTCTAAGTGTTTGAACTTAATTACAATCCTGAGTGAAATCCGGCATGGATTCCCCGTCCCGTCGTTTTTCTTAAAATTATTCTAAGTCCTAAACTAAATTCTACAAATTTTTCTAAGTCCCAATTTTCTTCAAATTCTAAGTCCCCAAAGTTAATTGAATTTACTAAGTCCCGTGACACTTGATTCCAAATCTTCAAACACAACACTATTTCCCGTTACATAGATATTTGACCGTACTCACAGTTTTCCCGCACTTTTCACCTCACTACCGACTCCCGCCGGCACCACACCTTCCCGAAGCCGCACGCCGTAATACGTGCTGCTGCTGCAGCGCGCCGCCGCTCCGACTGCGCCGCTGCCGCTGATGATGCAGCGTCTCCTCGTAGACGCCGCTCCGATGTGGGCTGGACCCGATGAACCGACTGCGCCACGTGCAGTCGCCGTAGACACCAGATGGACGGACGACCCGCCGTCGTTGTCCACTACGGTGATGCGCTCCAACCAGGAACGCTGAAACCGGAGACAGTACTATTATAGTACATCCGACTCGTAAGGACCATGTACAACCCTACGATAGCGAGGTGTGCATGGGAAAATGAAAGCTATTTTACAGGCAATAGCATCGTTTATTGAGATTCAAAGCTAAGCTACTATGTGATGAACCTAGCTGAACCTATCTGAACCTGGGTGGGCATACATTTCCAGGGGGTATATAAAGCCAGGAAAAAAACAAATGTTAGCGCGAGCTAAAGGAGCACAGCGCCATCTGTTATCCCAAATATAAACTATGTTTTACTTACCCATTGTTCTTGGTGGACTTGCTTTTCACTTGACACTCAAACTTATACAAAAAGGACCAATCACTTCTTTCAAAATGTAAGCGGATATTGTCCGCCTGCGCCGCCCGCATTATCATTATCATTAATAATATCATTATTTCATTTTCATGCATGTTTTTCAGTTCCGCGTGCGTGTATTCGAAATCCGCATGACAGGAAAAATGCCTCAACTCTCTCACTGAAATGTCCGATTTTAAAAAGCCTAAGTATTTTAATTAGCCTAGCTGAAATATCTAAAAATAACATTAATCTAATCTAACTTCAATAGTAATAACACAATTTGATTTAGCGGACCGAATACAGAGGCGACATTGCATATATTGCTTAATACATATTGTACCGGGTAACAAAACCTTCCGGGAGAAGAGGGGAGCCATAATGAGGGCTGAGAATGCTTTAAACTTTAAATTGATGGAAAACAACACACTCATTAAATTATTGTGAAAGCACTTTAAAAGCCAATTTACAAAAAAACAAATTACTCTAATGACTTTCATTGGATCCACGTAAGAGCAATCTTACCGTGTTAAAGCCACTCCACCCATACATTAATATAGTCCTGTTGATAGACACGAGATTTATTACGTATGTAGTTCATGCAATGCCCAGACACACGCACACTAGCACACCTGTAATACGTACTGAATATTCCAATTAGGCGTAGTATGGGGGAGAGAAAATCTATAACGTGTTGCGATGTTAAGTTCGACTGATCATGAGCACGGCAATAACGTTTGCTTCAACTTGAACGACAATATGCAATATGTTGGAGGAATGAGAAGATATTATACTGTCATAGTAGTGTGACATAAGAGTCTCCGCAGACTATAGACTATTGACTAAAAAGTCGGCCGATAGTCCAATCGGTGTAATGTGTGCACTTCTACACTCGTACAGTTGTTCATACTGATTAACAGCCCGACTTAACTATCCGCCAACAAAGTCTGCAGTGTGCGGGAAGTTTAAAGGTGACGGGGGGTGGGAGGCGATAATCAGGCGGCAGAACCTGGATAGTAATTTGAATTGAAATTCAATTTGAAAATACCTTTGAATATTATAAAATACAACTAATCATAAGTCTGAGAATCCTATGACAATCGCCACCTCGATGATGACTAAAAACGCTAAGAAATTGGAAATTAAAAACTGAATATTGAAACCAATTTACTAAGTAATATTGGTTGGACATCTTTATCGTGAAATTCGTTTTCAAAGGAGCAATCGATATTTGAATCGCCAGTCCGGCAAATCAAAACTAAAAAGTAAAAACACACGTGACAAAGTGGAAATGTAAAAGAGAAAAGTAGCAATTTCCTAAGCATCTGGAAAAATTATTGACGGCAAGCAAAGTCAGCAAGCGAAATGCATTTAGCTCCCGTAAACATGGCGCGGCGGAAACGAAGGCAAATTGAGAAGCCTTTGCGAGCACGTTATTGCCACCTCAACAGTTTGATGGCATTACTCCAGACACAGGCAACCCCGCATTTAATAGTTTTCATAAAAATTTACTTTACGAATCGTTCGTTCGTTTCAGCCGAAAGACGTCCACTGCTGGACAAAGGCCTCCCCCAAGGATTTCCACAAAGACCGGTCCTGC
The DNA here is from genome assembly GCF_004193835.3 of Ostrinia furnacalis. Classification (NCBI taxonomy): domain Eukaryota; kingdom Metazoa; phylum Arthropoda; class Insecta; order Lepidoptera; family Crambidae; genus Ostrinia; species Ostrinia furnacalis. The sequence continues at coordinate 76,102 of NW_021137716.1, forward strand.
GCCGCTTGCATGCAGGCACCTCCCGCGACCTTCACCAGATCGTCGGTCCACCTAGTGGGAGACCTGCCCACGCTACGTCTTCCAGCTCGTGGTCGCCACTCAAGAACTTTCCTGCCCCGGCGGCCATCAGCTCTTCGAACTTTACGAATGCTATAAAACAATTCGATTACGTTTTCACGCTTAAGTGGACGAAAAACCTCTGAATCATTTATGAGCTTCGACTTAGAGCTTTATTTTGTCACAAAAATAAATAAGGTAATGAAGGGTACGGAAAATGGAGATGAAAATTTCTAAGTGAGGAGGCCTATTATGTCTCATGTACTCGTATGTTAATATGAAAGCTCGTTTTGATTTTCGTAATAAATCCGGTTTGGTATTAAATTCTGTCGCAGAATGGCCGACGAAGCCGCGGGCGTTAGCTAGTGAAAAACCGGCCAAGTGCGAGTCGGGCTCGCGCACAAAGGGTTCCGTAGCAGCAAATATAATAAACTTATTATGTCAATTTATACACCTGGTGAATGGAGCCTAAACTCTCCCGATATTTTGCCTTGTACTTTTATGTATGAATATTAATTTTATATATGTATTTATAAATATTCCGAGCTAAAGAGGTGGCAAAAGCAATGGCAAACAAACCACAATCAATAGTATTCGGTTGTCGCTGAACACTTGGAAACTGAATACATGACTCCGATAGATACGGAAACAAGGCTTTTACATATATTTTTTGCGATTTTCCTAGAACACCAACAAGACTATCGTACACACGCAGTATTCCATTAATGTAATAAATACAACTCCAGTGCCCCACTAATCCCACGTCACCGTCATAAATTACTTGAAGGTGCGTCTCATTTTTAGGTACAGGTTCAATCAGTTCAGGGTGTTGAAATAATTCTAGCTCACGCGGTCTAAATGATGTGCACCGAAGTAACTTTTCATGAAATGCGCGAACCACATCATCTTCGATATAGTTATTATAATTCAGAATGTAGGAAAACGTATTATCTAAAGTATCCATTGTTAGATGATATACAATAAGCTTTAGAAATTTTAAAAACCTGCTACGAAACACTAAAATTTGCACCAAAAACAAAGGAATTTATATTATTGGGGGATTTATTAGTACGTGACCGGTTTAATAGCACCTATTAAACCAGTATACCTACTTACTTATTTTTTATAATAGGTACAATTCAATATTAAAAAGTCTCAACGCCAAATTCGACTTGCGAAAGAAGTAAATGGGAACGATGAAATTCTCTTAGCGCGCACAAGTGACAACGACGTCTGCCCTCACGTGTCTGCCCGTTCGGGTCGACGCGGTTAGCTATCTTATCCCCGCTCCCGCGCGAGACCACGCCCCGCAACTCACGCGCTGCAGCGCAGCGAGCGACCGATCTTCTTGAATCGATGTAATAATAATCTATAGGATTAACGCGTTTTAAAAATATTGGTTCGATGGATATGTTTAACCTATTATTACTCAACAATCACATTTGTAATATTAAACTTTATCAAATGCACAATGTATTTAAGGTACATTACTGGATAAGGATTAATGGCGTATTGCTTGAATAAGCTAATATTTCTCGTAAAAAGTACCTACATTATAAAGATTTTATATCATCGCGGATTTTAAAAGGTGTACAATACTGTAGTATATTTTTTGATCTATCTTATAAGGTTCAGCCATCGTTTTCAGTGTAAGCACAATAACTTAACCAAAATTACAGTTAAATCAACCTATCTCAAAAACTATAAGAGATACTTTGATCAAACCAAAAATCGTTGAAAGAGTTAATTAGCATGCATCACCTCTATTTTTTTTAGAATTTTATACCCCGTAGTTATAAAAATAGAGGGGGGGGGACATACTTTTTACGACTTTGAGAGCTGATATCTCAAAAACCGTTCACTTTAAGAAAAATGTTTTTTAGAAAACTTTATATCATTTTAAAAGACCTTTCCATTGATACCCCACACGGGTATGTACATCGAAAAAAAAATTTTCATCCCTCAGTTACATGTATGGGGGGCCCCACCCCCAATTCTTTTTTTTACTATTTAGTGTCATAATTGTGTAGCGGTTCATACAACACATATTCCCATCAAATTGCATCACTGTAGTACTTATAGTTTCCGAGTAAATCGGCTGTGACAGACGGACAGACGGACAGACGGACAGACGGACAGACGGACAGACGGACAGACGGACATGACGAAACTATAAGGGTTCCGTTTTTGCCATTTTGGCTACGGAACCCTAATAAATATACATAATAAGACAAGGCGGAAATCCGTGGGGGAGGCCTTTGTCCAGCAGAGGACGTCATTTGGCTGAAATTAACGAAGGGAAGACGAGAAAAAATTATGATTCCGATTCTGAAACTATGATATAAAACGTAGTAGTTTTAGCTATAATTCCTATAAGTGTCTATTGGTTTCGTGTTCGGACTCGCCCGGGAGGAGACGGCGGCTTCGATTTTCCAGCGCTTGCGCTTGAAAAACTGATAAAATACAACAGCTCCTCCATCTGGAGCTCAGTGGTCGCGCAGCCGCCCTAGCGGGAGGGCACGGGTTCGGTTGCCCAGGATAATATGCCCTTTGACCAAGTGAAATATTTATTAGGAGTGTAAAATATAACAACTATTTACTGTCATATAAATTATAAAGCAATTTAGTAATATCTCACAAAATTATTAAAGTATTTTCTGGCGTAGACTAATTAACTTAGAAAACCTTAAATAATATGATCCATTGGTTAAAATAAAACTATCAATCAGCGCCATCGCGTAAAACTATCAAATTAAACATCAACTTCAGATTTGCAGAGCTTTCCATTTATCAAACGTAACAAAAACAGCTTATAAAGCGCTCTCTAATAACAGCTGAGCTTCTGTTAACTGAGAACAAACTCAATCGTTCCCAGTTTCAGACCTCTCCAGGCTTTTTATCGAGTCCGCCTTCAGATTTGCAAATGTGAGAGTGCATCTGGCGATCGGGCCGGGAAACTTTGCTGCGCAGAACTCTAGTGCGCAACAAGTTTGTTTTGAACTTCTGGCAGACACCGGCGGATGGCGGCGTCCAGTACGAGTTAGTACGCTAGACAGACCGCTTGCATCCGAGCCACCCTGCGCGTCGCACATTGCACTTGTGCGCGACTGTACCGGGCATTATTCGGGAGGCGCTCGTTAGAATACGCTCGAGTCGGCAGTGGAGCGCCGCGCTCGCGAGCGAAGGCTGCCGACAGACGGGGACACGCGCGCGGTTGCTGGGCTCTGAACTACTCAATGTAAGTGTTTTTTGATATCCTATTTATAAAATATTTTTATTAATATTAAGTATTGTAATATACTTTGGTTGTTTTGAAAGTGCCGGCAATAAAAATGTGTCTATAAATAGAAATTATGCTACAATGTATCAAATGTTCAAATTAAACCGGTAAACAAAAATAAGCAGTCAACAATACGCAATCAATATACCCTTCCGATATACTAAAGTCGTGCGGATAAGATGCGAGTTCAAAGTTTTAATAAGACAACTTTGATTGCGACGTCTGTGTTTGTACCTAAAGCCGGCGCTGCCGCAAACGTGTGTTATTTGCTTGTAAACAATAAATGCAATTAAAAAAGCTGGAAATGCTAGTTAAGCTTCACCTTAGATGGAAATTCAGTTCTGACACGCTGTGCTGTCCAAGCCACCATCGCAATTTTATTTTACTTAATTTTTATTGAAAAAGGTATACCGACATACAATTTTTATAATTTTGTGAACTTTCCTAAAATTTCAAAATATTTAAAAATAGGCTATATGCGAAATACCTAGTACAATTTTAATGCGAAAGTAACTGCAGAATTATTTTAATATAGAGTTTTCTTCTATGGTTTAATTTATGAAGCTCAGCGTTAAAACTAAAGAAAATAAATAATAATTAACCAATAATGGTAAACACATTTGCAATTAAGTTTCGCTAACCAAGCTTGCGGGTGGAATTTTTAATTTTTATTATGAAAATTTGCGCGTCTCGCGTTAAGTTATTTTCTTACCAGCACCACCGGTTCCAAGGAAGGTGAATTTTTCGTACAATGTAACCTTTTTCTCTAAATTAAACACATTTTTATTGCGAGCACTTTCAGTAACAGCCACGTTTGCATGACGGCCGAATGTACTCATTTCTAGACGGTAGATGCCAACAACAGTACTTGTATCGTACTTAATTAATATCCAGCCAATTATAGTTGCAACAACACTATAGCACTTTGATTTAGCTGCTAATATAATACAACTTTGATGATATTAACCATAAACCGCTAAAAGCTTTCACATCCATCAAAACCACAACCTATTAAGCTATGTAAACATGGAATTTTCCAATAAAAAGGTTACTGTAAAAAAGCAGGACCGCTAGGACATTAATATTCATGAATACACAAGCTCTTTGAATTGAATACTATTTATAAAACTGTGTACTTTAAACTTTAAAGTTGTTCGCGGTGGAGGGCGTCTCACACCTGTGTGTTCGCGAAGGCTTATAAAAGTTTGAGAAACAATACTAAGAATATGACAAAGGAACCGTTTCCTATTCATAGCACTACACTGAGCAGTCGCCGAGGCAAGAGGGTCGTGTACTTGTTGTTATTTAATAGGAAAACAGGACACCCACGCCTCGCCTCATGGTACGGAGAAAAATCCCTCGCCACGTGCGCTGGCCTTGCTTCGTATATTAATTAAATATACAGTTTGACACTATACCCCAATAAACCGAAATCACAACTTTTTTAAAAAGACCCTTAATTCTGGTCTTAAAAACTTAATTAATTTTAAATTACCTGTACATTACGATTTTTGTTCGCATTGTAATTGAAAAAAGTAGTTTGATTGAGTTGACAAAATAGTGACGTCACTTGCTTGTAGTGCCATACAAAATCTATGGGAGTTTCGTTTTGACAGTTTTAAAAAGTACGTCAATTGATTAGTGGTGTCAACATGTCTATTTTCATAAAATAACGCGCGCTTACTCGTACATGTCCAACTACGGCGGCTTTACCTTACGAAATAAATACTCTACATTTTATAGGACATAGTTCTTCGAAACACCGTTTGCTAAAACTAGACATTGTATTCTGGTTTACCAGCTGATTAATATCGCGCATTAAATTTAAATAAGCAAGCGCCATACAACACATTGTCACGGCCTAAGAGGTTAGCAGGATCATCTTTGTGCTATCAGACAATAGGTTTTGCTAGAAGCCTCTGAACACTCAGTAAATTAAACAGTACCTACTAAACATAAACGTCTAGAATGCACCCACGTTACATTTCAAAGTAAATAAAAACCCAATATACATTAAATATTCCTTTGACAAACAGTTCAAAGAGAAGAAATTCACAAAGTTTCCTTTGGCTTCAAGACTTTTTGAAGTTAAATTGCATTCATTTCGATAAAACTACATCTCTGCACAGCCTTTGACGACTCGGCGATGTTGAAGATCCATTTTAAATATTATTTGATTTGATTACTGAATAAAGCCGTGCAAACATTAATAGACAGGCAGCAGCCCATCCCCCCCTGCCCCCTGTCTGCCTCCCTCCCCCTCCAGCGCGCCCCCTCCTCCGATATAGATACGATTTGAGCACTAACGCTAAAGGCTGTACTGAAGGGACGCGGCGTACCCCGTACCGCGCGCACGTGAAGGTTGCCATGTCGACAGACGAGATTAAAACTCGGGTGAACACGATTCCTTGGAAAAATTCCGAGACCTTTGTGTCTGGTAACTTTCACAAGCGTGGGACGATGTTGAACACTGAATAAAATGTCAACTCAAGTGCGAACGGGTAACGGCGTAGGCTTGTTTACGTCGCGTCTCTTGGTTAGTAAATAAAGTTAATATCTTATTCAATGCAAAAATAATGAGCGTCTGGAAAAGAGATTTTAGGTACCCTTGGATAAGTTGGATCTTGTTCCAATGACATTTAAAAATAGGCCCTGTTATTTACTGCGATGTTTCAGACTTTAATTACTCAGTGGAAAATTTCGCCCCTAGGGGCTGATTCTAATTCGTCTCCATTATTAGTACCCCTGTTACACTAATTAAAAAGAAGTATTGAGAAAATTGTGTTAAAAACGCGGTTGCAATTTCGCATACCTACAAATACCTTTAATGTGCGAGTAGTAACTTGCCATTAAATCTCTATGTGCTTTCTTTCATTATACTGTTATCGTACTTCATAACAATATTCCTCATAACTAATATGAAAAGTATAACACTGTTTATGTTTTGATAACTTTTTCGTTCCTCTATGCAGTGTCCTATTAACAATAATGGCGATTAGCCATGATCCATGGGTTTTTTCGAATTTGTTTAATTTTAATCGAAACTCGAATTTTATGAATATTTTCGAAGTCCTCTAATTTATCGGTAGTCACAGACACACCGGAAGGAGGGTAGAAGCTCGCGGAAAATTCATCAAGCTAATTGGCAGATTCGAAGAGTATCAGAAGAGGGTCATTATCGAGAAAAACAACCAATAATAACGAGATAATTGTTTACTTAGGGTGAAATTTATTAGTAACCTGGCAACAAAAAGGAACCCGGATATCATCTCGCAACACAAATAATCAGCGAAAACGGTCCGATTAGCAAAAATAATTAGATTGGACGATGATAATAAAATAACAAATAAACATTTACTTAAATTGCAAATAAATTATTGAATTTGAATTTGAATTTTATGAGCGGTCATGCATATCACATATTATATTATTGTCCCTTGCAGCACTAGAACCCACACGGAAATAATTTACTAACTCCAGACTAATTACTTAAACTAGGTCGAAGTTTAAATGTCAGTCAAGCCAATACAGAAAATTGACTTCTTAGGAGGTTGCAATAACACGTTGTACAACACGTTGCAAATACAACGGCTGTATCTATTAAAAATTCAAAGTCACATTGGCACAATAATGATAGGCCGGCGTCCTACGAGTTTGCTCCAATATTTCTTAGTCTAGACGATGCAAAATCAATATCACTCACAGGTGAAGCGGAGGGCGATGTAACAAAGCACTCCGACTCGAATACAAGCAATTCGGATAGCAGCGCGTGGCGCTCGCGAGTACTATTCGATGCGGGTCAAAATCGATAGTTTATATCGTGGCCCTAGACAGCTCAATCCATAGCTAGGGCTTTTGACGTTCGGCGCTAGTCTGTGGCTCAGTCGTCGGGTTGACGTGCGGCTGAATCTTTGTATCGTTTTAATTGTCGTTCTGTTACATAGGTGTAAGTGAAAATGTTGATGTGTATACATCAATCGTGGTATCGCAAGTAAATGTTTTACATTTTCTATTTTAGTCCTCGTAGTAGGCGTTAACCATTTACATAGAGTTTGGTGGTCTGCAAAGATACGCGCTTGAAAATAAGCATTTCCTCATGTGTAAATAAACTATTGAACAATCGGTTGAATATATTCTAGCCAGACAATCTGATTTTTTACATTATGGCAAATTATTATGAGTGGTGCGTGAATCTTAATAAGTATTTAAATTTAAGATGAGCTTGGCTTATCTTATTTTTTGTAAATAAGAATTTATTGTTTACTTTATACAGGGTGTTAGGTAAATGGGTATATGAGCCGACACTAGCCCATGTTAACATGGGCATATAAATGGTATGGTGAAGTCAGAAAGTTGATATCATAATTTATTTTTTTTAAATTTTCATACAAAATAAATTCGATTAAATCCGATTTTTTTGAAAAATAATAAAAATAAAATGAAGATATCAATTTTCTGACTTCACCATACCATTTATATGACCATGTTAACATGGGCTAGTGTCGACTCATATACCCATTAACCTAACACCCTGTATACAACTACAATATTAAATTTAATTATTATGTAAATGAAAATGTATCTTTAAGATAACTCACCTTTTTGTACACCGACTGGTACGTTGTGCTCATTTTCGGTGCCGAAGACTTTAGGGGGAACCGTTCCATGGCCTCTTCACTGAAACAAACAAGCTTTTATTAACTCACAAATGCACATAGGTTTCCCCTAACCTTCTCTGCCGAACCTCTTTCTAACCATAGGCTGCTGGACCCAATGACATCTCCATCATCAATGAAGGTGCCACATTTACCCTAAATCGCGTGACTTTGTGATTAAGACTACAAAGTCACGCGATTATGGTAAATGAGGTGCTCTCACAAATCACCTAAAATCAAGAGGAGCGGAGGAATCAAGTGCCGCTTTAAATCATCGCATCATCAATGTGACGACAAACTGACGACAATGTAATGCTGCATTTACCGATACTCTTTGCTTTGGAGCGACTAGACAACAAATTCGGTTGATACACTTGAGAATTGAGCTTAGCCGGGTTAGGATGCGCATCGTGATAAAATCTTATCGATGATTTTAGACGACAAACGTATAGGCTTATCGCGTAAAATCGATATAATGGTGCGACAAATGTTTATCATAGCGTGAATGCTAGGCCTACAGAATTGCTGCCGTCTCTAAGTCATCAGCATCACCCACATCATTGTTAGTAAATACCTAATTATCTAAGCACTTCGAGTTTTGTGCGAGTTTCGACAACAAAACCAAGTTCTTAGGTTCATTTGGTGCATTCACAAACCCACGGAAAATCAAGACTAACCACCATAACCATTATCATATTTAGTTTAAGTAGTGATATACAATTTATATTACTTATCTAAGCGTCTCTCGTCGGGGGATAGATACGTATTAATTAACAGTTTTATAAACTATCCTGCAGTGGTTTAATTAACTTTCAAGTTTTATTCCCCCAACAAGATGATTCTTTCGCATGAGATTTATATTGCCATATACACAAAATGCACTTGTCAAAAATTGTAACACCCTTCTTTTGGGACTGGGGTTTACTGTAGAAACATTTTCCCCAAAATCTCTACCAATTACTGATAACTTAAAAAACCGCCAGTCCATCAGAGGCTGTTGCTTTTTTATTAACTTATATTTACATTAATATGTATCTACTTAAATATTATTGAGATATGTATCTACTTAAATATTAATTAGTAAGTAGCTATATAACTTGGTCCGGGGTAAAGGCAATTAATGTATTAATTAATTGGACGACCTATTTTATTCTGTACAGTTCTCCATTAAGACTAGTAGACTAGTACTAGTACTAATTAAGTACTAATGATATTATTATGCATTAAGTATGTATAAAGAAAATGCCACAATCACCTAAGTATAAGAATAGTGTAAATTATACTGAATGATTAATCTTTTTAATTATTTATAGATACGATATTCGAGTATGCTAGTAGTAGCAGTAGTAGTATTATAGTAATAATATCGCTTTAGTTTCAGATTTTAGCAAAAACCATCACATCACATTATTTATTTTTTTATATTCAAAATTGCAAAAAATAATATGTATATAGTCGCATTTTAGGAGACAATACGTAGAAGTTTGCTTAGCTTCTAGAATAATATTCGACGAGGTTGAAATAAATTAGATTTTTAAATGAGAGAGTTTAAATTTGTCAACTGAACTTTTTCAGATGGCTCTCAAGACAAGCAGCGGGGCATCAGAATGTCGAGATATGCTCTACCACTGCTACTACTACTGACATGTATTCAACTTAATTGAAAAGAGGAAATTCTTCATGCAATTCAATTTTATATTTTAAAGTTTCAATGTTTGACTTTGCCTTTTGTAATTTTTGTCAGTAACTTTTCTTCGTATAAAAAAATGTAAGACCGTTAAAGTTATACTTTGTTAGTCATTTACATAATTTTACATCAATATCTTTTTAGCCGTAAATTGGAATAGGGATGTTTCCTGTGTCAAAAAGCAAGAGTTTTAATTAGTCCGTCAGTTAAGTTATCAAAAAATACTCTACACGTATTTTTCACTTTTTCAAACTAATGAAAATTTTAAGAGATAAAGCGCGCCAAAGTTCATAAGAAAAGGCCCGTGACGTCAATGCTTGCATAAAAGTGCCGCACGTTGTGACGTCGTGCGGAACTTCAACGCACCATAACTATGTAATTATTTGTTAAATTGACAAATAAAAATATACGTGTCCAATATTTTTTGATATTAAACATGACGGACTAAAAATTTTTTTTTAGGAAACTAGCCTATTACTTAGGCATTTAGTTAGCTGCGCACACGCATCGACATTACTGCAGCACGATTACCTGTACGACCCGGGCTACTGTCAGAGTTGTAAATCGACAAGCTCGCTCATACAGGTTTTTGTGTTGTAAGTACTACAACTGGCAAGAACACATCCTGGATTCAGTGCAGGTCCTGCGCCCCCCTACCCTGCAGACACGAAATTTTGTCAGATAAGACGCGACAAATTCGGTTCTAGTGAGGTTCGGGTGCGGCAGGCATTGCCACAGTCAAGATACTGAGGAAAGAAGAATCTTTTAATGAAGATTGAAGTATTTAAAGTGTCTCTATTCTCGTATAAGTTTAATTTGCCCTCCACGTCCCTTGGCATTCCCAAGTTTGTTGTTTTCTTCCAACATAAATTTGGTTATGCTAAGCCACTTGTGGGGCACGTTTACAGAAATATGTATCAGAAATATTTCCGAACAGTATCTACAGGGTAAATAATTTAAGGATAAGCTAGCGTCAAGAATATTGCGCTACATTTACCCTGTAGAATCCGAATATTGTTGAGTGTAAAACAACAAATTCGGTTCTAGAGAGGTTTATGTGGTGCAAGCGCTGCGTCGGGCAAGACACAACTGAGAAGAAATAAAGAAGAAACAACCTACTTTATGAAGAAGATAATGTATACTAATTCATATGAATGACACTGCCCAACTCGTTACCTATCAACCACAATTTTGTTAACGGTGAGGCTAACAAAATCGGGGTCGATAAGGTACGTTTTGGAACATGTACTGCAAAAATCAAGACAAGAACAATGTACAGGAATCAAGTTTTTTTACTAAGGTTGTGTAAAAGATTTTTGTACTGAATGACTCTTTTGTTTTAATGGTCGGCTCACGGGTCGGATCAGTGACTTCAAAGAATTCTTAGGAAAATTGTGAAGATAACTCCTACTTTACAAAAAACAAATGTTTTTGACATTCTCAATGTTTTGGGGTAGTTTACACTATTTGTAATTAAACTTTTCAGTTATTACTTAAGGCTTTGAAAAAGGTAGAGATAGCCTATATAATTGGAGATTAAGACGGCGCCAAGAATGTTGCACTACATTCTACCCTGTAGTTCCGAATGTTGTTATGTGTAAGCAACAAATTCGGGCCTACGGAGGTGTGTGTGGTGCATACACTTCAGCGGTCAAGAAAACTGCGAAAGAGAAGAAGAATGAAGAAAGCACAAAATACCTTCAATTTGAAAACATTGTTTGTTATTGTTAGACTTCTAAATAATAATACTTATTGTAGTGCTCATCATCATATCCATGCATCACATTTACCCTGTAGATCCGAGCTTTGCCTTGTGAGGTGGCAGAGTCGGTTCTAGAGGGGTTTGTGTGGTCATGATTGCAACGATCAAGACAAAGAAGAACTTAGAAGAAAGAACAACCGTATTTATATTGCTAATAATTCGATTGATGCTCTAAATTACTCTAAAATGTATCCTACCTACATGTAACCCTAAGCCCCTAATAAATTGGGGTCGACAAGGTATGTGTGTTTTATGTGACGGCCAGATGCCACGAAGAACTTAGAAGAAAGAAGATGGCTCACCAAAATATGCCCTACGCTATTTCCAATAGGACCCTTTTTTGTCTGATAAAAGCCGACAAAAAATGGTTCTATTGAAGCCTGTGTGGTGCATGCGTCGTTTACCAGGGAAGGAAGAATCGTAGAAGAACATAGTTAGTTTTGGAAAGGTCCTGGAAGAATAATGAAGATAACTTAATTTGCACTACACTTACTCCTAAGGCCGAATTTGCCCGAATGGACACGGCAAATTCCTCCTTATTTGGGGTACTTGCGTGGTGCATGCACGACAGTAAAGAAGAATGTAGAAGAAAGGACAATAGAAGTATAAGAAAAAAGCTTTTTTATGAAAATTGTATATTATTGTGTTTTTTAATAACTCAACGCAGTGTCATAAGAATTTTTGATCTAAGGTCACAATATTGTATGGTTGTTTAACCGTATTGCAATGTTTTATATTACTATCTTTAGTTGTATGTTTGCCACTAATTTTCGTAAAAACTCAACTGTCCTGTAAGATAGTTTTTAAATATTTTTTCTGTGTTATTATCTATTTTATTAACAGCAACATCATTTTCATGGATATCTTAGCTAATATTGATTAATATTTTCACACAAATACAAATTAATGTTCTAGAATTAACTTATCATTTCATATTTTAAATTTTCATATTACATTTTTTAGTAAATTCTCCAAGTGTTGCTAAATCCCGTAATAGTGAACTAAATGATAAATTTTATCTAATAGGAAATTCAATACACAAAATTTAACGATTGTAAATTCAAGGCCAACCTTTATGTGATCATCACGTAACAGCACAATTACACGATAAAATTTTAGTAAGTATCAAATCACTCATGCCATATAATTTTTAACTTAAAACTGAAAACGCTAGCATTAATCCTGAAACATCTACTATGCGATCCACCTACCAGCTTCATAGCCGACTAACTACCGAACATACTATACTCGAACCACAAAATTAATATCACTATATCAGTGACTACGAGGATAATTTGCGACTAACACGACCGGCCTGTTCTCATCGCGGAACTATAATCCAGCGGTCGTCACAGGTTTTATTAAAGCACAATAACACTAACGCGATTCATAACAGTGCAGCGAGGTAGATATTGCACTGTTGAAAATCAATTGGAAAATTGTATGCGACCGCGCCCGCGCATAATACAGTCTGACCACAAGTTGAAAACTAGCACTTACTACCAGCACGTAAGGTGCAGTGTTTAGCTTTATGCCGTCGTCTGTACAGCTTATTGCGAACGCACGTAACGCTACATCGGGTATTATCAAACAATCGCAGAAAGCCGCGATATACGATATACGATATACCTCAGTTGTCGAGTTCTATTAGTGTATTTTGATTAAGTGTTTTACAGCGAAACTACTTGAAGGTTTACAGGCTAGAGCCATACGAACAACAAAACAATCGTGCGCTTTTTGTCGTTTAAAATAAATAATCTGATTGTATGCAGATATTAATATTTTCTAATTTCTCAAGACGCAGCCGTTTCTCGAGAACTATGAACTTTATTTTCTTTTCTTTTTAAAACAAACAAATTATTTGCTATTTCATCTGATAAATAAAAACTATTCCAATTCTAATTTAATCATCTGACGTATCAAATGGAAGGGCCTACTACTCGTATTAGCGGGCGTCCATTAATTAGGTGAGACGTTTAGGGGAGGGAGGGGGTCAAGAAAAAACTCACTAAATCTCATGTAGGGGAGAGGGGGGGTCTCGACACATATCACGTAAATTTTTTCAGCAAGAAAAAGGGTCAAATTGCGAGAAAAATGGGTTATTTAAAATTTAAAAAAATATATTTTTTAAGATGATAACGAATGAAGAAGAAGATAACGAATGATTATTAATATTTTTTTATTATTTTGAACCATCTAAACAATAAAGAAATTAGAAGAAACGGTTTTTTTTAATATTAAATCCTAATCGAAGCTAACCCTTACATTGCAAATATGTATTTTAAGAAATCTCACGTGAGATTGTGGGGAGGGGGAGGGCGTCTGGAAAAATCTCACCAAATCTCACCAAGGGAGGCGGGGGGGTTGAAAATTTGCCAAAATTGTCTCACGTAATTAATGGAAGCCCCCTTATGTAGATACATGAATACTTCTTCTAACCAGCTGCATGTTTGTTTTAGTTTGTTTAGTTAGAGATCGCTTCCTAACAATAAAACAGCCTAAATTGCAAAGATAGGTGGTGTCCAGATGCTGTTTACCAATACCGAAGAGATATTTCTTACGGGTTACCTACGCCATATCGAATGACAAATGATCGAAAATCAAAATATCGAATACGTTTCATCGAACGATCAAAATATCGAACGATTAAAATATCGAACGATCAAAATGTCGAAAGTCGATATAGACGTTTATATTTAATTCATCTACCTTGCTCGGCTCCGGTGCATGGTTGTGTTTGGTCGTACAACTTTTCAACAATTGTTCTTGCTGAAGCGTTGTTATTGCCGTACTGCTACAATTAAATTTATATTTTTGTGAACAATACCAATAGAATGTTTCATCAACATTTTTGTTCATTGCCATTACAAAGCCCTCCAAAATGAGGACTGTTTCTCCTTTTTGGGACAGGCTAGGCTTATAATAGGTCCCCACGGACATTATTCTCCAAATTTATAACTTTTCAGGCACAAAAATACTTAACTCGCAAAACAAAACTGCTGCTATGAAGTTATTAACAAACTGCAATGTACACAAAAATTCACAAAATATTACTCTGTTAGTGGGTAGAACAAAAATCATTTGACGCGCTTCGTTCAGAAAGTTGTACGACCAAACACAACCATGCACCGGAGCCGAGCAAGGTAGATGAATTAAATAAAAACGTCTAGGTATATCGACTTTCGATATTTTGATCGTTCGATATTGTGATCGTTCGATATTTTGATCGTTCGATATTCTGAACGTTCGATATTTTGAGCATTCGATATTTTGATCATTCGATATTTTGATCGTTCGATGAAACGTATTCGATATTTTGATTTTCGATCATTTGTCATTCGATATGGCGTAGGTAACCCATTTCTTACTGCACGAAGCAACCATAGGTCACTTCAGCTACGATTTAATCTATTCGTTCTATCATCAGACACATTTATTATGGCTTTTAAATTGCTGTCCAACAGCAAAAAGTCTACGTTTTTTAGTCTTTTCAGCAGTCCACTTAACTCTCAGCTGGTCTTACATCTGCGAGACTAACTAAACTCGACCAGCAACTTGATTGGCTGCTGAGTTTGTTCTGGCGTTTCTTCACAGCACTTGCCTTTATGTTTGTCTCGAAGCGCTGGTAGGCACCAAAAGATAAGGAGACATGTAAAGTGCCCCATAAGAGCTACCTTCTTTTTTATTTACTATATATTTTGACGTTTATAAGTGCCACTTGTGGTCTAAATTGAATAAAATATTTTTGACTTTTGATTTTTTATTTATTTTTGAAAGCAGAGGCCAATACGCTCATTATACAACCACCAGTACTTCGTTAGATCCTTAACCTATATTTACAGCCACTAACGCTACGTAAGAGCTACACCGATCGATATTTCAGAGTTTAAGTAGTATTTCCTTGCATCTAACGTCAAACGGTATGATCTACTTTTATTAAAACACAGTATTTAAGCACTTAGCACTGAACATCATTTATTCCACTTAACAAAATAATTACACTCTTTGAGGTTTATTGAAAGTAAATTGGGATACTTTATATCTGATTAAATATCTATTTTATTAATACTTCAATATTTTTTAATGAACATGAACATTTATTAGCCTAAAAAGGGGCAAAATTTTATTCATACATGTGCCCAAATGTTTGACGGAGATGCAATTTCATTTTACCGTTAGTCTGTATTGAAAAATAAAATTATGAGGGACAAAATGGCCCTTATATTGAATTATTTATAATTTCACGGCAATGTTACCAACAATAATGGATACTTGATATGGAGAAATTATATTGTCATTGCTTATATTGAAAAGATGAAATCCCTTTGAATGAAAGTTGTGAAATGAATTAGGGTCACAAAGGAGGGTCGGTGGACAATGCTGGTACATACAGATTCACTAAGGATTAATACGCAGAAATCCCAGTGTAACATTATACTTTTAGGGTAAAAAATGTATTTACATCATAACAACATAACATCATTCAGCCAGAACTATTCCACTTTAAAAGGACTTAATGAAAAAAAACAGACATTTAAACGGCATTATTACATGATTACTTTATATTCAAGCACTAGCAATCCCCTCCTGCTTTGCACAGGTACAAAGTAATATACTTAAAAAACCTTCCTCTTCACTCTATCAATTTAAAAAACCGCATCAAAAACAGTTGCATAGTTTTAAAGATCTAAGCATACATAGGGACAGACAGACAGTGCAGCCATGGCACAGCAACTTTATAATATGTAGTGATGATGTGAATTAACAACATGTAAGTATTACTAATACAAAGAACTCCTTGAAACACCTAACTTACCTAATAAGCTTTGGAAAACAATAATTATCTGATACCTACCAATACTTAAAATTTAATTGTTTAACAATGAGTGGGCAATATTGAAAATCAGTTCATAACAAAATGTTATTGAAGAGGATTACTGTTCTAATAATAAACTGATGTTTCTGATAGCCAATATTATATTTCACTGAGAAAATTTGTCTAGAAATATTTGAGAATTTACTCAAGTGGCTTAAGTAACATGATAGGAGGCTTTTAGTCTTGAAACTAGACACCTGCACCTAACAAAGGCTTGTCAGCGGCATCATACTAACAATAGAACAATGCTGTTAGAAAAATATCAAAATGAGGACATTAAAGAATTATTTATCAATGCCTCATTGTGTTTTTATTATAATGTAGCTTCTATATGAAATTATCTAGAAAATGGTAATATTTTTTTTGCATCTATAAATACGATTTTGCTGCTGAAAATACTACTTTATTAATACTTCATTAAGAAACCCTGAATATTAATTAGAAGACAAACTTAGGTAAATTTATGGATGCAAACACCTACCATCTTGGTACAAAGCAACTGAACATTATAAATCCAATATAATTCCAGCTATTACATGGATGAATGAATACGAGCTAGCGGCCGCCTTATCAGTGAATTTGCAATAACACAAGCAAACATCCTAAATCGCGCGCTATTAAAAGTATTGGATACACAGACGTATCTCGCATTCAAATGGTTTATCACACAGACAGCGTGTGATACAAATATTATTGATAGCTGGTAAACGAAATAATTGCTCATTCAATCGGATACTTATACGTAGCCAGCCACCATGAATGTCGTCGCTGCGCCCCCACAATCACCCCAAGAATTAGACGGTAAACACAGATACAAATCACTTACCACATAAAGGATGAGATATTTTCGGCATAAGCACAACAGGAACTAAAAAGGACAGCTGTGAATTGACTAAAATGTCCACATAGCGAAATCAAGATGAAATAATAGTAAAATTTTACAAACCTAGTAATACTCGAACATTTTTGGTTGGCAAACGAGGGTGCAAATAAATATTCACGTGTTTTCGTTGACTTTTACAAATTAGGTTAATAAATTACAATAAATTAGAACACAAATACGTAGAAAATCAAACAAGTTTTCATTTCATTGAAAGTGACAGCTCGCTCAACTCAACCAAGCAATCGGGACGACGATGATACGTTCGGAAACGTTGGCATGGGAATTGTGTAATATACAGTTTTAATTTTTTAACAAATCAAAATAATTATTTTAATTTATAATCATACAAGTACTTATTGCTAATTTCAATCGATTTTTTATTATTTTAACGCAGGTGCTGACGCTCTTGTGACTTTTATTCAATATTTCATTAAAGTTTTCTTTAGCACTCACTGCCACGCACAAAAAATCATCCAAATCGGTTTTGTACTAAATGGGGTAAGAAAATAATTTATCTTTAGAAATTAAATCCCATAAGGGTAAAAAGGGGGTTGTAAGTTTGCATGATTTGAAAGTGGATGCTGAGGAATGGATACGTCATGTTCTTTAAAAAGTATTATGAGGTTGCGGACTGAGTATGAAGTTAGTAAGTGCATAAAGTAATGGCGCGAGTCGGACTTGCGCACCGAGGGTTCCGTACAAACCTGTATAATTATGATTTTGCTACAGCTTAGCTTAAACGCACTAACTATAGAACTGAGTAAGTAGTCTCTCGCGCAAACTATTTAGAAAAAAATACAAACTATTTACAAACAGTTTAGAAAAAAAATATATTAGAAACCTCAATATAATTTTTGAAGACCTATCCATAAATACCCCCACACGTATGGATTTGATGAAAAAAAAAATGAATTTCAGTTCTACTAAGTATGGGGACCGCCATATTATTATTTTTTGTATTTTGTGTAAAAATCTTAATGTGGTGAACCACCAAACCAAAATACATTACCAAGTTTCAATACTAATAGCTCTTAGTTTCGGAAAAAAGTGGCTGGGACATACGGACGGACAATCTTGACGTGACGAATTTATAAGGGTTTTTTTGCTATTTGACTACGGAACCCTAAAAAAGCATTATGTAGGTAATATGAGTAAAATGTAGGTAGGTATATAGTCTTTTCTGAATGTCGGTTTACACTTTATTGAATTGGAGTAGGTAATTTATTCGTTGGAATTTTTTACCTACACGTGAAAAATTTGGTTTGAGAAAGAGGAATACAGGATGTGCTTTAATAGTGTTTAAAGCCGTTCGTAGTTGATAAAAGCTGTAGAGATGGGTATTGTTAGATAACAGTTATTTATTAGCCAGTAAAAGCATTCGGCATCATTTCGGCAGTGAAATTATTTTTATTTCGATCCTTACTGACATACATTAGTGCCGTCGATGTTTTTTTTCAATACAGTCTCAAAATTATAGCCTGACCAGGAACATAAAAACCCTGGCATAGAGGCGCCTCAATTGCATTTGATAGTGCAACACTGAGTACAGTCGTACCTGTGTTAAATTAATAGGCTAACTTTATGTATCAGGATTCAGGATTACGGGCTAATTTGATATTTTCATAAATTAACGAAAAAATATTATTATAGGTAACCTGATTTAAATAAATTAAATGAAACCATCAATCGAGCTAGTAGATTTATTTTATTATTCATCAATAATCAAATTCAGAACTTGAATATTCAACTGCAATGTCTGCTCATGAACGCTTCAAACTCGGTACTTCTTTCCCAATCCCATAAAATTCAACACTTAGAAAGTGACAAAAATTTTAAAATAGGTAGTTGAAACAAANTTTTATGAAACTAGGTCATTTACTTACTAGGATATTTAAAAGTATGGAATTAAGTACGAATTACTAGTAGTACTATTTAACATAATGGAATAACGATCATTACTTTCATAAACATTAGGCACAACAACAATATTATTTGCAAATTAATAATGTAGAATTGTAGAATAACGTCTACCGCTACAAAATTATTTTAATCCACAGTCAGACTAGCTATAAATTTAACAAAATATCAGTATTATCGGAATTAATTAATTTTTGAATTGAGTCACACGATATCATTCGATGACTATGCGAATGCAGTACGATGATACGATTACTTTTACGTTGCGGCAATCACTAAAATTCGCTAAAATGACACTAATGACGTTTAAAAAGTGGCACGCTCGGCTTCATACAATTTTTGACACATGCTGCATCTATCCATATCTGTGGTCTATATATAATTTTTTTAAAACGCATATCTATAGAACGCCATCTATGAATTTCAGCTTGCACTTCATTGTATGACTGCAGTGCTTCAGAGACTGTCCGTACAGCACATCACTATCGGTCCACCAAAATAAAGTTTATTTAATGTATTTATTTGTTTCGTAAAAATAACATTATAGTAAAATTACTTTAATTAATTTTAATTTATTTTGTTTTAGTTTGAAAATTAATTATCACATTGGTAAAAAAAAAATACCACGCGGTATCGGTTTTCAATACTCTCACCGGTTACTGGAATCGTAGGTGATGTCTCGTCGATTTGTATAAAATGGCGTCAGCCGAGTTTTTAGAGCAAGCTTTGTCTACAGACGTTGATGAGAACGCAGTGAACGCGATTGTGGGCTCCCTTGAAAATCAGCTAGTTACATCTGTTTCGGCCCCGTCTTCACATAGTAATATTTTAAACGGTGTTCAAAGTCAGCTTTCTAATATAGTATCGGGAGGAAATTCTATTATCGGTGTACAAAAATATAACACGGACCAAATCAGTGGCAGTGGTGTAGTGACTGGAATCCAATCTGCGATTGTAAACAGCAGTGGCTCGTACAACAATGTGCAATGTGTCCCGTCTTCATACGTGTCTCAAACGCTAACGTCTAATTCGGGGGAATCGTTGAAAGTGATATATTCGCAGACTCAGGGTTTGTGTAACCCCAGCAACCGTGTGACGTTTCCCGCTCAGTCTATCGCCAACGGTTGTATATTGGCATCTGGTCAGGCGCAGCTGGTCCAGTCAGTAAACAAGGGTGTTGCTATGCAGCCACCTTTAGTGATTAAGCCAGGGTCGTCGGGCGGTCAAGTCAGTATGCAGCCTGGAATGGTAACAGTCCCCATGTCTGTCAACTCCAGCATGCCTGGCGCGATCTCCAACGTGATGACATTAAACAAGCCAGGAGGGCAGAATGTCGTAGTGACAACCCAGAACCTGGGATCAGCTCAGCCCACCATCATGCCTAATGTGCAGATACTGAATATGAGGCCTGGTGCCCCTAATGTAGCAGCTCAAAAGTCTGTGGCAACAGTGTCACCGCGTGTGGTGATTGGTGCTCCGCAAGTGGTCGGTGCGAGGGCCGCTGCTCCTGGTGTGAGTTAAATTTATTCGACCACTCAAATGAATCTCTAAAGTTGCTGTTAGAATAAGTCACTAAACCATCATTTAACTCCCATAAGTAATATTATTATCATTATTCAGGGTCTTTTCTTGAGAGTGGTATTTATTAGACGACTCAATTCATATACCTACATTTTGATCCACAATTATTGTAAATCTAACACATTTGCTTCTCAAGTTGAGAACCCTGCTTTTTCACCGTGACATGCTTTTGTATAATAGCAAGAATCCAGTGAAATGAATGTGTAATACAGCTTGTAAATACTGCATTATACAGTAATCCTCTTATCTGTTTACTGTTTGGTATTTCAACATCACCATTGGATGGACCACAAGTGCTGGATTTCTATGATTCATGTTGCATGAGTGGTATTATTTCATCCTACATCTCTCATTTCACTTAAAACAGCTGGTTAGGATTGGGACTTAACATTGAAGATCATTATTCTGGTTTAATAATAATACCATGCCTTTATTACTACTTTTATTATGGTAATTTTAATGTATGTCTTAAAGTGCTAGCAAAAATAATTTGTACATATTATTTTAACATTAGTTGGTTAATTGTTCAATGAAATGATTAAGAATAATTTCTAAACATTTTCTACACCTACTTAGCATTTATTAATTTATGCGAATTCTTTCAATATTTAATGACTCAGGAAAATATTAGTTAATTAATTCATTGTTAATTACTTCAAGTTTCAAGTCATTAGACAACTTTCACTAATCACCTAAAATATATTAAGTATCTAATAAGTTAATTTATCTGGCTGGATAACATGTGGCAATTACTATCCAAACTTTTTATGTTGTCGATAAAAGAATTTACAATGTTGTTGGCATCTGCTGTCTTTATCTATGTATCCTTGAGCTTGTCTATGCTAATATAAACAGTGCATAATACCCTGCCTGCACCGTTTCACTTGATGTTGCACCTAAATGTTAGTTAATCCTCACCAAGTTATATCTAACAAATGACCTGCTTTAAAATCATACTCTCGGTTTTATCAAAGTCATTGTATCACGAAGTATATAAAAAAAATCACATAAATCACTTGGATTTCTGCGAGTCAAATTAAATTGAAACAAGGCGTTCATTTTTAGATAACGCTGCAAACCCTGCAAAGTCTACAACCGGGGCAGCAGGGTCATTTGTTGTTAAAGACTGAGACGGGTCAGTACCAGCTTCTGAGGGTGGGCCCAGCGCCCGCGCCCAACTCGCTCGCGGCGCCGCAGGCTCAGACCATCCGGCTGTCGACCGTGCCGGCAGTAAGTAGGCACAGCCACACACCCACAACACTGAAGCCGGACAACCGTTCATTGTCCGGTTTCAAATAATCAATCATGCATGTACTATTGTGGTGAAGGTGCATGTCCTAAGGTAATTAACAAGGTAAGAACTAATCGGAACTTTCAGTGTCATTGTGTATCCATTAACCCTGATTAATTCTGTTTGCATCATTGTTAATTGTGAGTGCATCGAGTCTGATAAATGATTTGCATTTTCGGAGTAAATGTGTAATGCGTGTAACATGAATATGCGAAGCTAAAGTAGTTGGTCCGTGTTGGCTTGTGAATGTGCTTGATCAGTGGCAGGTGTGTTGTCGGCGGTTGTTTGAAGGCGTGTGTTTGTTGCGCAGCACCCGGGCGTAGCGACGGTGTCGACGAGCATGGCGCAGCCGGGGCCGATGCCGCAGATGCCGCAGGGGCCGGTGGCGACGCCCGTCGTGGCCCCGGCGCCCGTCAACGTGGCAGGCGCCGCGCCGCAGCCGCCTACCGTCACCACACAAGTGAGCATTTCATATTCATTGAACTGTGTGAAATGCAACTTTATGCTTAGCAAACATAAATCTTATTTGATAAAGTGTTATATAAAATAATACTTCAGATGTAGGTACCTAATATACCTTTGGCTTTGGGGAAATTGCGGAAGAAATGAGCTACAAATCAATGTTGCTAAGGAAAAGCTTACACTTCCCTAATATCTGTACCGTATTTTCCTTAGAAACCAAACGATAACACCAAGGAGAAGTGTAGGAACTTTCTCGCGAACCTGCTGGATTTGTCGAGCAAGGAGCCCAAGTCGGTGGAGGAGAACGTGCGGAATCTCATCCAGGAGCTGATCGACGCTCAAGTGGAGCCCGAGAAGTTCTGCGACAGACTCGAAAGACTGCTCAATGCTAGTCCACAGCCGTGCCTCATCGGCTTCCTAAAGGTATGTGTCACGACGGTAATACTCAAGTATTAAGACCTATCACAAGTTAGAATCATTTCTTGAGTATAGATTCAAGCAACCCTACTCTATCCACTAAAAAATACACCAAGGGCCTTATTACAAAAAAGTTAAACCATTGTTGATGATGAACACTTGTTAACAATATCATTTTCATACTAAATGACAATTTAAACTATAGTTCTTCGTTGATAGTAAAAAGGTTATCATACATTTTTGTTTTATGCCACTTGTCATAATTACTATAATGTATGATATTCTTTAGTAGTGAACTGATAATGCTGAGGCCACATTGATTCCAAAAAGAATCTCTTAGCAGTTTTCTTGATTACAATTTTCAATGTCTGTATTTTTCAGAGAAGTCTACCACTACTTAGACAATCCTTAGTCACAAAAGAATTGGTGATTGAGGGGATCAATCCACCGCCAGCTCACGTGGCCTTCTCCACGATCCCTTCCCTGCCCACGCCACCGCAACCGGTCCTTGCAACGCCCAACGTCATGGTAAGTCGAACTAGAAACCAACTGTAGTGTGTTCGTGGCTTATCTAACTAACCAATTACATTACAGGTCTGTAAAGAAAGGTTTAGATTATCTAGAAATTTTCCAGAAGATAGATTTACAATCCGATTAAAACATACAGTAGAATCTCGATTATCCGGACTTCGATTATCCGGATATCCGATTATCCGGACTCATTCTTCACAGTTCTAATTACCGATTTAGGGTTTGGACCCATAAAAACGGAAGGCGCCGCCACCGTAACACGTTATGGACTTCGTCTTAGTTCATTGTTAAAAGAAATAGATTCATCCAATAGTCTATTTAGTTTTTTAGACTCTAAATGATGTATTGAAAACCCTTTCATTGTAAAAAGTTAATTATTGTTTGATTTTACTTTGAAATCGATTATCCGGATTTTCGATTATCCGGAACACCCCTGGTTTTAATTGATCCGGATAATCGGGATTCTACCTTTAAAATGTCCGCAATAATGCCATGAGTATCAGATACACCTTAGTGTGATTACTAGTTTGCTGTATAAAAATTAGTGTGCGTGCATTACACGCGCAGCTATATTATCGTAAAGCGCTCATATGATACACTATAATAAAATAAATTCTTATGAAAAGTGTCATAAGTCCATATGAAAGGTTCTGTCGTAAAATCTTAAGTATCTGATGCAGGCATAGTATATCTTCTGCAAGTACGGATAATCTGAGCCTTGCTTTTTCCATAACGTTTACACTAGCGCCCTTAGAGTAGAAGCTAACAATGACAGACTACCATCTGTCTACTTGCAACATTTAGTACAATCCTTTTTATAGCTTCCATAACGCGCTAGGGTACACTGGCTCCGATGTAAAGTATTTAAGAACCCCGATCATACAGGCGTCTGTCGGGCGTCTCTCAACCATACAATAGGGGCACATTCCACAATCATTAAGTCTCAAATATCTTGCCGACACTGTAAATAATCTATCCCTTAAAAAAGACCACATTTTCCTGATCGGATTAACCTTTAAAACGTGGTATTATTTTAAAAAATAAGACCACGTTTAAAAAATAAGATCACGCGTTTTCTTGATTAGGTTAACGTGGTCTTATTTTTACAATGGTTTATCAGTAGAAGTATCTTTTGTTCCTGATTGTATTATGTTCCCTAATTGCTTGAGGGACGCCCAAACGTTTGTATTATTGAGGCCCAATCTTTAGGTTAGATATAGACAAACTGGAGAATATAAATATTTATATCCAACTATAAGTTTAGTGATGCGCATAGACCAGGGCTGCCATAACTCCCGGTCCAATTAGAGCTGGTATTTTTCACCCCGTCCTTTAAAAAAACGGCTAAAGCTACTACTATTATAAACTACTAAATAAACTGCCATTTGCAAATGAAATGACCATGAATTTGCAATGTTATTATGTATGGTACTTTTTTTTATTAGAAACAAAAGACCAGTTAGACAATATTGAATCCCCTTATCACCATGGTATATGGCAGCCCTAGCCCTAGAATAACTCGATTTAACATTAAAATAGTTTTAACACTGTATTGTTAATAACATCAAACTGATACCATTTTCATGACGAAAAGGCATGATGACACCACCATGGCATTTTTAAATGAGCTGACAATCTTTGTACGGAAAATTAACTATGGTTTTGTAATGTATTAATCTCTTATTTACTGCATAATGAATTGAGTGGTGTCATCACCTCAAAATGTTCCTAGAAATATCCTAAGTTCTGACTCCAGAGTCAATAGGACCGATTCCGTGCAGCCACTTTTAAACTTAGTTCTAAGACCTTTATTTTCTCATTTTTTTTAATTCAAAAAGTAATTTTAATAATCCTTGTCACATTGTCCTTATAATTTAGTCATGAACTTGTGTAAAACTAAATTAAATGAATACTGGTTTTATAATAGGGGTGATTCCATTCATGCACTAAGGAGATAAGAAACATACTAAATATTTTTTTTTAGTTTTAAAGACCATTTTAGCGACTGCACCCATAATCGAACCGCTAACTTTATCATAGCGCTCCGCTTCCATGGTGGTGTATTCATAATAAGAATACACTAAAAAAGGTTAGCGGTATCAACAATACATTTTTTGAATGATTATGGGCCGGTTTTTCTATTGCCAGGTGACTTGAAATGTAAAAATATGATTGGCAATATATTATTTTATACGACGATTGAAAAAAGTTTTGGCAGTGACAAAACACACTAGTTTATAGCTATTAATAACAGAAGCCAACTGGTTTGAAAAATCGACCGAAAAATACTTATTGACTGAATACTCGTAATAGCTAGGGATTGCAATTTTTATGATATCTGGAAGCAATCCAAGATCTATGTGTTAATTAAGTTTTAATTAAGTTTTAATTAAGTGTAATCTGGATCATCAAGAAAACTGAGGTAATATTCGATGGTAACTGGAGTATTCAAAACAATAAAAAATGTCATCGACATAATAATACTATAGAAGATAAAAATAACAGTAAACCTGTGAATATAATCACAGTTTATTGAAGGAAGATCAGAAAAATCTAGAACTAAAATCACAATAATAATTAATATTTGACGATCGATCCGGGTTGCAATCCATACTAGCTATTACCGATGAATTTTAATTGCATTTTACATTTCCAAGCACAATGTAACACAGAATATTACAAGGCAAGTGGAGCAAAGCGTTATATTTAAAAATATTCATGTGTTATAAATGTGTTACGACATTGTCACAACGACATGTGTTTTGAGTTTTTCAGTACGTTGGGGATAGCTAAAGTGTTTTGGTTTTCTATCAGCTCTCTGATGACGATGGGTCGTCGAGCCCTGTCCTAACGCCCCTAATGCCGATGGCAGTGCCGGTATTTTCTCCCATGCCTCTTGGCGCCGTTTCGGTACACTCACCGTTTCAGGTGTGTTAAACCTTCTGGTACTTACTTAATGTTCGTACCATCTCGCATGAGACTCCCTAAGCTCTGAAATCAATGTTTTATTTTACTGCCATTTTGATTTTTTGTTTTGTTTTCGTACAGCAGTTGTTCCTTCGCGAGCAGAAGCTCGCTCTCTATAAATGTTATTATTTGAGTAAACCAAGCATCCTCGGCTTGTTTTGTTTTTGTTCAGTTATCTGTTTATTTGCTGCTACGTTATATTTAATTTGTTGAATGCCGTTATTGTATCATCTGGCTTTGTCCTCTGTCATTATTGTAGTAATTTGATGATTATAATGTTTGTTGGTGTATTCTTTGAGGGCCGTGGCGAACGCATATTATTGTAGGGTAACCATAACGGTGCAAAAAAAGTGTCAACAGTACGTTTTAAATGTCGTTACAAATCAGGACATACAACTTGAGCAGTTCACATGAGACGATTTAATAGGGTCTAGTCATTATTAATCGAACTCACGCACCGGCCTATCCATTGCCGAGTTATCTTCAAGCGGAGACGTCTTTTGGAAGAAACCGTAAAGCGGTATACCGTGGCTGGATCCTCAGTTGTTAGTATTTGATGTAATTTGTTACAAAATGTGCATGATTCTTTAGATCAGGAGTCAAAATCGTTCCGTGTGGCTACTCAAAATCAAAATTATTAAATGGATAGTTATCACGAATATTAACATTAATGATTATTTGATTTTAAATTCGAAATTTTAAAAAATACGCAATGTAATCCTGCCGTATGGTAACCCTATGTGTGTGCGCGTGCGCTCCCCGGCCGGTCACTAAGCTGGTTGTGTTGTCAGCTGGACGAGGATAGTCAGAGCCCCACGCTCACGCCTCTCCTGCCCCCAGTCATGCCGATGACGCTGGTGCCGCCGATGTCCTCGCCAAAACCCATAAACGTTATGCCAGTCCAAGCTCCGGCGCCCGCGCAGGTTTGTTCACACGGACGCTTAGCATCACGCTTGCAAGGAGCGTGCAAGAATCCGCCAATTCTTGACGTCTATACTCGAGCTTGAACTACGAGAGACATGGGGAAGGGAGCTATGTCCCCTTTCAGAATATGAAGTATAGTCTCTGTCCCATCAAGAAAGTTATTACGTAAAATACTGCAATGACGAGCTTATGCCTTAGTTGAGAATGCTCCTCGTTTATGGCCAGAATCGAAGAAAACGACGGAGAAAAAGTGGAAATCCCTTCATGTCTACTACGTATCGCTGCAACTTTTGATAATAAAACACTTGCACTTCAACCAAAACGATTTTGTTGTCTATGAAATCTTTGGTCGATTATGAGTGTAAATTGGCGGATTTTTTGTCACGACTCCAATGTTCAGTCAGCCAAAGGTGAATTACAAGTCCTCGTATACACTAGACAACAAACAATGTGACGGAAGACTCCGAAACGAGACGGAACGAACGGATCAATACAGAGTCCACTAGTGTATACGATTTGCACGCCTTCTTTTGCGTTTCGTTTTCTTTTTTATTGCTTAATGCAATACAAGGTTACAAATTGGTCTTGGGTGGTCAGTTGACTTATTCAATATCCCACCACACTTATCAAACAAAACGTTTGCTGTATTTTTTCTCGTCTATCTTTCAATGTTGTTAATATGTAGATGTTAATATGTCTCTCGATGCACAGCAATGGTCATACAAAATTAATGACATTTCGAACTATTATAATTTATAATCTAATTAAAAAAGAGGCTGACAAAGGTGACTGTGTTTCTTCCGCCACTTCTCACCACCAACCCATATGTTGTCCCGAAGTAAGGTAGGGCAAGCTATATTTGGAACATGTTTAAAAGCGCCATGGAAGGCCTAAGTACCGAATAATAGCTATATTTAATGATTTTCATGACATTAATATCTAGTTTACCTTATGTTCATACCATTGAACTCAGTTATTTGGCTACAATTCGAAATAAATTAGCTAAATATGCTGTTTTCATATTCTATTTGATGCGTCTTGTTCGAGGTAGTAACAAAACGCAATGATTAACATAATTTTAAAAACATGAACATAACCTATTAGGTTGAAAATTCTAGTAAGAAGTTGTAAACCAATTTACCATAACTGTTTATATGTTATATTATTTATATTCTAGAATCGTCAGAATTTGGTGTAATGAATGTTATTGTCATATTAACGTAGAATAATTTGCATGAGTACATAAATTTATGTAACCCACTTTTCTTTATTATTAGGTGTATTACAATTTTTATTACCTATTGTTACAAAATACCGTAGCGAGAATGCACATAAAGATAAATTCTTAGTTATTGTGTTCAACATTTTTAGGTTAAGTATAGATTTTAAGGCTTTCTGTAGTACTTGTTGTTATCAGTAATCAATGTCGGTCTAATTTTACGTATGTATCGCACAGTAATGGGTAGTTTTAATGGTTAAGTTTCCAGATCGCAACAGAATAACGGGCTTCGCATACTCTCAACACCATATAAATGCGTGTTTTCACAATGATACGCATACAAACTCTCTCGGATTTGCATAAAAGTATCTGTGTTCAAGTATCTACAAGTTAGGATTCAAGCTGTCTGACAGACAAACAGCTTTAAAAAAATAAGATACACGTTGGCACCCTTTTTTTTCTTTGTGTAACGTGAAAAAAGCTATTGGGCTGTACACACTTTTCTAATTTATTATACGTTTAAACAATTTTATATTCAGCCACCTATAGATAGTCACGAGGTCACTATTTTACGTGTACATACGTGACAATCAACCGCGCTATTACTGACTTGGTTATCTTTACAGTTGGACCGTTTATAGATTTATCGTTATCAATAGATTCAA
This sequence comes from Ostrinia furnacalis, assembly GCF_004193835.3. Taxonomy (NCBI): domain Eukaryota; kingdom Metazoa; phylum Arthropoda; class Insecta; order Lepidoptera; family Crambidae; genus Ostrinia; species Ostrinia furnacalis. The sequence continues at coordinate 105,276 of NW_021137716.1, forward strand.
TGTTGCATGACCGCAGTAGAAACAATATGCTCACTTATTAATGTTAAGTAGACAATATTACTGTTTAGATTTTGGTTTCAATGGAACATATTTGGGAAAAATTGAAGTCTTCTGAAGGCACATATAATCGTGCACTATAATTAATATATGAAACGATTAAAATGACTCATTCTTGCCTATTAGCAGAACAATTTCATTTCTCTCAAATGTTTTCCGTGATCCACCTGACGAAACTAACTAGTTTATTTTAGTAACCTAAAGTATTTGTCGTTGTATGCATCCAATGTTGTACATCAAACATGCATGACAAAACTTTAGTATTTAGTAGACGCCGAATGGTACTTTGTTGCTGTGCGCTGGCAAGTCATGTGCTTACCATGAGTTCACATTTTTTCACACTTTCAGCAACAAAAGCCCGCGCCAAAGCCGGGGAGTTCGATCGCGGTCCTTCAAAACATCCCAGTGCAGACGAAAATCAACGTCGGCAAAGTCGGCAAGTCCATGACCGTCAACAGCAAGGCAAACTTCGCGCGCTCCGGGGTCCCGTCCGCTGCCCTCTCCACCGTCCTCACTCCTGGGAAATCCCTTCTCAAGGACAAGGAAAAGAAAATGCAGTATTCTTCGCAGCCTTTCGCCGACGACAAGATGGCCGGCGATGACGACATCAACGACGTGGCTGCTATGGGAGGGGTCAACTTGGCCGAGGAGTCGCAAAGGATTCTGGGCTCCACGGAGCTCATCGGCACCCAGATTAGGTATGTAAGCTACGACGGTTTCATGAATGCGAAATGCCTCTAGAAATTGTGCCTGCTTATGCAACACAGATTTATTCAGTTTCCTGCACCTAAAGTGTCCCACATAATCGATACATTTATACATTGACTCGCAATGCGCAATATTGTCTTGCATGAAATGAATAGTTAACTTCTTTGTGTCCACTTGCCCATTCGGGATAGATTCTTCGTAGCGGACTAACGTGTAGTTGAAATTGAAATAAAAAGTAAAATGTCTGACAGTGAGAGCGATTTTTCGTTTTTGAAGGAGGTTGAGAAGTCGGAGGACGATGTGTTCGTGGCGGACGAGTCGTTTTTGGAAGAGGATCCTGTTGTGAATGCGGACGATGGTCCGGTGGTTTCCAGGTCGTGCAAGGACGAGTACCTGGTGCCGACGGGCCCGCTGCACGCGCGGCTTCGGGCGGCGGCGGCGCGGCACGGGCTGGACGAGCCGGCGTTGGAGCTGGCCGGGCTGCTGAGCCACGCCGTGCACGAGCGCCTCAAGAACTTGGCGGAGAAGCTCGCCGTCATCGCGCAGCACAGGATCGATCTCTACATCAAGGTAAACTAAATTTTCCAATCTGTCACTATCTTTGTGTTCCTCATTTATTTTTCTGTTTTATTTTATTTTGTTTCCGACTGACAGCATGTCGGACCTATATCTACATATATTTTAGTTGCAAAAAATAACTATTACAACTACATAAGATTCCATAGTGGTTGGCTCGATATGCTGTTGTCTGTGCACTAGGTTTTGGCTTGTTGTTAAAAATTTTAGTCCTAAGAGTGGCTCATTTGTAACCAATATTGTAATAGCTATAAATGTTATAGGCACTAATTTGGTCTTTAATCATATTCATCTTTACTATAGTACTATTGATTGTGCATGACTGTATGTTGCCTTAAATAAATAAATAAAAAAAAAAACTACCCATCACTACCTTAAAGACCTTTACTGGCAAAATATCCCACCGCGCCGCTCGACTATTGTGGTGAGCCCACTCGTAACACAAGCTCATTTAGCTTAACACGAGGGGCTAACGGGACTATTAGTAATTTGGGCAATACAAATTGCTAATAATCTTTTTTAATAAAAAAGAAAAGAAAAAGAAAATAATAAGTTCATCTTGTCTCTTTTTAAATGTATTAATCTATTTGTGTTAATGTATATTTCTGAAACTTGTTTTTAAACACTATAAGCCTTCATGCAATGTAACCAAGTATGACTGAGCCACGCATATCGACTATTCCATGTACCATTTGTTTGGCCGGTCTTATCCTTCAGTAAAGGTCAGTCATTTTCAAAGTTATGCCTATTTTGCTTGAGGAAGTTGCCCTTGCGTTTTCTTCAAGCAATTAATATAATTTTTGTTCAGGTCTCTTTTCTTGTCCATCTTCTTGTATGGGATATAATAGCTGATATTAGACTGAACCTTGTAAACAAATAGATCTCATGATTTCAATGATTTATATTGTAAGCTTTCATTCAGTATGCTGCTTTCTTTCTGCTGTGTTCGAAACTAATGCGAATACATTTTATACGAACATGCTAATGCGAAACGATATGTTTATGAGAATATTTTAAATGAAATCTGTTAGTGTCCGACCGAAACTAGTTTTACGACCGAAACCGAAACCGAAAACGAATTTCGGCAACGGTGTCTATTTCGGCCGAAACCGAAACCGAAACCGAAACTTCCTTACAAGGCTCATACACTCAGCGGCACGGAATTTGGCCCAAGCCAAATGCCCTAAGCAGATATGAATGAGGCCAAATAGGTGTTGTATACCTAAGTTTCGTGTGACATGTTAACAGAACATTTGTTTTTGTTAATTTAAGAGGCTAGATTCATAAAAAAATGCGTCTGTTTAACTTTTTCGACTCTAGAAACGCATTTCGTTGTTGGAGCGTAAAGAGTACGGGTAAGTTTAAATTCGATATTAAATGTTGTAAGGGTTTGGCGTTTTGTTTTTTGTTTTTAAATTAATCTTAGGGTTATTCTCGTTTCCATAATTTGAGAATAATGTCCATTACTTCAGCTCAAGTTGCTCAAATAGTGTTGCTTAGAAGTCAAGGGTGTATGCAGCGGGAGATGGCTGAAACTTTCAATTTATAGCGTACAAACTTAAGATACACTTTAAAAAGGCATGACCAGACCGCCTTTTACACAAAAAGACCAAGAAGTGGGGAATTAAGGAGTAAATCAGCGCGCGATGACCCGATAATCGTGCTTGCAATATCAAGAAATCGGGTTCTCACTACGTTTGAGATACGCCAGCGTTTACAAACAGCAAGCACAGTGAATGTTAGTGAGCACACAATAAGAAGAAGGATGGAGGATCATAACCTGCATACTCGAAGACCAGCTCGAGGACCAGATCTTCTCCGATACCTCCGCGAAGTGCGACTTACGTTTTCTAGAGAACATAAGCTAGCAGAACCAAAAAATATTTATAGGTTAGATTAAACTTAATTAAACTTTTATTAAGCATATTGAATTTTTTTTTATATTTACTACCCGCTCTTATAACGACATAAAACGAGATAAAACTTACCAAATTCAAAATAAATCACTCGAAAACTCGCCACCACAACAAAACTAACAGCAAACAAACAAGCGAGCGAATCACGACATTGGCTCTGATCGGATTCATTCACTCATTCAACGCGCCGAACATGACCGATAACAGCGCGGAAACTCCCGAATGCACATTCGGTTTCGGTCGTAGTTTCGGCAACTTTGCCGCCGAAAACGAAACTAAACCGAAACTCGTGTTTTCACCGAAACTCAACCGAAACCGAACATTCGGTCGGACACTAAAATCTGTTGATGAAATGAAACGATACAGTCAATGTGCGTTAAAAGGTCAATTTAAACGAAAGGTTATCTTTGAAACGTGTGATTCTATTGCAAAGAATATTTCCCAGGCGAAAGGACATGCTATTATCGTGATCCGCACGAGCGAATTAAATCTGATAGCGTTTAAACAAAGCTATAGCGAAATTGTCAAAAGTATTCAGACATCTAGCTGTGCATCTAGTCAAAAGTTGCGAAGTTACACTCAATACTTTATGTTCTGGGTTCGAATCCTAGAATATAAATTATATATAAGTTTCTTATTTCGAATAGAACATGAAGTGTGGATGCAAAATATTCAAAATCTATTTAGCAGATGCTATACGCGTAATTCGAAAGCACTGTGCGAAGGATTTCAGCCAAAGCTATGAAAGCAAACAAGAGATTACTGCGAGTATCAGCCAAAATTTATGCATGTAAAATGACTGTTTTTGCCTTTGACGTAATGCGAAATTGCTCTGTTGTTTTGTGCATTAGGTGAGGTTATACTCAAAACGAAGGAAATACTATTCATACATTCATAGGTTTTCGTATCTGCTCATAATAAAGTGCGAGCGATACGTATATCTTCAGTAGCATGAAAGTCAATGTCTCTGTGAAGAGTCGGGTCCCGGGGTATTTACATTTTTCTGCAATAACATTGCAGTCTATCCTGAAACGAATTGAATGTCCACAAAAATACTGAGCTTCAGAGGGTACGCCAAGCAGTATTAGTCCGATTAAGCCACGTCCGACAGAGAAAAAGAATAAGCTATAGCTTATTACAACTATTTCAATTTAGTAGTAACCATGGGGGGATTCGGAAAGCTTCGCGATATTCTCACGTCCGAAATACCGCAGTGTCTCAAGACAGAAGTCTTTGACCAGTGTGGGTTGCCAGTGATCTGAGTATACGGATCTGAGACGTGGTCGCTTAATATGGGCCCCAAAGTGGCTGACATAGCCCGCAGAGTCGCTAAAATCAAGTGGCAGTGGGCGGGGCACATAGGTCATAGAGCTGATGGCCGCTGTGGCAGGAAAGTTCTTAAGTGGCGACCACGAGCCGGAAGACGTAGCGTGGGCAGGCCTCCCACTAGGTGGACAGACGATCTGGTGCGAGCGGCGCAGAGCCGGTCTTTGTGGAAATCCTTGGGGGAGGCCTTTGTCCAGCAGTGGACGTCTTTCGGCTGAAACGAACGATCAAATATACAAGAAACTACCGTTCCATTGAAATAAATGCTGAAATAAGGTCGAAATGGTTTAATACGTAACGAATTCCGATTACTGTTCCATGAAGTATTGAGTTAAATAATTTATCACGTATCCGTTGCGAATGATATGTAAATGTCGAATTACGTCAATGCCATGAACACCAATGAAGCTGTGTTTTGCCACGTAAAATATCGGTAGGTAGTGAACTTAATTGCTTTACAAACCGACCCATTTAGATACTTATTTGTAATTCAGAGCTCGTCCGCAGTTCTTCTATGCAAAGCTATTTGACAACTCGAGTTGAAAGCTCTCGGGGCAATAAATGTGGGTCGGAGAGCGTAGACTTCATCAAACGGACCTTTCCAGCTTAATGCTAATATTTAGTATGCCTCTACTCTAACCATTTGGTGATTACTACCGGTTTTCACCCTGTTGATCACGGAGACATTAAATATTCGTCGCTTTGTGGTCATCATGATGAAGTCTAATCTCATTTTTCCTGAACAATCGGCCTCATCTAGGTCCATTTTCTGTGAGGCGGTTTCTGAAAAAAAGTAAGGAGGTTCTCCTCCAGAAATTCGGTCAACCTCTGTCCATTGGAATTCCGTTGCCCATATCAAATTGTCCTGCCAGTTTCGCTTTGAAGTCCCCACAACATTGAAGTGAATTTCAATTGTACATACAATTACCATACATATGGCTTCTACTTCTTCATCTGAATGTGTCGTCTACACATTGCTACACCTGAATCACCTTCACCGAGTATCATTTGGCTATTTTGAGCATCAGGTATGCAATGTAGTCAGACGGAATAGATTCTGCAAAAAACCGATACTGAAAGTCCTTCAGAATCTTTTTAACTCCATACTACGTAAGAGAATAACGCCAGAGGAATGGACAGAAGCGTGATTCTTCTTCAAGAAAGAGGATACCACCTTACTAAAGAATTGCAGACCCACCACTTCGCTTCTGGGCATGTCTACAAGCTGTTTTCGAATGCGTTGGTTTTTCGTGAACCTAAGCGTTCGCATACGTGTTTGGGAGTCCCGAAAAAGCCAGTTTCTGAAAAGACACATCTATACGCTGCGGAAGGTTTTACAGAAGACCGAGGAGTGTAACTCGTCACTATGCTTGTCCCTCGTTGACTTTGAGGAGGCTTTCGATTCGATCGAGACCTGTGCAGTGCTGCAGTCAGTTTTAGTACAGCATTTCTTACGTTTATAATGAAACTAGCTTTCCGCCCTCGTGAAATTTCGTTGGACACAGAAAAACTTTATCCCGCGCGTCCCTGATTCAAAAACCGGGATAAAAACTATCATATGTCGTTTCCCGAGACTCAAATTATCTCTATGTCAAATTTTATTAAAATCGGTTCAGTGGTTTAGGTTTGAAAGCGACACAGACATACAGAGTTACTTTCGCATTTATAATATTAGTAGAGAATGAGCTTGACACTTTCAGTTTCTCTTGGAACTGGAATGATTTATACACCTTGCGTGCCAAAAGAACCTCCCTGATTTTGTCATCCATAAAACAAATTCCTCAATATTAACAGGACTTTTATCCTTGTCCACAGTCTGATTCCCGGTACGAAGTGACTCAGGACGTGAAAGGGCAACTCAAGTTCCTTGAGGAGTTGGACCGCGTGGACAAGAAGCGACGAGAGGATTCCGAAAGGGAGATCCTGCTTCGCGCTGCCAAGTCCCGCTCCAAGAACGAGGATCCCGAGCAGGCTAAGCTGAAGGCAAAGGTAAGTTTAATGCAGCACAGTCGATTTTTAAAACAGTGATGTTATGCTGCTTTTACACTGCGCGGAAATTAGCCAAGTCAAGTCAAAAAAGCAGTGGGGTGGGGATGAAAAATGAATGAATTTCGTCCCCACTCCTCTGTTTTTTTGACTTGACTCTGCTAATTTCCGCATAGTGTAAATCCGCCATTGGATTATCAATATAACGCCAACTTTACTCAAGTATTTTTCTCTGTAAGACTCTATTTACATAAAGTAATTGCTCATTTGCCACAAGCACTTGATTTGTTATAATATACCTGCATATTAGTCAAAGTTAACTTGTGCTCAATTACGATTCCTATTTTTCTAAACAAAAAAGACTTGTAATTTGCAGTATTTTTACCTTGAACTCTATATTTTGTTTGATGGCCTTATTATTTTGTTACCGAAGAAAATAAAGACCAAGTAAGACTAGAATCGGAAATGAATGGTTCCATAATCCGCCAGGCTAAGGAGATGCAGCGAGCAGAACTTGAAGAGCTTCGGCAGCGTGAGGCGAACCTGACAGCGCTGCAAGCCATCGGGCCTCGCAAGAAGCCCCGCCTGGACGGCCCCGGGGGCGCCGGCGACTCCGGTGCCAGTGCGCACGGCAGCGGAGGCATCGTAAGTGTAAAAACCTGCTTTGTAACCAGAACTGGCTGTACATACATTCTGTTTTGATAGCTATATTTGAATGTGACTTTTATACTATAGTCTTTTTCACGTAAGATGATTCGTATGACGTTTCGAGTTTGAAAGTTAAAGAGATGTCACATAACTAAACCATAGCGATTTATCTATCGATTTTTTCTAAGAGTTCGTAAAACCTACTTTTAGAGAAATATTTTGTATAGGTGTCATTTAACAAAAAACATGTTTTTTTTTAATTACAAATATTTTTGTAACAATTTTTATTGATAATATTCAAATTCCATGGACTTCGTGTTCAAAAAAACGATTCCTAAAAAGTACTGGTTCTATTTCTTTAAATTAAAAACTATTAATTTATTTTCAATGCGTTTATTTAAGTCAACAATCGAAAAATATAATTGATTTTTGTGATGTTTTAAAGAACTAAGTATTCACTGCAATCGATTAATGAACCGCGGAAATAATCGATTTTGTTATACAGCAAATACCCCAGCACTAAATCTATTCCGTTTCACACATTGCATACATTAAATAAAAAATATTTTTACATCGTATTTAATTAAAATATTAATCAATAGACTCAGGTTTTACTATATATTTCAAGACAAGTAGTTAATATTTTTTTATTATATTGCTAATAAAATACAAATATTTTTTCAAAAATATTCTGCATATGTAGTATGCGTAATATGGATAACCTTGAAGTGTCATACGGATCATCTTAGGTGAAAAGGACTATAATTGTTTATATCTGTCACTTCACTTCTCTCTCTGGAAATACACGGTCTATCACTCTTCTTTTTCTTTAAATCTTAATTCCATCAGCACTCTGCACTTCTACCAGTTCCTAGTGTTCTTGTTCCTAGACTAGGATGCCTACGTCACAACATCTACCTGCATGCCAAATTTCAGCCCGATCCGTCCAGTGGTTTTGGTTGTGCGTTGATAGATCACTATGTCAGTCAGTCAGTCACCTTTTACATATTTAGACTAGTAAATATTCTAGTATCGAGTCGCCTCGTTTTGTCATTCACCGAGTACAACTGGGGCCGATGGGGCCGTTGGAACAAAAGTTCTCTAGTTCGAGCACGGACTCGAAAGATGTCGTGTAAAACATCCTCCGCGATGGACTGACGATCTAGTGAAGGTAGCGGGAAGTACCTGGATGCGAGCAGACCAAGTCCAAGACCAGTCATTCTGAAAATCCTTGGGGATATCTTTGTCCGAACTTTTAATGAATGAACTGTCACGGATCATTACTATCAGCGATGAACATTACAAGCAGGTAGTATAGATTGTTTCATCCACGAAGACGCGCCCCACTATTTTTTGGTCGAGAGAAGCACGGGGTGCGGGCAGTTTGATCCGAGCAATCCGAGCGTCATTAGCGTGTACCGATAACACTCAAATATTATCGGAAGAATAGTCGGGCGCAACTTCGTGGGTAAAACGATCTATACCTAAAAACAACTTGCAAGAAATAAATTAGTTGTGACTTTCCAGACGGGCCGAAGCCAGCTCGCGCTGCGGACTCGCCTCAAGCGCATCAACCACCGCGACATGATATTCCTGCTGGAACAGGAGAGGGACACCGCCCACTCGACCATGCTGTACCGCAGCTACCTCAAGTGAGGCCCGGTAGCACGGCGCTCGCGGCACCCGGCCAAGGGCGGCAAGCCTAAGTGATTGAACACGTGCTATAACTGTGAAAAGTGATCTAAGTAACCAATTAAACATTGTGATTGAACAGAATGTGAGTAAGTGAACAGGATTTCATGATATATTTATGAAGAGAACAGATTGTATATTATATATATTTTTCAATATTTTAGTTATTTAGGAAATATGTACACAATAGGCAGTGTTATTGTATATAAATAACAATATTTTTCAATATTTTAGTTGTATTTAGCAAATATACAATGGACAGTGTGTTTTGCATCAAAAGTAATTTTTGGGCACCATATACTTATCCTAGCTCAGGCTAGAAAATGATTCGTTAAATCATGTAGAAGAACGGATAATATTTTTATCTCCAATTACAAGTATACATACAAATCCTGCTATTATAAACTATAAATATTCATAATATATGGTAGGTAAGTATAGCTGCATTAACTGATGTGCAATATCATAAGTGATTATTAGCTTATTATAAAGTTGAAGCACGACTAAATGCAACAAAAAATTTGGAAATCTTAAACTAAAAATAACATAAAATTAGGAAAAAAAATAATATCTAGAATAACTAGATATGTATATAAATCAGTATTTTATAAGACATACATTGTTATTGTATTGCCTATGTACATATCGTGTAGTTGTATGTGTAAATAATTGTTTTTCTCTACTAGCTTAGGACTGTGTCCTTTTTTTGGTAAGTGATGTTAAAAATCAATTCCATGTTAGGTATTGTTTTGATAAATTTGTTGACTTGGTATGCAGTGCGTACTATTACCAAAGTTTTTTTGTTCTTTTTTTTTTCAATTGTGGCTGTGCAGTTTGCAAATAAAACCAGTGTCAAATTAAGGATAATCCCATCTTTCTCTTGAGTTTCAATAAAGATGTACTATCCTAGACTGCATCCCACTTAACACCAGTTGCGATTGTGGTCAAATACCTGCCTTGATAAGCATAAAAATAACATTTCAGATATCTCATGCTGACTTCTTGAGAGAATGTTAAGTGGAATCGCAATGGTTTTGTTTTATTTGCCTGCACTTACGTTAACACATGTTTAATGGTTATCCTATAATATTACATATTAAGAGTCAGTTATTTACTATTAAATATAACAAAACTGCTCAACATAACGCTTCACTATCCTGTCAAGAAGCCTCAATTGAACCAAAGCTATATTATTATTATAATAGTTAAATTAATATAATAAAAAGCCACGAATCCAAGACTAATACATTCCCAACATAGTCGATTGATAGTTATTTGTTATTTTTTTATTTGCATGCTTTTTATGCAAAATGTAAATTTTGTTTACTGAAAAAATATGTAACAAAACATTTGTTAAATATTTTGGTGCCATTATTATATTGGTGCCACAATTTTAACATTCGTTCGTTTCAGCCAAATGACGTCCTCTGCTGGACAAAGGCCTCCCCCAAAACTTTTAAATTATGGCACCAATTCTGCAATTTGAAAATTACTTTTGATCAATCTAGCTGTTAGATACGAGGGGTAGTTGAGTAGTAATTATGTGCGTGCCTTAAGTGAAGGTATTTAGTATAATGCATTAGCACTAAGATTTAATGTTAAAACGACATGTTATTACTGAATTATGCCTTATCAGTGGAATGTCATGATTAACAAAGTAGATGTTTTCTCCTTCTGTAATCTAAAAAAATTGGTTGATCTCAAAGTAATTAAAATTAACCTTGTTTAGGACTAAATTAACTCGCAAACAATCTTCTTCTAACTTCTAGAATATACATAAAAGAAAATAATTAACTATCGTAACCACATTATGCACTAAACTATTATTCCATTGTTATATTAACTTTAGTTGTCCTGTTTAAATTCTTTATCTTTCATATATTTAGATATGATAACTGAGCGAATAGTATAATTGTTAAGCATATGATATATGTGCGTGATCTGAGATCCTTTTATGGATTTTGCTGAATTAGATTAAGAAGTGTATGTAATACGACTGTATCAAATGTATGAAACTATTATGATAGTATATGGCCATTGGTGGCTATCACTAGATTTAGTGAAGCAATAAAGTGTAAGAAGAGGCAAAGTATCAAAGTACTAAAACACCTAAACCTGCGCTAGGAATATTACTAAAAGTTATGTATTTATAGATTATTTAAATACAATTATCCAAAATCACAAAATTTTTAATGGCCTGATTCCCTTGCAAAATCCAATTTGTTTGTTCTATATGAAACTTGTGACAATAGTTAATTAACTATGTTGTTAGCAATTGCCAAGAAAAGCAAAAATATAAATTAAAGAGAATGCATTAAGCACAACCTTACGTCATAATTTATTTATTTAAAAAGCTCACCAACACATTTGCACTAAACTAGATATGATCAACAATAACATTTGGTTTCATGCTAAGTGTAAGCTTAATTATAGGTGACAACAACAATACACAAAATATACAAATAGAGACATAAAACATAATTACACCTAAAGTCCGGTCGCCGAGCAGAGAATTTCGTTCAATGACCCCAAGCCACCTTATCGCTCGCATGTAACTATATTGCTGTTGCTCTCGCACACTCACGCGGGAGCGGGACAGCAACATAATTACGCGTGAGCGATAAGGATGGGTAGTTTGGGGTCATTGTTCGAAATTCTATCTGCTCGGTGACCGGACTTTATGCTATTAGTTATGGATATTAGTTATGATGTGAGGCCCTGCGCTAATACTACTCGGATACCTTTGGATAATTTTATTATAATCATGAGGCATTTATAAATGCATAGTAGACCAACTTTGAAACTGAATATATCACAGAAATTGTGTTATTACATTGTTCAGTGTTTCGTAGGAAATTGTATATAAAGAGTTGTCCGTTCATTTATTAGTCTTAATTTTATAATGTTAATGGTTATCCTCATTCTAATTAGTGGTTAAAATTTGCATACAATTGTATATTTAAAAAAAACAAAAGCTATATTTTTGAAAATTGAAATGAATAGAAGTTAAGTAAATATACCTAAACTATTGAGACGGTAGGACCGCGTGAAGAAATGATGGTGTGATGATTTTTTTTGGTTAATGAATATTATGTAGTTTCATTAAAATTAAAATCTTAGAAATGCTTAAACCATGTCTATTTTTGCTAACGAAGGGCTTTTATGGAAATACATAGTACTATGTAGTAATGAGCATTTTCTTTGTTGCGAGGTTCAACTACCCAATAGTCAAAGTTCTGATTCAGACTAGCTAGCTTTTTTCTTTTTTTCTGGTTATTTTTTAGAACAGGATTAAGTTATCTAATTAAGAAATGTTAATTGCTTTATGTGAGTTCATCAGTCACGTAATTAATTGAAACACATTGATTAACAAATGTGTGCTGTCAATGTGCAATAAAGAGGCAGGTGTACTGAAAAGTCCGTTACGTTCAAATGTTTTCATTTTTTGTTCATAATTGGGAGTCATCCCTGCATAGACAATATTTATCGCGAAGATTATAGAAGAAGCGGATCGCTCTCCCATCACGGCATAGATAAAAAAGACAAAATAAAACTATCTATAGAGTCCGTGCAATGAAAGTAGCGCATATCCGAGCGGTAGCGCAGGAACCCGCTGGCGGGTAGATAATTAATTTCTACATCGGGCTCCTAGCCTACCGTGCAGAATATCAAAATGCATAAAAATTAATAAATTACGTCAAGGAAACTACCATTGCCCTGCTAAGACTAATTTGATTATCACTTGAAATAAGTGAAATTTTCTGTTCATAATCGCCACGAAAATTGAGCTTCTGTAGAAATAATGTTTAGGTTATTCATAAATAAATTGTTATTATGTAAATTGTAAATACCACTCCATAACTTTTTATCTCAAATGTGCAAGTGACACGATCTTTTAGGGCGTGTGTTGAGTTGACGAGCCGGTTTCTTTCTACCCAGTCGGGTAAGTCGCGGTCCGGCTCGATGCCTTGGCCAGTAACCGGCTCGTCGACACACGCCCTTACTAACACATTGAGACCAAAAAGTTAAGGAGATAGTAATGGCCCTTGAGTCACCCCGTTCGTTCTATGAACATCATTCATGCCTTAGGAAATAAATTACATTTTCCATACATTGTATGGATAGAGAACATGATTTATTTATTATATTATTAACGCGGATATTGTGAAACATCTGTAATTTTTTTATTATAGGTTATTATTACCAATCAAGTTTGTACATTATTAAGTTTTTATTGTAATTTAATTTCTTTTCTTATTGACATGAACAAATAAAGTGTATGGGAAAGTTTGGTTTTTATTTATATTGGAGTATAGTCCTTACATGGTTTTGATTATATCACAGGTCAAGTTATTATTTTAGTCTACTGCCCACTTTGAGAATAAATTATTTTTTAGCGCCCCCCATTTTTGTATTCAAGAGTAGAGCTCAGTCGGTGTCTAAGAGTCCTCCTAGTAGATGACGCCTCCCAAGCCTCTACACAACGTCCCGATTTTTTTTTGGGTCTCTTACCGCCCCCCTTTAAGCCTGCAGCGCCCACAAGGGGGCGTTATCGCCCACTTTGGGAAAGACTGCTCTACAGTATTATTGTTCATAACCCAGAATAACATAAATGCTGAGTATAATTTATGACGATCTGTGACAAATGAATTTCCCGCGGGTGAAGCCGTGGGCAAATGCTAGATAAATAATTAAAAAAGATTATTTTGTACAATCCTGAAGGTTTGGCTGCATAGTTTAATGCCCTTGCCATTTCCTACAAAAAAGTCGAACTGAAAAAAGTGACACGTAGTGATGCAACTTCATACAAATTACTGTCAAGGATTTAATCGATAAAAGTGTTGCAATATTCGTTACCGGATATTATCAATCATTTATTGGTCGGGCAACAAAAGTATAAGTGAACTCTGATTATTTGATTACAGAACCTTTGCTTGTATGATGACCCCAACTCTCGTTGCGCGATCTACATGTAAATTATTTTGAATATTATTTATGAATGAATTGAAATAAAAAGGAATTCGATTTCTATCTGCAAATTCAAATAATTTTAATGACATGAAAATGCAATGATCACTACCACAAACATAGTAACAGTAAAGAGGCTCCGAGTGAAACCTTTGCTACCGGACACTACCGGTGGTATATTGAAATTAATGAATTTGATGCTAAGGTCTCCAACCATGAATTTGAAAATGTAATTCCTTCAAGGAGTGAGGTATTTAAACAAAAAAATGCCAGAGTTAAGGCTTATATTATTTCAACTGTCACATTTTGTCAGTTTGACTGGATGTGTCCGGCGGACCGCCGCTGGCGCCATCTGTGGGAAGCTTCGTATATGGAATCCTTTATTGGGAAATCAAATAACTGATGCTTGAAAAATAAAATGATACATTTATGTACGTAGGAAAATGTCACTGAGCTACGACACGAGTGAGCTCATCATATTATTAAGTTTCGAATGAAATGAATTTTGTTTCTTTTCTGTGTATAAGTATTTTTAGATAATTCCTAAAGCTCATCTTATTTTCGAATAAGCCTGCTTTGTCTTCTGATAAGAACTCAATTATTAATTGATCCTAGCATCAATCTTAAGTACTATAACCGGTAGTAGGTACATGATTGGATACAGTTCTAAAATATTTTTTGTAATAAGATGGAATATAATATTTATAAGTATATAATATATAATTTTTTTTTTCTCAAAACATGTAAATTTTATTTATACCACATCATGTTAAAAGAATATAGGTTAATTACATACATACACTTACAAACAGGAATCTTGCGCTACCTTAATAATTAAATTCCTTGGACATTTTTTACACGGGTATTTCGCCGAAACAGTAAATTTTCTGTGTCCAGACAGGCAAACACATTTTTTTTTATATTTATATGTATAAAACTATTTTAATGGGAAAGTTAATCAAAAGTTTTATTTGTTTTTGCTATTACAATAGCAGAAACTACAAATAATACCGTAGAAAAACTTAATCAAAAGTCGTTTTTCTAATTTCCTTGTTATGTCCATTACTGTTGTTTGCTCTTTATATTTGAGAAACGTTTGGCTATCGGAAAATAAAAACTTTAAATGTCAAATACTTAAAGGAAGGAAATAAAGTGAAGTTAAGTTTTTGTCCGAGTCAAAAGTATAATTTCCCTGGGTCTTCTTTTCGACCGTTGTAGTAACGAAACGAAAGAACTTAGAATGTAATGCACTGCACCGTTACACTCGGCCATTTCGTCCCAAGAGGCCATCGAGGCAGGACAGTACTTCCTTGAACAGTTTCGCGACAAATCGCATAAGTCGGTCCCTCCTTGGGTTTTTGTTTACTAAAAAGTCAATTTCTTTGGACGGTTTTTTGCAGCTAAACAATGGATTAATTTTATTGTTTATTTACACGGATGTAGTGTCTGTAGGGGTAAACCCATGATTTAAATAGTAAATGCATAGGGTAAATAGGTTTTTGTCTGTGATGTCTTTTAGGCATAAATCTAATTTCTTTGGCCCTAATTTCCTTGTTTTCCGTGGCATAAAAAGGCCTAGGAAATTATAAAAGACCATTTTTAATACGGCGTAAAGTCAAATTTTGAGTATTTCTTTATTGGAATAAGTTTAAAATTTACATTTTAAGAAATGGGTATCAGAATAGATATAGAACAACTTGTTTTTAACTCTTAACTCAATCTACTGAATTTATCTTCCTTAGTTGTGTAAAAAGGTCGTAATGATACAATAATCATTGGTATGTTTGCTTGCGAAGGTACACAAAAATGGGTCAAACAAAAAAAAAGCAAACCACAGAAGAAAACTTAGAGAAAAAAATATTTATAATAATTTCCTTGGCTACCAAAAATTCATGAAATTATAACTTTGTTTCTAAAACGAATTATGACTTCTTTTAGATATATTAGCTTAGTTTTTGTTACTTAATACAATGGGAAACTAAAAATAGTTAAAAACAAAAATATATTTCGTACCAAGGAAAACAGAGAATCGAGGAGGGTTGGTCTCTATTGTTCTAAGCATTTTCTTGGCTTTTCTTCTGATAGGACCTATAAAGAAAATGACAATTTTAGGTTGATTTTATACTTACTTGACAAAATTGACCATTTTTGGCGAAATACCCACACCATACTTATAGTCCCAAACAAAGCAAAGCTTGTACTATCTATGGGTGCTAGACAACGGATTAATATACTTATATACTATAAATAAATACATTTTAAATACTATAATATAGTATTTAAAAATGCGCTTCCCAAGTATTTTGAAACAGATTTCAAACATTTTGGGGAATTATTAATCGAATCGATACTATTACGATTGAAAGTAGTCGATTTTCGATATATCGTAGCATCACTAGTGACACGTCCACCCACCCTGTCAAACTTCCACGGAACGGAATCATTTCAGTTTTCACCGAAGTTCACTGTTGCGTACAAATTGCTTTATATCCAAGGAGTTTTTGCAGCACAACGATTGTTCATCATCATCAAAAATGGTGAGTAAATAAGTGAATACTTTTTTGCATGTTCAGACAAGTGTATCTGTAGCGTACGCAAAGTGTGATAAGTGTAAGTTTCGGATTGTACACTGTTGTATGTCGGCGTCGAGTCGGTTTTAGTATTTAGGTTCCACGTTACCAATATGCGTTGGAAGTGCAGATGCGGTTTCCTAGTCGTGTACACCGAGATTTAGTTCACGTTTACAACATAGACATCTTGTGCTAGGCGTGTGCATTGAGTGAGAGGAGCTGTCTAGAAAATATAAATGGTATTCATTAAATAGTAGAAGTCTTTTAGTCGTCTAAAACAATTGTAAAATCAATGTTTCTATTTACAAACGGTCCCTTGTGCTTACTCAATCCTTAAGTTTTTTCTACAAACAATGTTCCTATGTACCAACTATAGAACTGCATTTCATCATAATGTCATGTTACATAGGATTTTATTGATTTGAACAAGATTTTATAACATATTAAACAAACTACTATTACTAATCATGTTTTGCAAGATGCTCTTTGATTAATTTATAGAAAACTACCAAAGGAAGCTAAATACTATCTAAGTAGTCTAACTAGATTTTTTCTAATTTGGTGGTAGAACTGAGCATCTTTTTGTTCTTCCAGTTATTTTATTTCATTATATTATATTATTACTTTTGAATAGCTTTGTATGCAATAAAGACTATATCAACAATGTTTCCGCAGCCGTTGAGGTTGGATATCAAGAGGAAGTTGATGGCGAGGTCGGACCGCGTGAAATGCGTGGACCAGCACCCGACCGAGCCGTGGCTTCTGTGCTCGCTGTACAACGGTGACGTCAACATCTGGAACACACAGACCAACACCCAAATCAAGAGATTTGAGGTAAGTGACTCTTGCTGTATGATGAAATAATCATGTAATCATTTTACACAACCATATTTTTTTGGTGCTGACCACACCCAGATCGACCACCCGTTAAATTTGTGAACGCCTAAACAATTTGCAGCTATTTATTTCATTCTTTTGTGGAAAAATAAACAGTTTAGTTATAGGATTTAAAAACTACAGTGATTAGAATCCTATGTGAACATTTAGGTATGGACAAGGCTGTTCAGATACAAAAACAAGTGATTTTATTTTAGTGTTTGTATCTAATACTACATAAAGCATTGAGTATTGATGTTATAGGAAGATTGGATATCTTAATTTGATAATTCTTTAGTTCAAGACTTCAAGTGTGGTATAATAATAATGCATTTTTAAATGGTTTTCAGTTGTTACAAAATAACTCAATATTATTATTTATACATAAATTCATTCTTTGTTGTACTGGGCTGTTTACAAACAGAATTTTAAGCTGAATCATAACTTTCTTATTGGAATTGCAATTTGAAGTGTTTATGTAATCTTTTTATGGCTAGAATTACTAGTGGGTTAGTATTGGACTAGGTTGATTGTTAATAAATATTAATTACTAGCTTTTGCCCGCGGCTTCACCTGCGTGAAATTTAGTTTGTCTCATATCGTCATAAATTATAGCCTATGTGTTATTCTGGGTTATAAACAATAATACTGTAAAGTTACATCAAAATCCATTCAGTAGTTTCTGCGTGAAAGAGTACCTAACAAACATCCAGACATCCAAACTTTTGCATTTATAATATTAGTAGGATTATCAATTCGTGGCTCTATTAACATGCATTGTACATACATATCTGTCAGTTTGGAGTTTTATTCCATTTTGTTCACCGAAAGTCAACATTGAACACATTGAGTTTTATTATTATCTGGCTTCTAAATATTGTAGAGATAGCCTTATTTATTGCACAACAAATATGCTACAAAAAGTGAACGTTGTTTGTTTCGGCCATGTAGTAAATAAAATTTTGTTTCATTTCATTGTAATACATTGGTAACTACAGTCAGTGTCAAATAGTTTGTGACACTCGAAGTAGCCAAAACACAACATATTGGAATAAATTTTCGTCACCTTTTTGGCCATTTAGGGTGGTGGGTGGCTCACAAACAATTTGACTCTGAACCTTAACACTGCAGTACACGCGCCCCTTTTTTTACACGAATACACGCGCGGCCTACTCTGGTAAGCCAATTTAAAATCACTGTAAATCAGTTTGTAAGCAATTTATGAATTGAATAATTGTGTAAATGATAAAAGTGTTTATTATAGTTATTTTATAATCAAAGTTTCTTTATATAACTATTTGGGATCAAACATTATAAACAGATTTAAAAGTTGTAAATTTTTTGGACCAAAATTGCACTCTGAGACCAATGTTAACAAAAAAAATTTACTGAAAAATATGATTAGTTTTTTGTCTGTCATAGTACTCATGACTTTCTACTGCCTGGTACGTGGTGTAAATCCATTTGTTGCAAGTCTTTCATAATTTTTTTGTCGATTGATTTCGGGCTTTTGAGCAGACCCGCAGTTTTGACGGCCAATTTTAGAAAAGTGCGCAGACTCTAGCGACCCAAGCTTTACTGGCTTACTGACAAATTTAGTAAACGAGGCTTTCCTGGAATGCCAGCTCTCTGGCGCAAGTTTTCAAAAAGTTATAGCGTAAAATGTTACCCTGGTCTACTATAGTAGTCCGCGCGTGTACTCTAGTGTTAACCAGTTGAGGCGATGCTAAAGCATTGGATCTTGTAGGTATGCGACATCCCGGTCAGAGCGGCGAAGTTCGTGCCGCGCAAAAACTGGGTCATCACGGGCTCCGACGACATGCAGATCCGTGTGTTCAACTACAACACATTGGAGCGGGTGCACGCCTTCGAGGCTCACTCCGACTACGTCAGGTGCATCGCCGTGCACCCCACACAGCCTTACATCCTGACCAGCAGCGGTGAGTAGTGTAGATTTGCTTACACCAATATTCATAAACTATGCCTGCTTAAGAGCGTTTACGCGAAGCGCGGCGTTTCAAGGGGCATCATTGGAAATGATACGCGCGCGGCGTTTTTTAATAGTTTTCAAATGTTTATAGCAAAACAATAACAATGAATTAAATATCGTTTCAAAGTGAATATTTTAAATAAGATGCTGTTTTATTATATTAAGCTATTATTATGTTGAATAAAGGAAGAATATTGGTGAAAAAATCACTTTGATTTTTGGGTATTTCACGTTCTTTTCATTTGTGATTTCTTATTGTAAAATGCTTAAATCTAAAAATTTTCTCAGATAACTATTTGCCCAAGGATCTATGCTATAGGATATAAAATTATAAATGTTTGTTAAATTTTTTTCACAGTATTTTTATACAAATTTCAGCTTGTAAACCGACGCTAAAGTGGAAATTTACAAAACCTGTGTGGACTTATCTTGATAGAATTCTTAAATACTAAACTAATCGCAATATTTTCTCAATTAACTATTTAGACGACGAAATTGCCTAACTATTTATGCCTATAACATATTTGTAGTATTACTGGTTAATGATTGTAACGAGTTGAAAAAGTACTGTTTTTGCGCCAAACGGCGTAAACGCTCTTAAGTGAAGCAGCAATGCTATGTGAAGTCGAACTTAGAGCTCTGTGATTGGTTCACACTCAATCAAGTAGTGTCTATGAATAGGTTTTTGTGATCCTGTGCATCCACGCCCACTGTGAGATCTCATAGTAATGTTTGTGAACGTTTGTTAGTCGTATACCTCGAAATCAAAAAATCCTTTTAGCTTTTCACCTATTCGCATTTCGCCGCGATATCAAAATTTCTGAATAGATTTTATTCTTGTAGTATAATTTTTTATCGCTAATTACAATTTCAATTGTTCGTGTACAGACGACCTGCTGATCAAGCTATGGAACTGGGACCGCAACTGGGCGTGCCAGCAAGTGTTCGAGGGGCACACCCACTACGTTATGCAGATCGTGATCAACCCTAAAGACAACAACACCTTCGCGAGTGCCAGTCTTGACACCACCGTAAAGGCAAGTGCATTTTTTAGATCTTTCCCGAAGACTATGATCTGGGCGATTCAGGCGAGAGTGAATAGCATTTGCAGGGCAGTTATTCACCATCCTAGAATGCATCTGCACATAAAAGTTGCGATTGTGGTCTAATACCGGCTTTTTGTTGCATAAAACTAATCTTTGGACAAGGTTTCTTAATTATTTTCTGAGAAACATACAGCTACGATATAATTTAATTTGAGCATTAAAAAACATATAAACCAATTAAGTTTCAGTTATTTTTCGAGGTTGATTCAGTGACCAAGCTTTCTACAAGTGGGTAAGAATTGGGAGACTAATGCACTTATGTGAGGGCTATCTTTTAGTGTTGCCGCACCTTAGGCTACTAGTGGTGCCACAAACAACAAACGAAAATGTTTAAATAATGTTTATAGCCGCATGCTTGGTCGCTTGATATCATTGGCCTTATACGCGAATCCTCTAGGCTGCACAAACATTGACTATTTTGTTACCCGACTACGGCAAAGCAAAAGGAGGGTTATGTCCATTTGTTTCCTCTATGGACTTGATACTCGACAACAGAAAGTGACTACGTTCTACATTCGTAGGGTTCGTATCTTGCCATTTACCAACTGTCAAATCAAACCACACATGTGATGCAAATGTTCTAAAGAATGTGTAGTTCAATTCTGTCATCATCATCATCATCATTTCAGCCACAGGACGTCCACTTCTGAACATAGGCCTCCCCCAATGCTTTCCATGTTGATCGATTGGTAGCGGCCTGCGTCCAGCGCTTCCCTGCTACCTTTACGATGTCGTCGGTCCACCTTGTAGGTGGACGTCCCACGCTGCGTTTTCCGGTACGCGGCCTCCATTCCATTCTGTAATCGTTGCTAAACTGCTCCGTCATCCACCAGGTGTGGCAGCTAGGCTCCTCAATCTCGAACTTCACGCTGGAGGGCCACGAGAAGGGCGTGAACTGCGTCGACTACTACCACGGCGGCGACAAGCCCTACCTCATCAGTGGCGCTGACGACCGCCTCGTCAAGATCTGGGACTACCAGAACAAGACCTGCGTGCAGACGTTGGAAGGTAAGACCCCAGTAAAACAGACAGCTGTCAGTCAACGTCAGCTGTTTCGACCAATGTTATCGCAGAATCGATGAAGCGCGTCTGGATTGGAGACGTTAAAAATTACCGTAATCGGGGCTCAGGTTTCAAAAAGAAGTTGAGCGGAGAGGTAAACGATATCCGATTGGTTATTCAGATACCTCTTCTCCTCTCCGCTTTGATAGAAACTAGTCACGACTGTTGAACTGTCCATCTAAGAGTTCTCATGGTGAACCAATAACACGCGTCCATTGTTGGCATGCAAAACAATATTTTGGACACGCCACCGAGAGTGAATGGGCACTTACAGGGCAGATATGTACCATCCTAGACTGCATCTCACTTAACACCAGGTGCGATTGCGGTCAAATACCTGCCTTGTCTAGCATAAAAAAAATTTATAAATATCATCATTTCAGTCATAGCACGTTCTATGCCTCCCCCAATCATTTGACTACACTGCACGGCACGTCTGGCTTCATTCAAAAAATGTTTTGCCACCCTAGTTCTAGAGTTTTCTCAACAACAGTTAATGTTATTTTGTTGACGTGGCAACATTTTCCGCCTGCAGTTCTTACCACTACAATTCATGTGTAGACAGGATCTACAGCATGATTGGCGATAAAAACCTAACCGTAATTCTATTAACATTGTATACGTGATCTATTACAAAGTAAGCTTGCTTGGACACATTACACTGGAGTTTTCTTTTTGTCATCATTGTTTCCACCTACAGATCACAGAACTCACACTAAAGGGAGATTTGAAAAGGGGGCGGGGCCGGTGTCGCAGCAATATGCCCAAAAACAGAACACAATTTCTGCAGACGTCATGATGTAAACAGTTTACATTGCTTGCGTAGTACTAAAGATTTTTCGAACGTTGAGTACTGATACCGCAGTGGATAATGAGCACATATTTTGATTACAATACCCGGCGATAAATATTGAACATCGACCTTTAGAAAGAGACAATCGGCTAATTTCGGTTTCGTAGAGCGTTATCACTGTCGCACTTGAACAATGACTGACAATGACGTTTTGTCAAAGTGTAAACAAACTTTATTTTAAATGTGTGCAATTGATTTTGTGAATTAAATTGCTAAAAACTTTTTATAGTCGTTAAAGAAAAATGGTTCACAATGTGTTAAAGTATTTGTCGAAGAGAAATAGTTCGGAGTTCGGACAATATTTTCATTGAATAATGTTTTGTCAATGACGTTTTGTCAATCGTATAGGTAGTGTGCGACAGAGATAACGCTCTACGAGATGAAATTAACCGATTCTCTTTCCAAAGGTCGATGTGCAATATTTATTGCCGGGTACTGTACTTTGTGTCAATTTCTAATGCAAACACTGAGTTTCAAACTCAGTTGGCGTCTCTCTATATCTCTATGGTCGCCCCCTCGTTCCCAGGTCACGCTCAGAACGTGTCGGCCGTGTCATTTCACCCGGAGTTGCCGATCCTGCTGACGGGCTCGGAGGACGGCACCATCCGCATCTGGCACGCCGGCACCTACCGCCTCGAGTCCTCGCTTAACTACGGCTTCGAGCGCGTGTGGACCATCTCCTCGATGCACGGCTCCAACAATGTTGCTATAGGGTGAGTGGCGGGACATCCTAAGTCCATCCATCCAACAACGTAAGTGCAAGCAACAAGTTTTATAGTCGTATGCTGCTAAGGCACCTACCGCCTCGAGTCCTCGCTTAACTACGGCTTCGAGCGCGTGTGGACCATCTCTTCGATGCACGGCTTCAACAATGTTGCTATAGGGTGAGTGGCGGGGCATCCTAACGTAAGTGCAACCAACAAGTTTTATAGTCGTATGCTGCTAAGGCACCTACCGCCTCGAGTCCTCGCTCAACTACGGCTTCGAGCGCGTGTGGACCATCTCCTCGATGCACGGCTCCAACAATGTTGCTTAGCACACACGGCAGCGTCCTAACGTAAGTGCAACCAACGAGTTTTATAATCGTATGCTGCTAAGGCAGCATATAGTTCGTAAAACTGATGACCATTGGTTCAGAAGAATTCTCGAGTGGCGAATACGGGCCGGAATACGTGTGGACAGGCTTCCCAGTCGGTGGACTGACGATTTGGTGAAGGTCGTGAAAAGCCCCAGGATGAGGGCAGCGCAGGACCTATCATCATGGAGGCATTGGGTCATTGTAACAACTAGATCCCATGCCCAATGTCAGTGAGCCATATGCAGTCTGATATAATAATGACCATGGTTGACAATACCTACATTCTGATGCATATCCATTGACATATTTTTAGATAACTAATGCTGTGCCTTTCATGTATGTTATTGTATCTTATAAACGCCCTTTGTTTGTTCCACCAGGTATGATGAGGGTACCATAATGATCAAGGTGGGCAGGGAAGAGCCAGCTATCTCCATGGACGTCAACGGAGGCAAGATCATCTGGGCCAAGCACTGCGAGATGCAGCAAGTCAACCTGAAAGCCCTGCCTGAAGGTACGAATCCATTCCATCGGGTCATTTAGTATCCATTGCAGGAGCACCTTCACAAATTTACCAGAGGCAAATGAAAGATTTGGCTGACGCTTCTTTGCCTACGCTTGCTAGATTGGTTGAAGACTCATACTCAGTTTTCATCGAGATTTCGTGTTTCGTGAGAATCAATTTGTTCATCAAAAGATATAGTAGCTAAGGCTTTTGGACATAGTCGACTGTCTTATACCGACACGGCACACCTCAGTAAACCATACCTGCTGTGTATGATATACTTGAACTTGTTATGTATGTTCCAATAAAGTTTATCTAGCGATAAGACCTCCTAAAGGCCGTATCTTTTGTCTGTTTCTTCTCTTTCTTTTCTTGTCATGTGTGGTATACGATAAAGTGTGTTTTATCTATCATCTTATGGTGCGTCCAGCTCTGGACGAACTGGCTCGCTCGGCAAACTCAACATCCTGCTCACTCAAGAGCAGGGTGAGCAGGATGACCAGCGTGCCGCGCGAGCCCGTTCGCCCAGTCTGGACGCACCGTTACACAATACACAGCTTATGACCGCAGTCTGTGGAGGAACACTATATGTGGCCGCGATCCTCATCAGTGAGGAACCGATGATGAAGAAGAAGAATTTGTCTTACATCTTCAACACAATAGTGTCCACTGTTGTGTACTTTACTGATGTCTCGAAACCACTTATTTATTTATTTATTTTAGGAATTACAAACAAATGTGTTACAGAAATTAACTTATCTACTAGATTTATGTATTATTTATGTGGTAACACATCCCACTACGTAATCCACATATTGATACATGAAACCATGTAATATAGAGCGAGGCAATTACAATTAAGGTAGGTAACTTATAAACGCGGTGTAGCTCAACACCAAGAAGTAATTAATATGTAAACACTTGTGGTCTAAACTGAATAAATATTTTTGATTTTGATTTTTTTAACTTCATTCAGGCACAGAAATAAAAGACGGCGAGCGCGTGCCAGTGGTCGCCAGGGACATGGGATCCTGCGAGATCTACCCTCAGACGATTGCGCACAACCCGAACGGGCGCTTCGTGGTCGTCTGCGGCGACGGCGAGTACATCATCTACACCGCCATGGCGCTCCGGAACAAGGCCTTCGGGACCGCCCAGGAGTTCGTGTGGGCACTGGATAGCTCAGAGTATGCGACCCTCGAGAGCTCCAATACGATCAGGGTGTTCAAGAACTTCAGGGAAAGGAAGAGCTTCCGCCCTGAGTATGGCGCTGAAGGTGAGTTGGAGACATCTATCATTATTTATTCATAAACATGGGTATAGATCGTGCCATACACGAAGACGCGTTCCACCATTCTTCCGCTAATGTTTAGGTGTTATCGGTACATGTTAAATTATCCATGAGTGCACACGCACACTACAATAATGCCTTACGGATTGCTCGGATCAAATTCTCCGCACCCCGCGCGACCGAGACCAAAAATTGGTGGGGCGCGTCCGAGTGGATGAAACGATCGACTACAGCGAAGCCAAAAGGGTTATTGCTTAACTTAATCTGGCACTTGCATTTATGAAAGTTAATGATTGCATAATATTTTTTTAATTATTCGTGGTGTTTCTAGGTTCCTGTTGTTGATGCTTGACACAATTTTTGTTATCATATTTTTGATAGTTGAGAGTGAATTTGACACCCTTAGGCTGAGTTGCACCATCTAACTTTAACCGTAACTATGACCACGGTAATAATATCTATACAGTATTCCAACTCGGCCATATTTTTGAAATAAATGTCAACAGCCGCGCGGAATGTCACCGTATGACAAGATGCGATAGGGCTGCCTGCCTTGCAGACCTATTTTCATGACATCTGCCTACTTTGAATATTTATCTAGTATTGTGAATGTATTTTGTGATTGTAATCTTTATTTTATTTTGACAAACAAAATACTTTGTGAATGAAATAGGATAAAAATGCATGTTGTTTTGTGATTAGTAGATTTAATTAAAAGAATATATTTGTGTTAAGATTTACAAATCTTATAAATTTACGACCGTAAAATGTATGCGTCTCGACTTAGGCGTACAAAATGCTTGATGCAGGGTGTTTAGGTAAATGGGTTTATAAGCCGACACTAGTCCATGATTATACCTACTTATAAATGGTATGATGAAGTCAGAAAATAGATATCATTATATTATACCCTGTATAAATAGGTACTTGTAATTATGTTTATAAAAAAAGAGCGCTTACTGTTTTAAAAACAACACATCGTCCGATTGCACATTCGCGACACCCCCGACTTTTGCATGTCGAGCGCATACCGAGATTTGAATTTCGAAGGAAAGCTCGCGTTTTGTCCGTTTATATGAAGTTACAATACTGTATGATAATATTACACTGCACAACAGCATTTCTGATGATTGGGTTATGTTACATGATATTAGTCCAATTTTTAATGACGATTTCAAATCTGTGATTGAAATGTCTGTATCAGCTCTGGTTAAAAAAATATGACACTTGGGTCTTTTTTGTAAAAAAACACTCTTTTTTTAGATATGATCCTATTTTATGAAGTTGTTATATTGAAAAAACTTTCTTTTATTTGACTTCCTTGCTGATGCTGAAGGCAGACAGCTCTTCTGAATGATTCAACAGCAGTCAGCCATCATTGTGTGCATTCCAGTGGCCCTGATAGCGTCCCTCTATCGTACGAAGGCCCTGGTGGATTTGCTCGCCATGTTCTTCACTTAGATCCTTAAGAGTTGTGATAAAATTGTTCAGGTGATTGCGAAGAGAGTGTAATTCGATGTTTATATTACATCCAACCAAAAAAACATGTTTGTAAGTGACTCATAGGTTGTTCGATTTGTAAGAATAGTAAGATTTTTTCGGATTTTCCAAAAAAAAATTAAAATGCCAAAATAACTCATTCCATATCTTTTCAGAAGACTTGAAGATCCTAAATCTATAAAACGATCGTTTAAACCATCTTGGCTACATGGTTTTGAAAATTTCGGGTCACATTCAAAGTCCCTACAACACTGACAGTTTTCGCCTCAAAATCCTCATGTGAAGTATCAACATGAGGTTCAGGTGACTTCTTAAGGTTGAAAAGACGTCTACATGCCAAACGTATGCAAGGAATTACCATTTAGTTCAATATTTTTTGGTTAATACCATTTCTGTTCAAAAATAAAAATAACAGTCGTCGCGATGGTTCAAGGGTTCCTTTCAGATCATAGCGGTTTCGTACCTAAATCTACACATATTCTTATTTGTTTATAAACGTAAAAACTCAACGCATCTTTTCCACGCCTTTTGCGGAATTCAAGGCTTATCTTTCATTTCCACTGGGTCCCCAAACAAATTTTTGTAAGCCAATTTTACGAACTTTGTCACATTTAAACGGATTATTTAAACATATCCTCTCCGCAAATGAAACAAAATTGATTTAGATCATTCACACAAACACTTTTTAATGCTACCATATTAAATTATACAAAGAAAACATAGCATTTTTTGAACTGTCGGCGAATTAAGACTGAAATTTAGCAATTTTTGAGTAAAAGCTATAACACGTAAACAAGAGCTGCTACGAAAAAATGGACGGCAGATTCAGAATCAGCGACGTCAAATTAGTAAACATCATGTAATGAAAGTCAATCATCAGCCAAAAGTTGCAATTTTGTTGTGCAGTGTTATAGATGACCCACGCTGAACTGTCCCACCAAACTCAATGACAGGGGGGCGCTACCATCGTTCAACTATATGGTTTCCAACATGGCAAAAATAGGAACCAGCAATCCGGTATAGACGGTGGCGCCCCGCTGTCAATGTCATGGATAGGACAGTTCAGTATTTTGGAACTATACCGTGCTATGACGATAACCGGTGATTTTTGTATGGAGTTTGACAGATTTTTGACGTTTGTTGAATTTAAAATAAGATGGTGCAACCCAGCCTTAGCTTTTAATAATGAATGTATAAAACTGCTGCAGTTATTATGTTACTCCAACAAATGTTTGATATATTTATATTGTGCTTTTCAGGCATCTTTGGTGGATTCATGCTGGGTGTAAAATCGATTAGCGGTATGGCTTTCTCCTTCTACGACTGGGAGAACCTGGAACTGATCAGACGGTAATTATTGTTGTCTGTTATTGCTATTTACAGTTATTTCGTGTTATTGCTATTTACAGTTATTTCGTGTTGTTGTATGTTTGCAAAATAACGTTTGGTTGTTCGCTGTGCGATGTAAATATGAAGCCGTGGCTAAGTTTGGGAGGTCACTAAGAAAATGTATCGTAGAGAATGGACGAGAACATAATGTATAAACATGTACTTAAACAATACTATAACATAAACCTAACCACAACATGCTTTGCGAATTGCAATTTTATACTCATGCGGTAACCAATTAACACATGTTTTAAGTACTAGCTGGTGCCCGCGACTTTTTCCACGATAAGAAATTCGAGTAGACTACTCATTCGTTCAAATATTCGAGAAAATACAAAATCTGACATTGCAATAATACAAATACGAGTACATACAAGATTACTTTTACGGTCAGATCGTTTCTTTGACCGTCAAGTTCTCAGGTTCAATTCCTGGATCGAATTTAGAAAACGATATGGTGACAACAATTTAATTATCTTTGTCATGTGCTTCGTGAAATTGGTATAGTCCATTGATTAAATGCAAGGATAGTGTGTATTCTGACCTATTTTACAACGAACTGATAAGAAATAATATTGCTCTGCTCTACTTGGTTGCTTTGCTTGGTTTACTGTTACGATAAGGCTGGTGCTCATTTGTGCTCGTGCATTTTGATGTCATAAGGTGAAAAAAGACAGTTTCAGTTTATATCATAAAGAAAATTTGCATTTTGACTAGCAGAAAGTTAGTTTTCTATACAGTTTAATTTCGAACTCCTCCTATGTTCTTCTGATTAATTTCGTTGCGGGTCCAATGACAGTTTAACTTTCCTCCGGGACAAACTTGACCTTCATTGGTTGGGTTTTTGTGGCGGTCAAGCTGTAGATCCTGGCTACACAGGAGTTGCAGTGGTGGGAACGAGAGGTGGGAATAGTCCCGTTCTATACAGTTTCTGAATCGACGTTTTTAAATAAAGTCCCACGGATTTCCATAACGACCGGTACTGTGCTATCCAGGTGTTTTCCGCGACCTTTACTAGACCGTTGGTCCACCAAGTGGGAGATCTGCTAACATTACGTCTTCCGGGCCGTCGTCGCCACTCGAACACGTTTCTGCCCCAACACACGTTCTACGAGCTAAATGCCCCGCCCACAGCCACCTAACTTTGGCAATATAGCGGTCTATGTATGTACATAAAAATGGCAGAATGGTGAATTAGTTCTGGAAACAAAGTCGCGGGCATCTGATAGAAGTCTAAAACACAACATTGCCAAATCTTATTACCTTTTATATCACGCAATCTACCAAGTTTAAAATTAAATTTGCCAAAGCATATCGCACACGCAGTTCTAAGCGAAGTTTTATGTCACTAGCGAAATCACATTCATCGATTTACAAATACGGTTTTACTATGTCATCCGCTGAACTATTGTGGTGACTTAACTCTTAACACAAGCATATTATTATGTTTAGCTAAGCTTGATGAGTTAAAAGGACTATTAATAGTATAGTAATGCAATGTAAAATGCTAATATTTTTTCAAAAATAGTAGTTTTCTATGTTACCTATCCATATTTCTTTGCTATCCACAACGAAGACGCTCTTTTACATGTTACCTGATGGAAAGTGACTACATCACGAAAAATAGTAGTTTTCTATGTTACCTATCCATATTTTTTTACTATCCACAACAAAGAAGCTCTTGGTTTGGTTCAAACCGGTTTCAAACTGGTCGCGTCATGTGTGGTCTCTCAACGGAATCTATGGCAGAAACTTAGATGCAACTCAAAAGTAACTAGAAGTTGGAGTTTAGTTGCAATGAGGGCTATCGTTTTTATACTTAACAGTTGGCACCCTTGGCGATTGACAGGACCTTACTCTACAGTGGCCATCTTGACGAGTGCAAATGCGATAGTCCTCCTACCGCTTTCACGCTCACCAGTTGGTGCCACTGTCTTCGCTACTAGCAAGTGACAGGACCTTACTCTACAGTGGCGCTAACTGGTGAGCGCTAAAACGATAGCCCTCATTGCGTTTCACTGTGTGTTCTGGGCCTTACCTGATGGAAAATGACTACATCTCTCTCTCTCTCTCCAGGATAGAGATCCAGCCTCGTCACGTGTATTGGTCAGAGAGCGGCGGTCTCGTGTGCCTGGCCGCCGACGAGACGTATTACGTGCTCAAATACAACGCGGCCGCGGTGGCCCGGCGCGACCCCGCCGATGTATCGGGAGACGGGATAGAAGACGCCTTCGAGGTACGTACGCTCCGAAATCGACGGGGACACACGGACCTGTGTTGAAGAGACGAAGCAAGGGCTACCTTAATCTATAAACTTTCGCGACGCATAAAGGCCTATTCAGACCTAAGCGGTATTCGCTACCGTCTGCGGCAGAGAAAACCCAGTGGGTATGCGGTAATAATACTGTTCAGACCTAAGCGGTATTCGCTACCGTCTGCGGCAGAGAAAACCCAGTGGGTATGCGGTAATAATGCTGTTCAGACCTAAGCGGTATTCGCTACCGTCTGGTATGTACCTCTACCCACAGCGGCAGCGAATATCGCTCAGGTTCGAATAGGCCTTAAGCAAGGATTACCTTAATCTTTAAACTTTCGCGTTGCACAATTAAGTAACTTGCAACGTAAACATCGCGTCTTAAGACTACCTTTTGTTCACTTTACTAAAATTAAGCTTTTAGTCTATTTATCAGTAAGCTTTTACCCGCGTGAGTTTGTGTCCCGCGTGAAAACTAAACGCGCGCGTATTCCCGTTTCAATGCCCAAGAACTATCTTATGTCCTTTCCCTTCACTCCCGAGTCAGAAAACAAACGAGCTGCAGTTTCGTTTAATATTGTATTGAATTTCTTACGGTATGTAAGGTAGTCAAAATCCAATAAAATTTTGTACATTTGCATACCTCTATTTCGCGACTATAATGTGAGATAGCTCGCCAACAATAATTAACTCAAAAGTTATGAGTTCTACCCGGGTCAAATTACTAACTGGCCATAGCCAAATGGTCTCCGGAAAACTATCTCGAATTATCAAAATTTCTGTATACAAGGTAGCCTTGTAAAGTATACTTGAATAATATCTGTGTTCGAGTCAGTACACTGGGTTGCACAAATGTATTCATGAATAAACAATTCAAATACAATCTTACTGGCTCGAATTAAAGCTGGAGTGTGCATTGGATTGAGACAAGAGTTTGTAACCAGTTGGATAGGTGAAATATTAATTTAATTTTATAATGCACTTTAATGTAAAATTAACAATGTTAACATTTACTAACCTAATTAATGGTGAGGGTAGTAGGTTTTAAGTGGTGAATTCAGGTTTGTCTTGAATCGAGAATGGCATCTAAACTAAGAGTGAGCGTTTCTACGCAATATAAAGTAAATCACGACTGAGAGCAGCTTGAGGTACCCATCACCCAGTCATGTCATAGTACTCATTTCACGTACCTATTTAATTATAATTATATTAAATATCACACATTTATATTTCTATATTTAATTATATATTCATACATAATTTGCGTAGGGAAATTGAGGCAGTCAAAAGGATTCTAGTTTAGTTATACTTCATAGGACACTGCCACAGATGCTTTGTGCTGGCTAGAAGGTGGACACTGAAGCACATTGGTTCGTAGTACTTGCTGCTGTTGTTGTTTTATTTAGAATTTCTGCCTTATTATAGTAAGCATCAGGTTTAAATTGGCTAGGCCCCAACGCTACGCAAATACGTGGTCTTCGAGAGCCCGGACGGTGAGCGCTACGTTAGTACTATAACTAAAATCGATGCCCGGGACATAATTAAGCAATGTCGACGCAATGGAATCCCGGGCGCCCTTCAGGTAAATATATTTCTTACTTTATACTTATGTATAAACTTGAGATGTATTTTTGAAGCACACGGATTCTGTTCGCGACGAGCATACTATACAGTACTTTCGCTTACTCCTCACCTGGTCGCGATAGTTTTATCCTTCAGGCCATGGAATCAGATCAATGTCTGTATGTAAGAAGGTCCTCTAAAGAAAAGCATGGTTAGAAAATGAACACAAGCGAGTTGAGGAAAAGCAACCTGCTTGAGAGAGGTCCGATTAGAGTTTTTATCTAAACCAACGACAGAAAGCAAGGGTACAGAAGAAAGTCAGCAGTTAACAAGAATAATAAGTTTTGCTTATTTTCCCCGCCAACTTGACAAGAGGTAGAGTTAGCTCGCTTGCATCTAAAACTTGCCATAATTCGCAGCATACAGAACATTTGTTGAAGAATTTGACTCGGGTGCCTTAGAATAGAAGCGAAGGAGAACATCGCGTCAGTCAACTGTAACCGCCACTATAGATGACCCACGCTGAACTGTCCCGCCAAACTCAATGACAGGGGGGCGCTACCATCGTTCAACTATAAGGTTTCCAACATGGCAAAAATCTGAACCAGCGATCCGGTATTGACGGTGGCGCCCCACTGTCAATGTCATCGACAGGACAGTCCAGTATTTTGGAACTATAACAGTCCCCGCACCAGAGCCGACGTCGTCAAAATAAAGCCTGACCGCACGTGACTGAAACTACATCTACCTACGTCTTCTACCTTAGGCATCGCTTTATCAGCACATCGGACTGTAGAACTCCTACTCTTTTACGTACTACTGAAAACACCGTCCATCAATGGCGCGCACACATTACTTGCGTCCAAAGCCTACACAATCAATGGTTCGTCAGTTCAACAAAACATGTGTAGCCGCCAGCGACCACAATAAAATCGTCTTCGAATAGAAACAATGAATGTTTGCAGCCGAAGCCACAAGCAACTTTCAGCACAGAAACACCACATCGGTCATCATAATAGAAACAGGAATGTGGCCCTGACAAGAGCCGTTGCATAGCTCTGAGAAGAGCTGTTTCGTTGTGACCACTGCACGTCGCACCGTCCCTCATCGCAGCACCAGCACCGCTCGCACCACTGTCACCGAGCAGCATCACCGACGCCCACGTGTGGAGCGGCGAGCCGCGTGGGCACGCGCCGCGTCGCGCTCCGGTGCACGCGTGCGTCCTGCGCCGCTGCCCGCCGTCGAAAAGATCGAGGCCGGGCAGCGGGCACTCCAGTCGACACCTCCCCTCGCACTCCGCGCGCGCGCCGCGCGACAAGGAGGTAGCGTGAGAGCGAGACAGAAGACTCGCGCCGCACTCGGAACACTGCGCGAACCCGATGACAGAGAGACATCGTGGGAGCGAGACGACAAGAATATAACATCAAACGGCGATTGGTCGAAATGTATGGTTGCTTAGGTAGTCTAGTCGTACATAAGTTTTGTAAATAAATATGGCATTGTTTCGCCAATAAATTATTCCCTTCTGAACCAGCAATTGAGTTTTACTTCAACTACCTCTCCTCAACACTGAAAAGTAGGAAGGCTACACACCACACACCAAACTTAGGCCTCCTACACATGCAACAAAACTGCGGGCTAATGCTAAAGGAAAAAGTGAAACAAAAGCGTGGGACATTATGGACACATTGGCAACAAGCTTAGGTCGACTGGACTCCATCTCTCTGTCTGATATGGAAAACTTGGAAGTCTATAGAAACTTATACATCCATCGCAGTATGCATTATCATGATTTTGATAGCAAACTTGGCATCCACCATTCGCGACGACTCTTCAACTACTTCGAAAGAGAACCGAGCCCGAAATTCAGCTGATTCATCAACCGAGATGCGATGTTTTCCTAATATGATTTACAATGAATGTAAACGCAAAGATACACTAAGCGTGTTCTCCGCAGAAATAGTTCAAAACGTGATGTTACAGCGTAAACGTGCCCTCCACAGGAGTCATAGATCTGAAAATACAACATGAAAAATGTATGACATGAAAAGGGTGATCAATAACATCCTCATATACCAAGAAAAGAGTTCAAAATTGAGAAACGCCATACTTCCTAAGCATCTGCTACCTACAGTCCTAGAGAAAAACCCATAAATGTTCAAGAATATAACTCAATGACTGCAGAAAAACCCATCATCAGTCCACCCAACTACGACAGAAGATAAAAGCGTCTACGGAATTAAGAAATATACATAGAAGACCATAACATCCCATACCACATAAAGTTGCTAGAAAAAGTGGTGTTGTACAGGAGTGTAGGTTACTAACTCATTTGAACAATCGCTACTATTCAACCAGCTGGCATATCCAAAGATAATCACGGCACGTACTACCAATCTACTGAAGCAAAGAAGACGGCGTATTCCATAAAATCCTGGAATCAAGACAGAAGCTACGACTGGTGTGAAGTTGTAAAAACACTTATTGATAACAGTATAAGAAGTGTTCACCGAATAGAGCCTCCAAATACCGAGGTCTAAGATGTGGTGCTAGAGAAAGATGTTCGGTGTCATGAACGGGGTCCCATACCAATGTGTCCATACTCCAGGAGCTCGACTTCGTACCCTTCGGCCGTAGTACAGTGTAAATACTACAATACTTTGAACTTGCTGACTCAAAGAGCGACTTCAGCGAAAAGTTAGGTAGCCAGATCGCCTGTCGCTAATCGCTGGACCGACCTAGAGAAATCCGCAATGGGAATCTGAGTGTGCCAGGGAGCCAACAGGGAGAGATGAGGAGAGAGCTGTGTCCGTCTCTAACATCGACTGGACGTCACAACTCGACGTCTGCTCTGCCATGACCGAAACAATATAGAAGATGATGATTATTGATATTGATGATTAATTTGGCTTCTTTTTCTTTCTAGCGATAAGACTGGCCAAAATTGTGGCGTTTTGATTTGGTATTTCTTTTTGATTTTATGGTTCTGATGTGTACAATAAAGTATATACCATAACAAAGAATATCTATCATTTCAGATCTGTGTGTACAAGTCGTTTAGTAATTTGTATACGATTTTGGTAATACTGATTCAGAAAAGTGGAATTCTTATGCTTCATAAATATGTCTCCTATATTTTAGTTTATTTTAGCTAAGAGTATCCGGATTTTCACAAAAAGCGTTGTGCGCATTCTATTATAAAGAGTTTCTTTACGATACAATGCACACAAACAATTCGAGGAGGCAACCTGTATCTGTTTAAAAAAAACAAAACAAGCACGGATAAAGACTTACGGTGAGATACTTTTCAAAATAGTATATAATAATTCCACAATCGGGAGAGGGCACAGAGTCACAAAGGAACGTATGGAAGATGCTTTCGAGGTAATTATTTAATTGGCTTGTACACACTACTAATAGACTTGACTTACTCATATAAGTTAGAAGTAGCTATTGCAAATCATCTAAATTCTTTTCGGACGTACGTTTCATCGCTTCTCCATTGATTTCACTGACAACCACGTTAGCTTCAAAGTGGTCTACTTTGTGGTTCATTATCAAATAAAACATCGGTCGCGCTGATTCCTGCTGCTGGTAAGGTTATGCCTCCGGATGAATGGCGTAAAACAGAAGAACCCTGAAATTTCATAGACTGAATATCCAGCGCAAAGAAGGCCTAAAATAACGAGAATTGCACAACATTCTACGAAGGAGGCTATTCTCGGCGATTCCTTACGAAACCGGATCAGGAATGAGGAAATCTGTAAATGAAACTGACTTACCGCGACAGATTAACCAGCAGATGCGACAATGGTTAGGGCACAAACCTATGGTCTTATACTGCTTGTAAAACTTGCCTGTGGTTCAATGCAACTCCTGAAACACCGCTGTTGAAAACACCTTTAAAGTTTAAACTAAAACTGCTTACTTACGTAAAAGGGTACAGGTAAAGAAATGAAGAGAATCAGGAACAATTAAAACTAAAAATCGTCCACGTTATTTGTTTAATTATGTATTTTTTAACTTGCTCGTTTGTGGTAAGTAAAAGAAACATTAATCCACTAACATTACTAACACAGCTTTATTTACCACCTCTCCCTTATTACTAAAATGGTTCCCAAGTATGTATTGGGATTTCGTGAATTGGATGGATTTGGATCCAAAAGATCCAAACGCGTCCTCGCTTTTTTTATGCATAACAAGGCAGGTTGACCACAATCGCACCTGATGTTAAGTGGGATGCAGTCTAGGATGGTACATATCTGCCCTGCTCTGCTTCGGCGACGGCGGAGAGATCAGAGGAGGCGACGGTAAAGGCCTCCAGTTACCTCTCCACGGCGATGGCCAGCGGGCTGGGGGTGTGGGGGCGGCCCAGCCTTCATTGCACTGCACAGGCCACCACCACCGTCGGACGGGAACAGCTGTGTGCTCCCAGCTGCTCCCGTCGCCCCTCGTCCTGGGGGGCTTGTACGGCCCGCGGTTTAGGCGGGTTATCACCGATATGTAAAGGATTTGTCTAGAATCCCACAGTACCTTTCCACTTAAGGCGAAAGACGGAGCATCAGGGTCTTTTTAGTGGTATTCCTTCGCCTTATGAGAGTGGGCTTGCGGGGACAGAATACATATTATGCAATTTAATCCCCGTAATCATTATTTCATTGATCCTTCTTTACCTGTACCCTTAGTAGGATCTATAGTCTGGTCTGGGAGCACGTAGAATTTTGTCGCTCGCGCGTAATTATGTTGCTGTCACGCTCGCACACTCACTGCGGGTGCCAGTCGCACAGTCGCGACAGCAACATAATTACACGCGAGCGATAAGGATGGGTAGCTTGGGGTCATTGGACAAAATTCTCCCGGACCAGACTATAAAATTGAATAACTTAAATAATAAATAATAAAAAAAACTAAAAACAAGTTTAAAAAAAACTTTTACATACAGTTACATGTCTTCTTGTTGTTTTCTTATATGAAACTATTTGAATTGTTGTATTTATGTAATGAAGACTCGCATTAATCACCATCCCTCCCACCAGGTCGTATCGGAGGTCAACGAGACGGTGAAGACAGGACTGTGGGTCGGGGATTGTTTTATTTACACCAACTCGCTCAATCGGATAAATTACTACGTGGGCGGTGAGATCGTCACAATATCTCATCTAGACCATACGATGTATATTCTGGGATATGTTGCCAAAGAAAACAGGTAAGACAATCTCGGGAAGTCTAAGGTGGAGGGTTTATATTACATCCTAATAGTTTATTCTGCAGAATTCTGCATTTGCGAATAAATATGCCACTGAGCCATCACAACACATGAGATGAGCTGAGAAACCTTGAAAAAAAGCTGCTTCAAAGGATCGCTGGAAGAGACAAAAATTCACACTAGCTGGCAAGATAATTTTTCTATGGAATCTGGGCGTAAAACCAACAGTAATGTAACTGTCTACTTTTATTTATTAGGACTTGGTACCTGAAATGTATTTTTTACTTATTACTAAATGGTCATGTTGACCAGAACCAAAATATTGTAAGAGAGAAATGACATGAGCACATGTTCCAATCGAATGTGTTAAAATAACAATTGAATAGATATCGATACAATCGATTTAATTGCTCTAAAACTATTTTTATATTCTAAAGTGTAAAATACCTCGGTGTAATTCATAATAATTATTGTTATAGTATGAAATGAGATAGTAGGCACTTTCATTGGTTTACAATTTGAATTTGTTGGATTTACGACCATTTTCACAATTTATTACCTTTTGTTTTGTGTTTATTTTATTTTGTATGAACTGTCGCAACCGTATTAATGATTTGCCATATCGATGTGTTTTGTTTTGGCTTACCCGTTGTCCTAAGTGAGCGACAGAACGCGTCATGAAGCGACGCGACGCGACGTAATGCGACTAATACTTCATGTGACGTGTGTCACATGAAGTCTGTCTATAAAAGCGAAAGGTCACTGATTGACTGACTGATTGAAATCTCAGAAACTACAAGTGCTAGGAGTCTCAAATATTGCATGGGGGTTCCTTTTTGAACGTAGGTGCTCACTAAGAACGGATTTTACGAAACTCCACCCTTAAGGGGGTTAAAACGGGATCCACGCGTACATAATCGCGGACGGTCGCTAATCTATATATATAAAAGAAAGTCGTGTTAGTTACTCCACTTATAACTCAAGAACGGCTGAACCGATTTAGCTGAAAATTGTCAGGGAGGTAGTTTAGAGCCAGGAGAAGGACATAGGATACTTTTTATCCCGTTCGAAATAAAAAAAAAGTCTGCTTATTTATTGCCATTAAGGCGGAACAAAGTTCGCCGGGTCAGCTAGTATTAAATAAATACGACTTCGCATCCGATCGCGGTTTGTCGTGAATCTAGGACAACGGGTTGCTTATTCGCTTGTCAGTCCGCTGATACGGGTGTGTCATGGAAGGTGTTCTGTCTGCGCAGACTGTACTTAAACGATAAGGAGCTGAACATCGTGTCTTACTCCGTGCTGCTGTCGGTCCTGGAGTACCAGACAGCGGTCATGCGAGGAGACTTCGAGACCGCGGACCGCGTGCTGCCCACGATCCCGCACGAGCACCGGACCAGGGTCGCGCACTTCCTGGAGAAGCAGGTCGGTACAACTCGGTGGACCGACGATCTGGTAACGGCCGTGGAAAGCGCTGCATGCAGGTCTGAACGGGTCGTTGTGGTTTTGGAGAGGCCTTAGTCCGACATAGACGCCATTTGATCGAAATATCTTCGATAGTTGGCAGTCCACAACAGTACGTTTCTCTAGAATCTTCCTGCCTTGTACAACTAACCTGTGGAATGGACTGTCGTCTGAGGTGTTTTCGGACCGATACGACCAGCAAGCATTGAAGAAGAGAGCGTATCTTCACCTTAACGGCCGGCAACGCACCTGTAACGCCCCTGGGACTGCGGGTGTCTATGGGCGACGGTAATCACTTACCATCAGCTGATACGTCTGCTCGTTTGCCTCCTGTCACATTAAAAAAATGGACGATACATCAACTAAGTACGATGAATTAATCCAAGAAAATACACATTACCTCTATCTGTCAAATCGTACTGATAGGTTTAGCCAGTTGCCTGCTTGACCTAGATGTTTTCAAGAATAAATATCACACAGATTTAAACATCCTACATTATATTCAGTACAAGCTGTGGTGGTAGCCCTCAAGTATACATGTGCCAGGAGATTATTTCACTCTGATTGACAGCAATATGATGCGAGCGGCGCAGGACCAGTCTTTGTGGAAATCCTTGGGGGAGGCCTTTGTGGACGTCTTTCGGCTGAAACGGACGAACGAAAGCAACATGCTAAATGTCTATCTACCCCTCACGATTCTATTCTCTCCCACTAGGGCTTCAAGCAGCAGGCGCTGGCCGTGTCGACGGAGCCCGAGCACCAGTTCGAGCTGGCTCTCTCGCTGGGAGAACTCCACCGGGCCAAGCAGTTGGCGGAAGAAGCCCAAGCCGCGGAAGGAGGCGAGCCTTCCAGGTCAGTCGTAGCCACACACTATGAACCTTCAACAAAAATGAACCTTGTTTTGTGCTGTCATATCTATTCTCCATAGGCTCAAACTGTCCTGCATATAAAAAGACCGAATCATATTTCTTTTCTGATCATCAGGTGATGCACTCATCGTTTCTCATCATCCATTCACACGGCATGATCCGGTTGGGTGAAGCGGTATCAATATCTCTTCTTGTATCATCTTAAAAACCGGTTCCGTCAATTGTTGCGATCCTCCCCACTTAAAAAAACGGATTCCCAGCAAAAACCTGGCCCGTTTGCATGACTCGTGTAAAAGCTCATTCACACAGCGATCCGTGTTTCCAGGACCGTTAATAGCGGATCCACCGCTCCTGGATGCGTTCACACAGCACTCTGCCGATCACTATATTACCCACAAAAGTCCGCCCACCGAGGACGCACTAAACGGGACGCGAAAAAATATACGGATCAAGTCATATACACCCATAGATCTTCATACGTCAACAGGTACGGATCCGTTTTTTACTGTTCGCACATTCAGGTTTTGTTGACATAACCGGTTCATATTTTGTCGGATTGGTACATTTTACTGGGGTCGATTATGATTGTGTGTGTGAACCCGTTTTACTATTGCATTGTGCTTGGTTGAAATAAAAACGGATCCGATAAAACTCATGATATCGTAATGTTTTTTCATTTAGTTGATGTATACGACATATTGTAATCAATCGCTTTCATCAATTCGTTGCAATTTGTATAGACTAGAGCGTGCGTGTTTCGCGTTGGGCACAAGGGCATCTAAGGGCTTAGCTTGATTCATTTTTAATACGGCGGTCTTGGAAAGAGCTTGGAGTAAAATGTACTGTTTTCATAGGATAAGAGTTGTATTTTTGGGGTGTAACGTGATCACCAAGACGAGAACGGTAGCGTAGTCTGTGTTGTCCTGGAATAAAACGTTCCTTCATCTCATGGAACTGTTATGAAGTTATCAAGCGGCAACTGTGATGTGTTACCAGGACGTCTGCAGCTCGATGGTCGCGGCTGGGCGCGGCGGCTGTGCTGGCTGCTGACACAGAGCTGACTAAGGCTTGCTACCTGAAGTCCAAGGACAACGCGGCGCTGCTCCTCTACGCGGCCAGCACAGGTTAGTCCAACTTACCTGGTGTAAGGCTACTTCCTCACGCCATTGCCGTATCTTCAGATCTGCCTCTCCCAACGGCTCGCTTTGAGTGTGACCTGTTGTCTAAGGTGAACGATAAATGTGACAACGTGACGCGATGCCTGATTATAGTTCGTTGTGTATTATAGTGGCGTACGTAATCGCCTGTCATATGTCATTACATATGTCATACGTCACGTGAAGTATTGGTCGCATTACGTCGCATCGCGTCGCTGAATGTGGCGTTCCGTCGCTCACTTAGGACAACGGGTGAGGGACAGATAGATCGGAAACTCCGGAAATCGCTGTAGAGAGTAGCCGACCTGACTTGGGACGTAGTCGATTTGAATAGTTGGATATCTTCTATTCATAAATAAATAAACAAATCTTCGCATTAACGAGCGTGTGTACGGACGCAACAACTACTCGACTGATTTTAATGTGGCATTTCGTCACATTAAGGTAGATAAGTAAAATGAGAAAGGCTTACATATAGTAGATATTTATTTAGATTTAGATTTTATAAAGTGTTTACGTGAGTTTCATTAAGCCACGTACCCTTTATTGGTGACCCCTATTTTCGTCCAATTTGTAGACAAGCCCTTTAGATATCATAATAGGAAGACCAATAATACATAAAACAAGGTGCGGAATGATGTAAACTTATTGACCCCTCTTAGCTGACTATAAATTGACATTTCAACTAAAACACTTCCACAAACTTCAACTAAAGGATTTCTACAACGACTGGCAGAACCAGTCGCGTCCAAGTGTTTCCTGTGACTTTCACCAGATCGTCAGTCCACCGCGTCCGAGGCCTGTCCACACCATGTCTTCCGGACCGTGGTGGACTTTTCTTCCATTTAAAATTGATCATATTAGGGTGACATAATTCATTGCACCGCTTCTTTTTAGAATTACGAGCCACATCATTGTCCCAAAGTAATGTTTAAAAGAAATTATTACGACATCAAACGACACCTTTACATTGTAAGATATCATGAAAAAATGTTTAATAGTGGTTGTGGCCGTTACACGTGACGCTACGCTAATTCGTTGGTGTCCAACTATTTTCCTTTACTACGGACTACAACATCAGGGTATTGGGACAGCGAGAGTATTTTCTAATGCTACATCGTATTTTCAACTCGATTTGTCACTTTCATACATGTCAAAATACTGGACGCATGAAAGGGACTGAAAGATTCGGGAATATGAAAATAGCAGAGAGTACCTTCGTTGTAAAAGAGTAAAGAGCATCACATTAGAATATCACTTTCATGCGAATAATCGCACTAGTACAAGTCACGCAAATACAAATATACCAGTGCAATTGACGCGAGCGCATCGCGTTCACTGCGCGAGGTTGGCTCAATTTGGCCAAGCCTTAAAGGTCTGTGGCCGGCATCGTTCGACGCAGGAGCGACAGACGTTGGCCCGGCGTCGCCGTCGGTCGCTGCTGCTGATGTCGGTCACACGCCTTAATTAATATCAAAATGCTGCATGCGACGCTTAATGTCATAGAACACGCTGTTCTTCGTAGTTACTTGGCTGTAGTGAGTCGGTGTGACTGCATTAGCGTAAGGCACGTGTCTGGGAAGCCGGTGGCTGTGTGTTAATGTTTGCGCGGACGTGTGTAGGTGACAAGGCGTTGCTGGAGGAGGTGGCGCGCACAGCGGCGGCGCAGGGCGACGACAACGTGGCCTTCCTGGCGCTGTTCACGCTGAACAACCTGCAGGCGTGTCTGGACATGCTCATCGCCCGCGACAAGATGCCAGAGGCAGCGTTCTTTTCCAGGTATAAGTCCGCACCGAAAGACTGGCAGTGCACACTAACGAATACTAACAATCTATTAATTACAGTGATTTCAATACGATACAAATGTTCGAACAAACATTTTGACAGCGAGAACTGTCAGGTTCTGTCAAGAAGTTTTTGACACATAACGTTGTCTATAACTGTGTCAAGACGTGCAAATCAATGCTGGCCTTTGTGTTACAATACACACTGATTTGAAGTATGGATGTGTTGCATTAAAATAATAAAATTATGTAAATGAACATGCTAGTTAATTACTGTGAAAATATTGCTTTAGCTATTTTCATGACTACAAATCTTATTACCTTATCAATTTAACTAAGCCAACTTTATGGCCACTGATACAATTTTAAGTGATTTTGGTTGATTGTGCCGTGCGTATTCTCAGGTCGTACCTCCCGTCGCAAACGTCGAACGTCGTGAAGTTGTGGCGCGACAAGGTGAGCGCGACCAACAAGAAGTCGGGCCAGTCGCTCGCCGACCCGCTACAGTACGAAAACTTGTTCCCGGAACACAAGGTCAGTCGCTAAGTACAATATTAGTTGATTCACAGCTTTCGTCTACGTGGCATTGAACTACACTGGTCATCACAAAAATCGACCCTCCCGCGACAAGCACTTTCAAACGTATGCATCCCCACTTCCCACCAATATTGGCACCATTTAAAAGCCTAGTTCTTAACTTCATTTCATTAAAGGAAAGGTTTTTACCCCAAAAATGTGTCTGTTGAAGAATCCAGAGTCACTTCTTCAAAAAATAGGTTAATATAAAGTTGGGATTAATCGCTATCCATCTGTTAAAGAGAACACGTGAGATCATTATTTGGTTTTATAACCATAAAAATTGGTCTAATTGATCCCAGAGGTGAGCCCAAAGTGAGGTCTTTTTTCAAGTCACATTTATCACATTTATTGTATATGTTAATCGTTAATTAAGAAATTAAATGTGTTTTTCTTTAAGGATATTTATTGGGCTTTCAAATAACACCAATATTGTTGGGGCACCACCATGATTGTGTCAGTAGAAACAAGTTTTCCTGTCAAACGTAGGTGGGCCGATTTTTATGATGACCAGTATAGAATGGTTTCGCCGCTGATCTTACGCGCTTCGCCAAGTAGAACGCGTGTCTTTCGTCGCGTTAATAAAGTATTTGGAACAATTTAGGCTTCGCTAAGTAGAACGCGTACCTATCGTCGCGTTGATAGAGTTGCAG
The DNA here is from genome assembly GCF_004193835.3 of Ostrinia furnacalis. NCBI lineage: Eukaryota > Metazoa > Arthropoda > Insecta > Lepidoptera > Crambidae > Ostrinia > Ostrinia furnacalis. The sequence goes on from NW_021137716.1 coordinate 148,899, forward strand.
AACATTGACTACTCCACTGCTAATGCCGGACCTGTGTATGACAAGGAACTATTCACATTCTTTTGGTACGGACTAGGTACCTACGCGTCCAATTTGACGAAGCCTTTAGACGATAATTTGATAGTAATTAACTGATCGACGGGCGAATTGGTGTTATACATAGAAGTAAATCCTACTTGGCTGTGCGAATTGCAATAGGAATTTAGACGCCACAAGTGAGCTGTCAAAACGCTGTATATTATAGTTTGTATACAGACATCCATACATAACGACACTTGTTGATGTTTAAAGTCAATTTGGTGCTCATTGTTGATTTCATGTAAATAAGAAATCGAATATAGCAAATCACAGAAAATACATGTACACCAATTGGAAAGCCAGTAATATTATGACTCCCGCACCTTTAAAATTTAACATCTTGGAAACTAATTGACTTATCGAAAAAATTCTTTCACGTGTATTTTTTATTTTAACAGAGAATACAGAGAGCTAAAAAACAAAATTTGTGAACATTCTCCATTGTCGTTGATTTGTAAATAGTGATGATATCAGTCCACTATTGATGCAGTAAAGAGCGCTTCACCGTCATTTTATAAACCTCGACCCTGTTGTCAGGACTCGCTCACACTGGAGGAGTTCCAACGCCAACACACGCTTCTCCCGCCCGCGGAAGTCTCAAACCTGGACCGCGACCTCGCCAAAGAGATGGAGGAAGCCATCAAGAAGGAACTCTGGAAGCCACAGCCCCTGGAAAGGTCAGTACTACTAAACTTTTCTGATGTTGTCAATGTGATATCGTTTGATTCGCTTCCATGTCAAATATAGGGTTCTCCGTAATTTGAGTACATTATAAGTTCAGCGCTCTCTGAAAAACATCAATCTTTTAAACTGCGATCTCCAACCCGCCTGCCAAGCGTGGAGATTATGGCAAACCCCTCCACTATAGTGGAGGAGGCTCATAGTCCAGTAGTGGACTGTAAAGGGCTGTTGATGATGATAAGTTCCGAAAACAATAACTTACTTATGTAACAAAACGGGTCATTTTACCATTTTTTTGAAAAAAAGTATATTGGCGCTTATAAACAGTAAGGCGGTTATCACACTGTGGAGCGCGGGGCGACAGATTTAATCATTTTATGCAAGTACCTCAGTTTGTATAGAAAACACGCGCGGCACAACACACTGACAACGCGTCCGTGCGCGTGATATTTTATATGAAAATCACGCGTTCCGCGGCGGAGCGCGGCGCAGTGTGATAACCGCCTAATAAAACTAATTTTACACAGATGACCCGTATTTAACCAGCAAGTCTATATTAAAGAGATCTACATACACTTGCACTAAACAATAAATGTTTGTATCCAGCAGCGAATCGTCGACACAGGAGCTAGTCGACACGCTATCGGGCCCGAGTGAAACCTCGCGCAAGCGCAAGGACTCGCTCGAGATTATGCAAGAGATCGAGCGGGAGATCGACGACCTAGCTTTAGAAGACACCATCGATAGCGTGGTAAGTAGCGGCCACAGCCCCTCGGGGGCCGACGACGGCGGTAGGGACGATAGGGACAGTGATAGGGACGGTAGTGACAGCAATAGGGACGATAGTGACAGCGATAGGGATGACAGGGACGATAGCAAAGTTAAGGTCAGCGATAGGGGCGAGAGCCACGCTGTAGGTAACGGGTACAATGATTTGGCTAGGACAGACGCAGGGGCAGGAGCTGGCTACACTGGCAACCCCAGTGAGGGCAACGAGACGACTGGCGCAGATGCGAGGGCCAATGGCTTTACTGGCAACCCCAGTGAAAGCATCGAGACAACTGGGGCAATCGCGGAAGCCAATGGCTCCGTTAGTGGCCCCAGTGAGGACGGCAATGCAACTGGGGCAAATGCGGAAGCCAATGGCTCCGTTGGTGGCCCCAGTGAGAACAACAATTCGACCGGGGCAAACGCGGAAGCCAATGACTCCACTTGTGATCCCAGTGAGGACAACAATTCGACTGGGGCAGACGCGGAAGCCAATGACTTCACTTGTGGCCCCAGTGAGTACAACAATTCGACGGGGGCAGATGTAGAAGCCAATGGCTTCGCTAGTGGCCCCAGTGAGGACAAAAATTCGACTGGGGCAGACGCGGAAGCCAATGACTCCACTTGTGGCCGAAGTGAGGACAACAGTTCGACATGGGCAGACGCGGAAGCCAATGGCTCCACCGGTGGCCCTAGGGATGATAATGAGTCTTCTGAGGCAAATGCAGAGAACAATAGCTATACTATTGACCCCAGTGAGACGAAGGGGACAAATGGGGCAGATGCCGGGGCCAATGGCTACCCTAGTGGCCCCAGTGAAAACGAATCTAGTGGGGCAGATTCGGGCTCCAATGGCTACACTGGTGACTCTGCTGAGGACAACGAGTCGAATAGAGCGGACAAGGGGTCTAATAGCAATACTGATGACCCCAGTGAAAACGAGTCGAATGGGGCAGTTGCGGGCCCCAACGGCTACACTGGTGATTCTACTGAGGACAACGAGTCGAATAGGGCGGACATGGGTCTAATAGCAATACTGGTGACCCCAGTGAAAACGAGTCGAGTGGGGCAGATTCGGGCTCCAACGGCTACACTGGTGATTCTACTGAGGACAACGAGTCGAATAGGGCAGACAGTGGGTCTAATAGCAATACTAGTGACCCCAGTGAAAACGAGTCGAGTGGGGCAGATTCAGGCTCCGGTTACACTGGTGACTTTACTGAGGACAACGAGTTGAATAGGACAGACGCAGGGGCCAATGATTGCACTGGGAATTCCAGTGAAGACCACGAGACTGAGAAAGGCACGGAGGCCAATGGCTACACTGGCAATCTTAGCGTGAACGAGTTGATTGGGGCAGACGCGGGGGCCAATGGCTACACTGGTGGCCCTAGGAATGGCAACGAGTCTAATGGGACAAACGCGGGGGGCAACGGCTATACTGGTAACTCCAGTGGGAATAATGCGATGAGTGGGGTAGATGCGGGGGCCAATGGTTACAGTGGCTGCTCCAGTGGGTCTACTAGGGCAGATGCGCGAGCCGATGGATATACTCGTGACTTTACTGAGGATAACGAGTCGACTAGGGCAGACTCAGAGTCTAATGGCCATACAACCCACCGTAGCGGGGTCAATGGCGTGACTAGTGCACATTCAGGGTCCAGTGATCCCACAGCTCGTCCAACTGAGAACAATGGATTGACTTGTGCAGAAGCGGTAGCCAATGGTCAGCTTTATGGCTCCAGCGCAGATAACGGGTCGACTGGTGCAAACTATCGCACAAGTGCACACGCGGATTCCAATGATCGCAATGGTGTCTCAAACGGAGACATCCATGTAGACGAATTGATTAGGCTAGACGCGGAAGCCACTGGTGGCCGCCGAGGGGACAATAGGTTGAATACTAGCTCTAGGGGAGCTAATCTAGGAGATGTGTCTGGTAGCTATCGCATAGACAATCGTAGAGACAATGGCCCTACAAGCAGACAAGGAGGAACCAATGGGCGCCAAGGGGCTTCTAGATTCAACCGCGGATCCTTTACCACATGGGGAGCTATGAATTTTTCGGTGGGCGGTGCTATCGGGGCCCACGGTATGGACAACGGTTACGGATGGAGCAACGGGCTTTCGAGCTCTCGCCGCGGTGGCAACGGATTAAATAATCGCCGAAGACCCAACCTCTTCGGTGATCGTAGGACCGGCGACAGCGTTTACGAAGCTGGCAGGGGTATCGACGACCAGTTCGGGGGTCTGAGGTATCCCGGTGATATCGGGAACGTCGACAGGCTCTTCAGGGACCTGGCGGGCATCAACGACCGCAATAACGATGATCCGGTGGGAGACTTGTACAACGGGTTCGACAGAGCGACCGGGCACATGAGCGTGTCGTCGCGCGCTCGCAGCCCCGACGGGCCGGCGGCGGTGTTCGGGTGGGTGGACGGACGACCGCGCACGCACGAGGAGGCGCACGGGCCGTGGGGCCCGCGCCGCCGGAACGGCTTGCTGGAGGAGCGCGCGCGCCGCACGCCGCTGGGCCCGCCGCGCCCCGTCCGCTACGCCTGGGACGCCGATCGGTTCAGCCGGTTCATGAACATAGTGGAGGACAGACTGGACGACGAGTACTACAACCGGCACCTTCGCGACAGCCCGCAGCATGCGATTCTCAGCATAGTTCCACAGAGAAACCTCGGTGGTGAGGCCTTGGTGGTGGGGCAGGTTATCGAGTCTCTGGAGGCTTGCCGATATAGTGAGGAAATTGTCCAGTTGTTTAATTTGGTAGACCGAGAGTCTGGAAGTCCGTTAAGGGCTGGCATTGATGATCTGGACGCATCTGGCGCTCCGGATGAGGAGGGCGCCAGGGCTTTGCCCCCCGACGCCCCGGTGCCAGCTGTTCACCCCGCGCCAGCCGTTCACCCGGCGCCAACTGTTCACCCGGAGCAATGCGACGACGGATACGTATATCCAGTCAATGATGACTACGTACTACAGATATCCGATGACTTGGATTAAAACCCATGCATAGATAAGTAGGCCGTAGATCTGCATCTAAATGGGTTTAATTACTATTATGGGCTCGAAAATATATGTATAATCAAATCATTCCTAATATTCTTTGAACTCACATGATATGCATAATCAATTATTTACAAAGAGCATCTATTCAAATACAATTCGTTAGAGCAATTTTTAGTAACGTTTTTTATTTCTGTTTTAATTATTCGGTGAGGATAAGTTACAGGTAATAATTACAATTGTTTTCATTAACATAATTAGATTTAACATGATGTAAATGTATGTTTTAATTATACCCTGCGGCTCTGCATTCGTGGATTTCAGTTTGTCTGCAGAAGTGTAGGTTCTATCTATAATTTTAGAGCTTTCCTCCGATAAATCTGTATACAGTAGGTTGCTGAAACCGGTTAATTTACTATGTAACCTTAACCTTTAACCAAGCTTAGGAAAAATATATTTTCACTGGTTTTTAACCATATCTTCACAGCATAAAATTCAAACTGATCTGGTCTCTATTCCACGTTTGCCCGGTTAAGGGTTAATGAATAGTTATTAGAAAAAAACGGTTAATATTCCGGTTACATGTTTTTGTTGCAAATATGCAAGTTTTTGTAGCTAATGCCAGATACATAATTTTATTGAAATGTAACCTGTATAGTTTTTAAAGAATATTTAACCGGTTTCGGGCCTCCGTTTGCAACAAGAAACGAAAGCAGTCCTTGAGATTACGTAAATAGGTGACAACTTAGTTTTCCAATTATTTTCCCTGTAAACGACAGGCTGATGATGACGAATGTAATTTTTATACTTGATCATACAAAAGGCTTAATTCTACTATTTAACTTACTTTTCCTGATACTAAATTACTGATGGCTGTTGATAAAATTTGTATGGAAAGCTTTTTTAATACATATTTGAATTTCAGTCTAGAGTTGTTGCATTTGAGGAGTAGAAGCAATTATTTTTGTTTGATTCATTATAAAAATAACACTGTATTTGTTTCTGCTTATAAAAAATATGTTGATGCACACTTAATTGAATTACTGAAAATAATGTTGCAATAAGCTGGTTTCAAGGACCGCTCCGTTGGCCTGCGCATCCTTGTCTTGCGAATCCCCAGCTTTTGTAGATAGTCCGTATAATAAATATCGTTCGTATCAATCACTGAACCTCTATACATACTGGACAGGGTTTCTCATACAAATGACAGCTGATTTTGTGTGCCAATTTGAAGCGCCACTACGAGTGTCCCGAGAAGTAATTTTGACCTACATTATATGGAGTAAACACAGGAGTAAGCGAGAAAGAAAATCACTAATTTTGGTGCCATGGACACTCGTATCTGCCTACAGTATGGCCTACAGCGCCAAAATGGCGAAAATCAAATATTGTGACTGGAGCTAGTCCAGTGTGTATAGAGGTCAGCATAGCTGGGCATTAACTCGTTAATCCGTTAATCGTAAATTAACGAAGTTAACATTTCTATTAACGGATTAACTTTTAAGTTAACTTTAAAAATTGTTAACGGACTCGTTAACTTCCGTTAAATAATCCTAAGTCCGTTAATCGTTAATCCAGTACCTACTATTTACCAAAAAGATACAGCAGGCACGCTGAAAAACGCTAGAAAAACGCGTTCTGACAAGTACGTTCGGGCTTCCAGAACTTCCAGAACCCAAAACAACAGTTTTTGTAACCAGATCACTAACGAAACGATATGAAAATTATATTTTTTATTTATTTATTTGTTTACAAGCTTTATATTTTTGACTTCACTTGTTAGTATGTGTGGGACAAATCTTGCAACTGAATTTATGACCAGTTTTCCTCAACCGATTGAGCTGTTTGGTATACTTATGTAAGTACGATGACAATGCAATGTTATGGTACCATTGAGCTGGTCTGATGGTGGAGTCAGGAGGTGGTCATAGGAACTCCTAAATGAAACGGCAGAATCGCATCGAATTTGGGTTCGTTGGATTTATCTTTTCGAGCACTTTAGTACTACATAATGTCCAGGGTCCTGATGATGGAGTCAGGAGGTGGCCATCAATTAGGAATTCCTAAACGAAACGGTGGAAACTTATCGAGTTTGGGTTTGTTGGATTTGTCTTTTCGAGCACTTTGGTGCTAAATTGTATTGTAATTGAACCAAGGCTCTGAGATTGAGATACTAATAATAAAAAGTGTAAAATAAAATTATAATATTGAAAAACTTTTTTAAAAACAAGCTTTTATTCTGAAATGCAGTTGTACTAAAACGAAAAAAGTAATTGTACTTATGCAAAAATAAAAGAGGAATAAATTCCATGCGCGATACAAGCTTTCGAAATGATTTGAACCTTGCATACATTTTTTTTCGTTTTATTATCATGTGTTAACGGATTAACGATTAACGTTAACTTGCGTTAAATCTTGCGAAATGTAACGTTTTAACGTTTAACGAAGTTAATTTTTTTATTAACGGTTTAACGATTAACGAAGTTAACTATTTGATTAACGGTGCCCAGCTATGGAGGTCAGTGGTATCAATGTTCAATAAATCGATTGTATGGATGTTCAATGTTATGTGCGCTCTTTTCATCGATTTTAACATGTTTCTTTTCTTTTCCAGGATTTATACGATGACGCCGACCTAGACGATTAGCATTAATTGTATTAAGTGTATTTAATTTTCTATTCTGTTATTAGAATTATGTATTTCCAGAAGTGCTAGTTATGGTGGTAAACTTCTTAACAACGGCGCCAAAGCAAATTTAATGAGATTTTATACAATAAATGACATTTTACAGACAATTATCCAACAGAACCTGATTAAATTTACTTTTGTGGCGTGACTGAGAAGTGTAACACTAATTATGTGTAAAATTAAAGTATTATACATATTTTGTCTAACTTACTGTTCAATAGTGAAGAATTGTACAAACTTATTGTTCCTTTAAAAGTATCGTTAAATTGAACCGGTGCCTAATGTCAATAATAGTTTATGCCATCTTATCGGCTGTAGATGAAGTGTATTGTCTTGATATAGATACAATCAGATCTTCTCACTCTAAGCGTCAAATCCTTTTGAGTACTAACAATCATCGTATTTTGATTAGACTCATTTTCGCCTGTGCGTAGATAACCATTATTTGGAAATCGTGCCATCTGCACTGGTCTTTAATCTTTATCTAAGCATGGGGAAAAATACATTTGTATAAAAAGGCCAAAAGAGCGAGATTGCTGATAAAATTATTTGTATTCTGTCTAGCTTTGTATAGTATTATACTTAACAGAATTGCCATTCCAAATCGAATACGACGGAACGTTTGAATAGTACACGAGTTTTTAGCCGAGTGTATATTTTATTTGTATTATAAATAAGTGTATAAAATTGTTCTTACTCACTTGCCGATCTTTTATGTGCAGTGTCACACAAGTCGTTTGATCGTATGTTAAATATATATAAATGTTTATAATAATTTATGCATGTATAATCATGCATAAATCGCCTTAGAGAAATGTTGTTTTCTATTTATTTTTAACGACATTTTTATGGCATTTTTAACATAATTATGGTGATCTATGCATGATTATTGTTTTTTGACTACTCATAATAAATTAGTTTAGGTTAAAATAGTAGAAATTACCGATCCATCACTCGAGCCCGCTGTAGCACCTCCATAACTATTCCTGATCGTATTTAGAATTTATATTAAATTTCTAGTGAATAAACAAGACAGTTAATAAGTTATTGAAATATATGGAATTTGAAATCGAATAGTCTTTTATGTACATACAATATACACCCGCAATTCATATTAGATATGCTTTAATCACATTACATTATATAGCCTGACCAGGAACTTAAAAACCCTGGCATAGAGGCGCGTCAATTGCATTTGATAGTGCAACACTGAGTACAGTCGTACCTGTGTAAAATTAATAGGCTAACTTTATGTATCAGGATTCAGGATTACGTCCTAATTAATTGATATTTTCATAAATTAACGAATAAAGATTATATAGGTATAGCCTGACCAGGAACATAAAAACCCTGGCATAGAGGCGCTTCAATTGCATTTGATAGTGCAACACTGAGTACAGTCGTACCTGTGTTAAATTAATAGGCTAACTTTATGTATCAGGATTCAGGATTACGGGCTAATTTGATATTTTCATAAATTAACGAAAAAATATTATTATAGGTAACCTGATTTAAATAAATTAAATGAAACCATCAATCGAGCTAGTAGATTTATTTTATTATTCATCAATAAACAAATTCAGAACTTGAATATTCAACTGCAATGTCTGCTCATGAACGCTTCAAACTCGGTACTTCTTTCCCAATCCCATAAAATTCAACACTTAGAAAGTGACAAAATTTTTAAAATAGGTAGTTGAAACAAACCACAGCTAATTTTCATAGTGGACTGTACTATACGATAAACATGTCAGTCAATTTGACAACCTTTGTCGGAAACATTATTCAATGAAAATATTGTCCGAACCCTTAGTATTTCTCTTCGACAAATACTTTAACACATTGTGAACCACTTTTCTTTCACGACTGTAAAAAGATTTTAGCAATTTAATTCACAAAATCAATTGCGCACATTTAAAATAAAGTTTGTTTACACTTTGACAGCAATAGACTGACATGCAAGGTGACATGTCAATGAAGTTTTCAGTTACTGTTGCCATTAAAAGAAATTAGTACCATTAGTTTTCCGCAACATGGCGAGGGTTTTTATGTTCCTGGTCAGGCTATAAACACATTCAACATACTTAGTTCAAAATTACTTAGCTAATTAAAATACCTATTTTTGTACTTTATCATCATTAAAGATCTAATTATTTATCTATCTAAACTGGACATTTTGTAGGAATGCTTAGGATGGAATAAATTCTGGGTGAGTACAATGGCCTACTTATCTAGTGACCACAACCTTACAGCATTTTATTTACTAATGGTCGTTCCAAGAGAACTCAGACCCGATTTTCCATGGCTGGTTGTAGACACTATTCCGCAGCTTGAATCCAGTGCACCAGTAGTCTGAAGGCAGCCAGTGACATTCAGGCTTAGGCCTCAGCCTCGAATTTAGCGGGCAGCGGAGCGGGAGCGGCGGCGGCGCGGGAGCGGCGGCGGCGCGGGAGCGGGGCGGGCAACGCAGACCCGTTCACGAAACAAGCGGGCAGCTCGCGCGGCACTTTAGCGGCGAAGTGTTGTGTTCGGGGTTGTGTTGTCGAGATATTTGTTTTTATTCGCAAACGAAATGTCTGAACAACGGCGATAATTTTATTTCGATTCAAATTTATTCCTAACGCTCTAAAAGAAGGAGTGCGCTGCCCGCTCGTTGCCCGCTCCCGCGCCGCTGTTTTCGAGAACCGGTCTATAGTTCCAAAATACTGGACTGTCCTGTCGATGACATTGACAGTGGGGCGCCACCGTCAATACCGGATCGCTGGTTCAGATTTTTGCCATGTTGGAATCCATATAGTTGAACGATGGTAGCGCCCCCCTGTCATTGAGTTTGGCGGGACAGTTCAGCGTGGGTCATCTATATTTGATTTTACGCCGCCCCGCTGCCCGCTAAATTCGAGGCTGAGGCCTTACATTTGACAGTCACTTTGCGTCCAGCCAGATATAGATGACCCACGCTGAACTGTCCCACCAAACTCAATGACAGGGGGGCGCTACCNCGCTAAATTCGAGGCTGAGGCCTTACATTTGACAGTCACTTTGCGTCCAGCCAGATATAGATGACCCACGCTGAACTGTCCCACCAAACTCAATGACAGGGGGGCGCTACCATCGTTCAACTATATGGTTTCCAACATGGCAAAAATCTGAACCAGCGATCCGGTATAGACGGTGGCGCCCCACTGTCAATGTCATCGACAGGACAGTCCAGTATTTTGGAACTATAACTCAGTAAGTAAGTAGGTAAGTAAACGGAGAGATTTGGCCTGTATGTTTGATAGTATAATCCAATCGGATAATCGCTGTCTCTGATCAGCTGTCACTGACTGGAAAAATTTCCGTGCTTTTAAGCGATTTTGTGAAAAATATAGGTACCTAGTTGCTAATTAGTATTAGTATTAATCGTAGTGCGCACTCGCTAAAATAATATTTTGTATATCTGAAAGTGTTGTGAATGCTTATACTAAAACGTTTGTTTTTATTTGTATAGAGAACAATAGTGTCTAGACAAACCTAAAAAGGATTTAGGACGCTATTTGGATCAAATATGTAATTGCTCAATAATGAATAATAAATAAATAAAATAAAAATAAATAATTGCTCATAATCTTTTCTTAAAGGTTTTAAACCTTTGTTTGTCACCTGTCATCCGCTTTGCAATGGAGGGAAGTCTAACCTTAATTTCAAACTCCTCCTATGTTCTTCTGATTAATTTCGTTGCGGGTCCAATAACAGTTTAACTTTCCCCGGGACAAACTTGACCTTCATTGGTTGGGTTTTTGTGGCGGTCAAGCTTTAGATCCTGGCTACACAGGAGTTGCAGTGGTGGGAACGAGAGGTGGGAATAGTCCCGTGTCACTGACTGGATTTCCCACACTGGGCGAACGTGCTCATGCGACACGCTTGTCATCCTGCTCACTCTGCTCTTGAGTGAGCAAGATGTGGAGTTTGCCGCGCGAGCCCGTTCGCCCAGTCTGGACGCACCATATCAGTGCACTACTCTGTACCTAATTAACTTAAAAATATCTGTACCTGAATCAGAATTAGGATAGTAGTTACGAACGGATTATACTAGATTCATACTCTAGCTTAGATTCAAGCCTGTGATGGGTTAAATCTTTATTAATTAATGTTTTTTCATTGATTTTCGTTTTCGTTTCATAATACGGGCCTTAGAATCTTCGATTGTTTGTATTAACTACGCACGACTTAGGTAATTGGAGTTCAATTCTCGATAACGCGCTCTACTGATGAATGCAGACAACTTTTACCAAAGTATGTAGTGGAAAAAAAAACAGGTTATAAAATGTAAAACTTCCTTAACCAAAGATCATTTCCATATTATTTTTTTATTTATTCTTTCCCGCATTTTTTTCTCTGTTAGGATCACGTGACTACGATGTTTCTACCCTCAATTAAGTTTTTACCAATATTTGGCACATTGTTATAGGTAGGTTGCAATGCAATCAGTAGATTTAGTAGCCTCAATAGTAAATCGAGAGGAAGTGCATTGGTATACTGTATTATACTCTATTGCAACAATACCTACTTAAATCGTCATTCAACAAATCTATTTATTGGCATAGTAAAAAACTGTACTGGTGCTACAACTCTGTACACACAGGTGTTTACGTGCAAAGGCTCATTCATTTTAAGGTAGGTAGATATTTTTATGATTCTCAGAGTAAAATAAGCCAGTGTTGTGTGCAGTAGCGCGAGTGTGAGACAGACGTGAGTGTGCATGAAGGTGATTTCTTTGGTTTTGACTGCACCAGTCAACTCGCGCGCAGTTTTTCCGCTAACGAAAAACACAGCTTATCTCACCGCGCAGTGGCAGTGGGCAGTAGCGCGCTGTACAGACGCGCACGCGCCGGCCGCCGCGTCAAATACCTCGATAACAGTGTAATATTGTGAGTAATTTTAAATGTTTTCCTAATTTGTTTATGTGTAAGGCTAGTTAAGTTTGTGCTCTCATATGCAATGCGATTTGTGCAGAGTTTATTTAAAAATAGTGTATAATTTCTCAAATAAGTTTATGCGGTTTTTGAACTGGTTTTTATTCATTGTTATTGTTTTATTATAATAATAACTCAGGTTACTTTAACAGTTTTCAATTGTTTTTTTAATGGAAAACTAATTTAAATAAGAATATTTATTTCGCTCAACGCAAGTCGAAACTTGAAAAGTGGGAATACTAGAAACAAACAGGTGCTGAGCAGGTACCACTATAGGTAAGATTATGTTTCGAGACAAGTTATGATCAAGCTTATGCAGTGCTGTCGGTAAATAAAGTACCTACTTAATTATTCGCAAAAAGTAACATAGTAAACCATCAAAATAATAGTAGGTGTTTTGCAAACATCTCTCTACTCCTATGTAGGTTTGTCCAATACTAATATTACACTTTAATGACTGTAGCCTGTAGTTTCGTTATTTTAAATATTTTTTAACATGTGGTACCACCGTCTTTGATCTGCTGAAAACACCGCTAATAACAGAATCTTCCGTTTCGTTAAAATCACGTATTTCCGCTAGAATCCTAGTAAAATAAGGTTACTTAATGTCTGTTTTACTTTAAAATCAAAACCATATTGTTTTACCACTGATTCGTTGCTTGCAGATATCGTGATCTTTTGTTAGATAGGTCTGTAACTGTATTCAAAAACCCAATGTAAGTAAAATCAAATTGATTAAGTATAAACAAGCCAATCAAGATGAGTACCTGTTACATAAAGCTGTATTTTTTTTATATTTATTTACCGCCTTATTACTTCTGGTCATAATTATGATTTACTAACATTTGAAAATCAATTCCAATGCCTATTCAATATACTTATTATGAATGCACCAACAGTAGTGATTAAACTTAAATGAATGTAAACATGTTCAGTCTTTTTTATAGAAAATTAAATTAGTAAAAACGATTTTATTGGAAAACAGTTTCCCTCTTAGCCTAGGCGCAGACCACCGATTTTTTATCGGGCGATAGTTTAGTCGGACAGGTAATCAGTATGGGCATGTATGGAAGTGCGCACATTACACCGATTGATTCTTCATATAAATTATAAATTAGAATTGGGCCCAACTATCGGCCGACTAAAAATCGGTGGTCTGCGCCTAGTACCTATAGCTTAAACAAGAGTAGAGTAAATATTGATAGGGCAAGTTATTCCTCGTAGAGCATAAGGCCCCCCACCACTTAAGCACAACTCCGTCGAAGTCGAAAACCTAGAAGAGTCTTAATGGGCAACCAATGAAGCCATTACAGCAATAAAATCTTTTGTAGGAATTATTTCCGTTTTAAAATCTAATTCTACTGGCCTATAGAGTACTCTCAAAATAATTAAGTCACAGAAATTAATTTAACTATTTGTTAATAAACTAGGTAGGATTAACAATCTTAAAAAATAAAACACTCAATTAAGCCTTATAATTTAATTAGGATACAAAATATTAGCTCTAACATTTCTTTTGTGCTTTCAATGCCTTATCAATGTTTTATGACACACAATACTAAGCCCGTGCCACTACATTGAAGCAACTAAGTAACCATGGTAAGCTTGCAGCACTGCAGTATACGAGGGCTGTTCAAAAAGTATGAGAATGTGATATTTATAGCCATCAAAAAAATCTGAAAAAAATTGAGCAGGTAGCTTAATTCTTCACTAAAAACTGGTAAAAAATTCATATAAGTTCACCATTGCGTTTAAGAATTCAACAACATTTCGACCGAAAACCCAAACAAGTTTAGTTAGGTACCTGATATCTGAAAATTACATTAGCAAATTAGCTGACCCGGCGAACCTCGTACCGTACTCGAACCTCGAACCATAATTTTATTATTTTATACGAACCATAAGTAAAATGTTCTCCTTGGACTGCTGCAAACATTTCAAAACCAAAATCATCTAAATCGGCCCAGCCGTTCTCGAGTTTTAGCGAGACTAACGCAAAGCAATTACTTTTCAACCGACTTCAGAAAAGGAGGAGGTTCTCAATTCGACCTGTATGTTTTTTTTTCTATGTTTGTTACGCGATAACTCCGCCAATTATGAACCGATTTGAACAAATCTTTTTTCGGCGTATAGGTAATATCTCAAGGGTGGTCCCATTTAAATTTAATAATAAAAAAAACAACCCCCAAGGGTGGAAAATTGGGGATGAACTTTTTTATACGCAATATCTCCGCCGATTATAAACCAATTTGAACGATTATTTTTTTGTTGAATAGGTATTATCAAAAGGGTGGTTTCATGCGAATTTGAAGAAAATATTTCACCCCCAAGGGTGGAAAATTGGGGATGAACTTTTTTATACGCAATATCTCCGCCGATTATGAACCAATTTTTTTTGGTCTCAGTGTACTGCCTACCTTCAGTGGTAACATCAAGGTAATAATTAGTTAACTAAAAAGCAAGAAATAAGTAAAATTTTATAAAAAAAAATAAAACCGACTCCAAAAAACCTACACTAAAACGTAGAAAAATAATTACTAATTACCTACTTATTTATTAGGACGAATTAATTATTAATATTTATGTAGGTATACCATGATTGATACTTCTGGAGATAATTAATTCGTCCTAATAAATAAGTAGGTAATTAGTAATTATTTTTCTACGTTTTAGTGTAGGTTTTTTGGAGTCGGTTTTATTTTTTTTTTATAAAATTTTACTTTTAATTGAACTTACTTATATTCTCCTGGTTCTATAATATCTAAGATTGACAGCTATAATAAAAGACAGACTGGAAAAATATTTTTCAAATCCATAAGGATCTGCGCATATCTAAAAGTTATCCAAAAGTTTTCAAAGATTGCCTACGAGAATAGTTAAATCTGCGTCCTCCTCTCCTCAAATTTTTGCTGAGCCAACAACCCCATATTGTTATATTTTTAATATTATTTAAAAGACCCGTAAAACAGCATGCATAAATACCTAATTTGAATCAGGAACTACTCAGCTTGGCACCCTAACGTGTGATTTGCAGTTACAGTCGTCACCAGGGACAATTTAGCGGCGCAGTACTCTAAACGATTTCTAGAAGCGCGCCCACTGTGCTCTCCCCATCCAACCGTTCGATGCAATTGTGCCCCCTGTAATTTGATACCTACACGTGAAAATTTTTACAAGAGAGCAATAAATAACGAGATTGAAATTCTTATACGTGAACTAACTTTTTTTTTCTCCCTTTGTCATCCATTATTATTTTCTAAATTCATAATAATTTTATACCGCCTACTTTATTCTCAGTTTGGCCCTCTAAGGTTGACTGGAGGAAAATGCCGAAAGGCATTAAGTCCGCCTTATGTACACCGTTCTATGTGCATATAAGTTTGAAATAAATAAACTAAGTCCGCTAGGTTAAATTTGATTTTTCTTTTTTTACAGTAAAATGTTATCTTTCACGCTATATTTTACCTTTTTTGGTAAATTAAATTAATCTATATCTATATCTATATATATAAAAGAAAGTCGTGTTAGTTACTCCACTTATAACTCAAGAACGGCTGAACCGATTTAGCTGAAAATTGTCAGGGAGGTAGTTTAGAGCCAGGAGAAGGACATAGGATACTTTTTATCCCGTTCGAAATTAAAATAAAAAGTCTGCTTATTTATTGCCATTAAGGCGGAACAAAGTTCGCCGGGTCAGCTAGTCTATTATATAAAAGAAAGTCGTGTTAGTTACTCCACTTATAACTCAAGAACGGCTGAACCGATTTAGCTGAAAATTGTCAGGGAGGTAGTTTAGAGCCAGGAGAAGGACATAGGATTTTTTTTTCGATGTACATACCCGTGTGGGGTATCAATGGAAAGGTCTTTTAAAATGATATAAAGTTTTCTAAAAAACATTTTTCTTAAAGTGAACGGTTTTTGAGATATCAGCTCTCAAAGTCGTAAAAAGTATGTCCCCCCCCCTCTATTTTTATAACTACGGGGTATAAAATTCTAAAAAAAATAGAGGTGATGCATGCTAATTAACTCTTTCAACGATTTTTGGTTTGATCAAAGTATCTCTTATAGTTTTTGAGATAGGTTGATTAAATTGACATAATAAGTTTATTATATTTGCTGCTACGGAACCCTTTGTGCGCGAGCCCGACTCGCACTTGTTTTGTTTTATTTGTTCAGCTCCTCAACGCCAAATGTACCTGAAAGTTAGTCCTCTAACGACAACCACGGGAAGTGTGGCGGTGGTAGGGTTGCCAACTTTTCTTTCAAAATATCAGAGGTCGGAGAAGGAAAACAGACAGAATTAAAAAAAAAACAAACAGTATAGCTCTACAACGCGTACTTAAATGTGGTGTTGGGCATTTACTTTTAAAAATATCTATGGATACTAGTGATGCTAGCTGAAAACAGTATTTTGTATACTTTATTTTTGTTCAACAGTAAAACGTATAATTTAGTGAAAAACAGTATAATACTGTTCAAAACAGTATAGTTGGCAACCCTAGGCGGTGGTCCTATCCTAATCTCTACGGTGCCCACCTTCACAAAGCGCTCGCGCTCCGTCTCCCACTCAAGGTGTATTTTGTATAGACGTATAATGTACCTGTATGTGGCGAGGAACACGTTGACGTAGGTGTGGCGTACGAATTATTACCATTTAAAAGCCTAGTTCTAAACTTCATTTCATTAAAGGAAATGTTTTTACCCCGAAAATGTGTCTGTAGAAGAATCCAGAGTCACTTCTTCAAAAAATAGTTAGTTACGCTTACGCAACTTTTATGGCTATAAAACTGTTAAGTTGGGATTAATCGCTATCCATCTGTTAAAGAGGACACGTGAGATCATTATTTGGTATTATAACCATAAAAATTGGTCTAATTGATCCCAGAGGTGAGCCCAAAGTGAGGTCTTTTTTCAAGTTTTTCAAGTCACATTTATTGTATATGTTAATCGTTTATTAGGAAATTAAATGTGATTTTCTTTAAGGATATTTATTGGGCTTTCAAATGACACCAATATTGTTGGGGCACCATGATTGTGTCAGTAGAAACGAGTTTTCCTGTAAAACGTAGGTGGGCCGATTTTTGTGATAACCAGTGTACTTATAATAGTATAGTATAGTGTACCGGTATGTGGCNGAACCAGCCCCAGTCTCCCCTATATTAATTTTATTAAGAAGTTTTTTTATTCAATTCAATCTCAAGTTGCCTACCAGAGTACCTACCTACCTATTGTTTAGTTACTTAGACTTACTAAATACCTACAATATAAGTAAGTACCTATAATGTTATTTTGGCATAAGTTCACTGCGCAGTTAATTCTCACGTTCCATCATTAAATGAATGATTTTAATTTTAATGAAAGTACAGACTGGAATTATTCACGTTAACCTAATAATTAATATCTTGTTTAATTAAGACAGACAGAAAAAATACAAGTTTTTACTTATTGTGTTGCACTCTACCTTGACTAATCGCGTGGCCACTTTCCTCACAACGACACTGATCTTGCCAGACACAAACGTGCCGGAAAACTGATAAGGATCACGCACGTATGTGGGTACTTCTATAAGTACCCACTCAATTCCTTCTCCTCTGTCGAGTTGCATTGGTATTGTTAAGTAGAATCAAAACATTTTTATCAATCAATGATAATATCGTTGTGGCTACCTCAACCGTCTGGCCAGCTGGGAAGTGTAGCCTAAATCCTCCATTTGTCTCTGGTAAAGTACAGAGGTGCTACAGTGGATACTAAATGACAATATGATGATATTGCTCTATGCTTGCCCATTCACGCTCGATGTTTTATATCGTAGTTGGTGTGAAGCATTTTAAAATCAAAGCAGTCGTTAAAATAAGTTACCATTATTAGTAGTTTATCTAATTTCCATTGGCCAGTAGGCCTAGGATGCGCGTTGTGATAACTTTTATCGACGTCAAAGTGTATGGGCAAAATCGATCAAATGGCGTGATAAACCGCTTATCGCGGCGCGCATCTTAGGCCTACAGGTGTACACTTGCAATATCGTTTGAACTACTTTTTAAGATGGCAAGTTCCATCGTAGGCTAATGGAGCACGCACATTACGCCTAATGAGTTGTCCGAGTAGATATAAGTAGGTACTTTGGTAAATACGTTTTGCTTGCAGCGAGTCATCGACCTAAGATACGGCAAAGACTCGTTTTCACGCGTATAAAAACAGATTTTTCAATGTGGAAGACGTTTTTTAACCTGTCAAGTACAAAACGAGAAATAACCCCACATATGGACAAGGTAAAATCACATTATAATAAGTACCTACTGTAAAATGCTCAATTTCGTTTAACATATTTTAAAGATACGAAGTTAAAAATCCTTGTTAAAAATGTATAATACGTTTATTAGTTTTATCCAATATCAATATCCAATTGGGAAAATATGTATAAATATTTTTACTTTATTATTACACCGAGTTATTGCTAGTGCCACTGAACTAGAGACCACACCGGGAATGGAACCGGCGCGATTGATTTCGCCAACGGTGCCTCGCTCGGCACTGTTTTTATAAAATTCTTGAACAAATTCTTCAAAATGAATTATTGTGTGAAAAGCTGACATATTTTCATTTATTTGCTGTAAGTAGGTACGGTAACAATAAGATTTTCATATTCGTACAAGTGACCATTATAGTGTTTTCAATAAATAAAATGCAGCTCTTGAAAAGTAGGTGTTATCTCAATTGACTAGTTGTTTTCAGATACCCCCCTATCTAGGATCCAATCGGTATGTTGTTATTATGTGCCTTCCTATCTCTACGTATGTAAGGAATAGGTTAGACCCCATGAAATTGTGTGATCTTTCATGGCGAATATTATTTCCTGTTTCGGCTGAAGCGAAGCACAGCCAAAGGACAACAACTTTTCAAGTTTAACTAGGCTTTTGATATTGTTGAAGTTCTTTTATTTTCTCTGTACGATAAAATGAGGTAGGTACCTACTTCCTCATCCTAATGTCACTATACTGGTTTACAGGCCTACTTGTTTCATTTTGGTCCTCCAAAAGCAACGAATTAATTCGTTGATTAAACGTAACTTTTTTTTAAATAACGTTTTTTAGAAAATAATACCTCATACAATAATTTATCGGCGTAGTTTTAATTTTTATTAAAATTGTAGAGCTGCCTATTAAAACGCGAAATCGTTGATTTTGTGGACAATATTCTGCTCATGTGATTGATCCTTTCCTAAGCTCTTGTCTGTAATCCTAAGTACTTACACTGAAGTCGACTTAGCTCGTATGTGTGAGCACCCTTGAGCTAACAAGGCACTGACCTGTAATGTGGATTGTCCACTGCAATGAATTCCAGTGGCGTTCTGACAACAATAATCGGGATTCTCGAGGAATGTCCTTGTGGCAGCCAGTGGCCGGTTTTATTCAAGGCGTCATGGTCATTTGTACAGTCAACAGCTAGCATTTAACCCTTAAATGGTTTCTGTCCGTTATAAAGGACATGTCAAACAATTGCCTACAGAATCTAAATTAAAGCAATTTATCGACTTTCAAGGGATATTTTATAAAAAGCATGATATTTTATGTGAAACACGGGGCAGTAGTTCCATAAAAAACCGCGAATTTTAAAAATTAAGACAGTTGAATAACTGCAACAGCAAGGTCAAGTTTTCGCTGTTGATAAATATGGCAACACTGTGGGTATTACACTTGTTCTTGTGCTTTATTGACTGATTTTAGAATAATAAGGAATAAAACTGACGATTATTGCCAAAACTGTAAAAAAATATCGATTTTTTTTCATTCATTTCAAGGTTACAAATGTTATGTCACTTAAAACGGACAACGCCATGTATCAGTAATAAATACTCATGTTGATTTTTAGACATTTTTACCCCATTTCCCCCTTTTAGGGGTTGAATTCTGAAATAACCTGAAACACGTGTTTATTAATTTATCCATAGGAGTACTCCTGTGAAGTTTCGAATTAAATAGTGCAACTAATTTTGTTTCGCCCTACAAACTTTGGACCCCCATTTCACCCCCTTAGGGGGTAATTTTGGAAAAAAAAAATACGTGATATTTCCCGAGACCCCCCCTCTCCCCCACGTGAGATTTGGTGAGGTTTTTGTTGACCCCCTCCCCCCCCCTAAAAGCCTCACGTAATTTATGGACGCCCCCTAAGGTCCCGCAGTGTAAATATTGATGCGTCATATTGTCACACGTGCCAAATCAGAAAATACTAAACTATTGTCACGCACGACTTTGTTGGAATCGAACCCGGAACTCCTCGCTCAGTGCGATGCCACGCTAACATTAAATAAATTGTGTTAATGTTGATAGTTACAGACAGACCTCTAAAAACACAACTGTGATCTTGCTAACTATTTTCGACTATAGTTTTATTTATATCATATTAAGGCGAACGGCAGTATTTTTTCAAGTAAAGTTATCAATAGTTTATTTTAGTCAATTTCTATTCGCATGATCTACCTTGAATGAACGCATACTGATCGCACCCAAGTAGCTGCGGAGAATTATATTGTCTTAGAATTAATTAAGGAACCTGTTTACTTTGCTAGGAATTAGTCAATGACTTGCACTCGGATTATTGAAGGTAGTAAGTCAGGTAATATGTTGGTCATCATCATCATCATCATCTCAGCCATGTAGGCCCCTTCCAGGGCTCAATGTAACTGAAGAAAACTGGCGGAATAAACTCAGTTACCTTGTCAATAAAATCAATCTAAGTAAATACTTGAATAATGACCATCTACACTCGCGAGCAAAACTATGGAATCACTTACATGAAGTTGTTTCCACGCGATCTTGTGTACTAACGAATTTGTTAGTAACAAAAAAAGTGGCACCATTTTAAAGATTAAACTTTTACCTTTAAACTGATACCAAATTCATTTAATTCATACCAGTATTTAAAAAGATATCGCGGCTGATGTGAAGAAGTAAGGAAAAAGACATGTATCAACTGTTTGATACGTCGCGAGTTGCGGCCCATTTACCCCCTATAAAAGCACGTATTTTCGGATTTTTGCTTTTACAAGTTGATCCATACACATCTCAGCTTCTTTTGACACTTTACCTGGGATTCTACACCTTCAGAAGCAGCACAAATTCTTGCACTATTGCAAGCAGGGCTCAGCCAGCGGGCTGTCGTATGTCAGCTCCACATGGTGCCACTTTTTTTGTTACTAACAAATTCGTTAGTACACAAGATCGCGTGGAAACAACTTCATGTAAGTGATTCCATAGTTTTGCTCGCGAGTGTAGTATACTTTTTTGGGTCAAGTGGTTTGTTTTCTTATCGCTATACTAGAGCATCTCAATTTTCGAGATATCAATTTAAGCATTATCGATGACAAATGACAATCTGTGTACGCACTGTGGTTACCTACTCTAAGTTATATGGATTTTTTATCTGAATGAAAGTTTTACAACGTCTTTTTTATTTTGTTTAATAATATTTTGTACTTGTCGTCTCATACCAGGCATTATCCTAATTAATTGGAACTCCTCCTGTTGTTCTTCTAATTAATTTCGTTGCGGGTCCAATGACAGTTTGACTTTCCCCCGGGACAAACTTGACCTTCATTGGTTGGGTTTTTGTGGCGGTCAAGCTGTAGATCCTGGCTAGTACACACGAGTTGCAGTGGTGGGAACGAGAGGTGGGAATAGTCCCGTATCATAATTAATTGATGAATTAACCTATTATTCATGAGTAATGGAAGAGATCGCTATTAGCTATAAGACAAAAGAGTTGTAAACATTAATTTGTAGATATTTCTTCCTGTCTTGTAAAAGTAGTATTAATATGCATTTGCTTTTTTGGTATTCTCCCATAGTAGGAGTGAATTGATGTCATAACAGAACATAATATTTAGACCTCCGTATTACGCAATAGTTATTTATTCCTGCAACAAATCATTGCCTACCTAGGCTGCTGAGCGAAGCCTTGAGAACAATCATACCTCATTAACAACTTTCAATTTAAAATTAAAGCGCTTTGTCTTTTTAACTTCCTGTCACTTTGTGCCATTTACATATATGTAACAACTCTAAACTTACAGTAGCTAAAGTTCTTTACACAACTTTTAAAATCAAAATGCATAACTGTAATTTCTCTACTTCTATTCTAAATTGTGCTTGTCCTGAAATCATTAAGGTTAAATCGACTAGATACCTTGGGGTCATACTGGATCAAAAACTTAACTGGCATAACCATATTGAACTAGTCTCCAGTAGGCTGCGGAAACTGATTTGGATATTTAAAGAACTGAGACATATCGCGGATAAACAATTGTCAAAGGATATATAGGTACGTCGCTTTAGCACAGTCAGTCACAATATACTGTATTGCTTTATGGGGAGGTGCACTTAAGACAAAATTTCTGGAGGTCGAACGTGCCCAGAGGTCTTTTTGAAGGTCATGTTTTTTCAAGAAAAGGATATTTCCAACTCATACTTTATACGCTAATGATGGCTTACTGACGGTTAGAAAGCTATATGTATATACTTTATGCTATTTTAAGAAGACATCTTTCTATGGAGTTCTGCTCTAATAATGTAACAAAAAGAAGGAAAGATAAAGTGGCCCATATAACTAACGTACACACTCGATTTGCTCAGTGCCGTATTATCCATAAGGCACTTTAGGCCAGTGCCTAGGGGCCCACTATGGCCAGGGGCCCACTATGACCAGGGGCCCAGCACTCCCGATAAAAAAAAGAAAAAAAAAGTTAAAGATTATTTTTATGCAACAAAACTCAAACCACCTCAAAACTTCGTCTTATTTTGGTTTAACTTTACATATTCAATCGTCATATTTCGATATTGTGGAACCTAATTAATTTTCGTGACGTTGGCATTACTGCTTTGGTTTACATGACAGGTCGACGGTTGACGCCCTTCAGAGGCTAAAAAGCCTCACTGTGGAGGCTGGGGNACACACACACACACACACACACACACACACCACATTCACACATATTTACACACACACACACCACATACTTACTGTTACTTTATTTGGCTCACTAATTTAAATTATACTTTTAATTGAACATGTACTTAATTTAATTATTTAAGTTTTACATAGTCTCGATGTTTAACTTTAACTTTCATTTTTGTTTTTCTTTTGGTTTGAAATGTTTACTGCACCCTACCAAGGTTTTTTACAATGCTATGCTATGGAAGAGCGGCTACCTCTGACACAGGTGCTTATGTGCTTAAGGCGATTAGTGTCCTCAATCCGCGCTAAATGGGCATTTTGTAAAGCCTACTCCTCTTTTACTGCTGGACAGAAATAGTTGANGGACGCGGTGTCTCATTTTTCTTAATATTAGTTACTGTATTTTTACTGTGTGCTGAAATTTGGACCTTTTCAGGCGATTTCATGTGTATGTTTCTAGGTTAGGACAAACCGCATGCAGACCGCGTGCGGACCACGTGCGGTTTGACATTGACATTGACTTTGACGTTTATCGACACTGACGTCTGCGCCCGGTGTTGCCAGTGTAATATATAGGCGTGTTCCATTTTGGAATAATTTTTCTAAGTGCGGCATTGCGCGCCCACGGCCCTGGGACTGCGCGTCTTCGCCAGTTAGCCCAAGGGCATATTCTTAACGCGCGGTCAAAATCGTCCGTGCGCGGACGAATCGTCTCCCGGCGACCAACGTGGGAACATTCGTCTACCGTGTGCGGACGAATCGTCTCCCGGCGACCGANTGCCGGTACCTATGACGGCGTCAAGTGCCGAGACCGTGGACTTACCCGGAGAGAACCCATGCTGACAGTCCGAAATGCCACTGGATATCTGCGGCGCACACCACAGCATGACACGTTCAAGTAACTTACCAAGGACGGACAGAAGCGTGATCGGACGGTACGCTTTTGGATCGGTGAGCGGCTTGTCGTTGCCCTTTGGCAGGACCACGAGACGACCGTCCTTCCAGACGTCCGGGAAGACGCCTTCATCTATGCAGCGGGCATACACCAAGTGGAATTCCACCGATGCAGCGGCCCAGACTTGGCGCAAAATCCTGGCGGTGACCCCGTCGAGCCCTGGTGCCGTGTTAGGCAACTGCCTAATCATGATCCCCAAATACTCACGAGTAGGAGGAAGGGCGGCGGGACCCGCAGGGAGGATGGCAGCCGAGGTCCGCACCTGGTTGTGGTACGCTGTGTCCTTAGACGGATCGTCGTCCGGGCACAGCGCATGCACAAGACCGTGCATGGCTTCATCAACGCTCCCCGCGTGTCCCTCGGCGAACTTCGTGCCGTTGACCACGTTAGCGGGAGGACGGTTCCGCCCGCTGGCGACTCGGTAGGCCAGACCCCAAGGGTCTTGGTTGCCGGACTCGGCAAGCCCCCGGAAGTACGCGACCTCGGTTTCTTCCTTCCTCCTCCGATACAGCGTCCGGTCGCGGTGAAACGCGTCCCTTGCCACCTCCTCCGCAAGGCCACCACGCTTCCGCGACCTCTGCCACACCCGGCGTGAAGCGCCACACTTCTTGCGAAGCCGATCCAGCTCAGGAGTCCACCATTCGTAGCCTGCTTCCCGGGTCTTCCTCTTGTGACCGAGGGCTGTTTGAGCAGACCGGACAATCACGTCTGTGAAGTCCCTGCTTACCTCGTTGGCAGGCTTGCGAAAATCGATGCGACCCATGCTCCAGTGAATCGTGTCCCGAAAGTAGACCCAACTGACCCCCCGATCCCGAAACCCCCGAGGCTCCTCGATTGGCTCTGTGCGCTCCAAATTCGATCTAAGGGACGGCTGGCATACCTCGAATGTTATGAGGCGATGATCGGATGTGCTGGCCTCCGGGTGCACTCTCCATTTGGAGATGCGAATTCCCCTTGTGGACAAAGTGAGATCCACATTGGACTCGCCGTTGGCAGTGCTGAAGGTCGCTGGCTGGTCTTCAGTGTTGTGCAGTAGGAGGGAGCGGCCTAGGATAAAATCCTCAACCGCGTCCCTGCGGTGGTCTTCAACGCGGCCTCGGCCGCGGCACTGCTCCTCGCTACAATGCCACATGACAGAGTGGGCATTGCTGTCCACGCCTATGATGACGCACTTGCCGCGTAGGGCCTCCATTACTGTCTCCAGGTGTTGAAGGTGCGGGTCGATGCTGTCGCCGTACTTGAAGTAGGCCGATACCAGGTAGGCATCGACCTCCCGCACATGCACGACGAAGCAGTCGACCGTGGAGAGGTGGTGGAGTGCCGCGACGGTTAGGTCCGGCCGGCAGACGAAGACGCCCGCACGGGAGGTGGGGCCGGTCTGGATGATGAACTGGGACCTCGAGTACTGTTCTTGGGTTAGAACGATGTCGAGTCCCAGCTCGCGCGCCAGCGCCGGCAGCTCCTCCGTGGCAAGCGCCGCGCCCGCCAGGTTGATCTGCCCTACCTGTAGTGTCCCGCTAGCGAACGCTATATCTGGTAGCGGCAACCATCCTGCTCTCTGCAAACAATCTAGCTGGGCACTGCGGAGATGCAGTGGTATGTCCCTCTGCACCCGGCTTCTTGAAGCGGGTGCAGGTCGCGCAGCGTGATGTCTCCGCAGTGCAGTCGGCGGATCGGTGCTCTGTGCTGCAGCACTTCCCGCAGTACGCCTCTGTGGACCGGCAGTACCGCTCCGGGTGTCCGTAAAGCTGACACTTGGTGCAGCACGTCACGCCCACGTAGTCTTCTACGCGGCAGACGTCCCACACCAAGTATAATGTCCCCTGTTGTACGAGACGGGCGCGAAGGGCGGATGTCACCTCCAGGATGACCGTCGTATCGCGGCTGCGCGGGCGGTTTTTCTTGAAGGCCACCCTGCCCTCCTTCTTCAAGCGGCCACTCCTGGTCCAGCTCCAGGTTCTGCTCGTGGAGCATGTCCAAAAAGTCATCGGTCTTTACGTCAGCAGACAGGCCATGGATGGCCACACGGGGCAGGCGAGGGCGGGGCTCGACCACGCGCAGGGTGTCGGGGACCGCGGCCCTGAACCGGTTCGCGGCCTCGATGCTGGTAGTCTGCAGACGGGTTGTGCGCGGGTTGACAGCCTGTTTCAAGGCCGTTTTGGTCTCCTCGGCAGTCTTCAAGGTGGTGTTGGCCTCCACCGGGTACACGGCCAGGACGGGGCCACTGGGGGCAGGCATTGGGTATTCCCTCGCGGAGGTCTTAATGATATCCGCGAAGGTGGGGCGGCGCGGGGCGGCTTCCGATGGTCCTGAAGGGGGACCCTGCGGGTGGTCGACTCGCGCGCCGGCCGTCGTCGAGTGCGGACGTGCGTGTCGATCGCTCCGCGGCCGCCGCGTGGGTACTGGACCGCGTGGTTCGTGCTTTCCGCGGATTTTCTACGAATTTCGCGTGTTTTTCGCAAAGTTTTCCGCGCTCTGTGCTATACGAGTGTATATGTGTACGGCCACAGTGTATTAAAACTGTAATACTTGTGTTTCGGTGCTGATTACTGTGCTAAGGAACTTGGATTGCCATAAGGGAGTACAAGAGTGCGAAAGGACGCGGTGTTTCTTTATTATTAGTTTTTGTATTTGTACTTTTACTGTGTTGTAAAACCTGAACCTCTTTCAGGCGTTTTCATGTATGTGCTCTTAGGTTAGGACAAACCGCATGCAGACCGCGTGCGGACCACGTGCGGTTTGACGTTGACAGTGACATTGACACTTTTTTGATACTGACGTTTGCGCTCGGTGTTGCCAGATAGGCGTGTTCCATTTTGGAATATTTTTCCAAAGTCCGGCATTGGGCGCCCACGGCCCTGGGACTGCGCGTCTTCGCCAGTTAGCCCAAAGGCATATTCTTAACGCGCGGTCAAAATCGTCCGCGCGCGGACGAATCGTCTCCCGGCGACCAACGTGGGAACATTCGTCTACCGTGTGCGGACGAATCGTCTCCCGGCGACCGACTTGCGAACATTCGCCATCTGTTAGGGGGTCCACACAGACAGTTAGCCGGTGACCCGTGTCCACTTGCCGAGTTACTCGGCGAACATTTCGGCGAATATTTCGCCGATTTTAACTATTTTAATTAGTGACGTACTTTTAAGTTTGTGTTTGTGTGCGTTTGTCTGCGACTATGTCGAGGCGTGACGAAGACGTCTCGCCATTCGCCCCCCGGCACAGCATCGGCCGCAGCCCGCCGACTACCCCCACCACTACGACCATCCCAGGAGTCAGCGAGAAGCGCTCCCTGCCGTCACCGGACGAGGTACCACCGCAGCGGCAATGCGTGGAGCGCCGCGCCACTGCGCAACGCTCGGTGCCGCCGGTGGGGGGGATACTAACCTCCTCCGCTTACTGCGGTAAGTGTTGTAGCACGGAACACCGCACCAAGGACTGCAAGACCGCCACACCGATCTGCGCCACGTGTTCGCGCTTCAAAAAGCCAGGAGCGGACACCCACACCACGGCATCGCAACACTGCCCGGCGAGGGCTTACGCCGAGGGAAGGCTGGTGGCAGCTACCAACTACATTCCATCCTAGGCCACTCCGAGTGGGACAGCTCAACCTGGCGGGCGCGGCGCTCGCCACGGAGGAACTGCCGGCGCTGGCGCGTGAGCTGGGACTCGACATTGTTCTAGTCCAAGAACAATACTCGAGGTCCCAGTTTATCGTCCAGTCCGGCCCCACCTCCCGTGCGGGAGTCTTCGTCCGCCAGCCAGACTTAGCTGTCGCAGCCCTGCATCACCTTTCAACGGAGGACTGCTTTGTTGTACATGTCCAGGCGCATAACATCTACCTGATCTCCGCCTACTTTAAATACGGAGATGAGATTGACCCACACCTCGAGCACTTGGAGCGTGTACTCGATCAACTGCGAGGGAAGGAGATAATAATCGGCGTTGACTGTAACGCACATTCGCCCCTGTGGCACTGCACAGAACAACAGTCGAGGGGACGCGGCCGGACCGAAGATCACAGGCGTGCGGCGGTTGAGGATTTTATCGCTGCCTTGACCTTCACAACGCGGAGGGCCGGCCGCCCACCTTCTCCACTGTCAACGGAGAGTCGAATGTTGACATCACCTTGTCTACACGTGGCGTCAAGATACAAGACTGGACAGTTCATGAAGAAGCAAGCACCTCGGACCACCGACTCATCTCCTTTGTGGTCAGGCCACTCAACTACCGAAGATGTACGCAACGCGAGCATAGTGAGCATATTGAGGAGCCTCTGGGGTTTCGGGATCGGGGAGTTAGGTGGGACCGTTTCCGGGACGACATCCATGCGCGCATGGGGGGGCTCACCTTCGACAATCCTGCCCATGTGGTAAGCAGGGATTTCACTAACGTGATTATCCAATCTGCTCAACAAACCCTCGGTCCAAAGAGGAAGACCCGTGACGCGGGATACGAATGGTGGACCAGTGAGTTGGAGCAGTTGCGTAGGAGTTGTGGCGCTTCACGCCGGAGATGGCAGCGATCGCGAAAGCGAGGCGGTGTCGAGGAGGAGTCCACTAGGGACTCCTTCCACAAGCATAGGGCACTCTACAGGAGGAGGAAGGAAGAAACGGAACGCGCGTTTTACCGGAGGCTTGCCGAGTCCGGCAATCAGGACCCTTGGGGCCTGGCCTACCGAGTGGCTAGCGGGAGGACTCGCCCTCCAGCTAACATCGTGAATGGCACCAAGTTTGCCGAAGGACATGCGGGGACGGTTGATGAGGCCATGCACGGCCTTGTGCATGCGCTGTGCCCGGACGACGACCCGTCTAAGGACACAGAGCATCACAAACAGGTGCGGATCTCGGCTGCCATCCTCCCCTCAGGTCCCAACGCCCTTCCTCCTTCTAGAGACTACCTGGGATTCATAATTAGGCAATTGCCTAACACGGCACCAGGGCTCGACGGGGTCACCGCCAGGATGTTGCGCCAAGTCTGGGCNATCTTCCTTGACATTTCTGGTGCGTTCGACAATGCTTGGTGGCCCATGATCATGGTCAAGGTGAAAAGGGGAGGATGCCCGCCTAACATCTATAAGATGTTGGCGAGCTACTTCTCTGGACGCCGGGTTGGCCTGATCGCGGGTAGCCGGGTGTTGTGGAAGGTCTCCACCATGGGGTGTCCGCAGGGATCCGTGCTCGGACCAACACTGTGGAACGTCCTGATGGACGACTTGCTGCGATTGCCATTGCCNCCTCCCTGCGGGTCCCGCCGCCCTTCCTCCTACTCGTGAGTATTTGGGAATCATGATTAGGCAGTTGCCTAACACGGCACCAGGGCTCGACGGGGTCACCGCCAGGATTTTGCGCCAAGTCTGGGCCGCTGCATCGGTGGAATTCCACTTGGTGTATGCCCGCTGCATAGATGAAGGCGTCTTCCCGGACGTCTGGAAGGACGGTCGTCTCGTGGTCCTGCCAAAGGGCAATGACAAGCCGCTCACCGATCCAAAAGCGTACCGTCCGATCACGCTTCTGTCCGTCCTTGGTAAGTTACTTGAACGTGTCATGCTGTGGTGTGCGCCGCAGATATCCAGTGGCATTTCGGACTGTCAGCATGGGTTCTCTCCGGGTAAGTCCACGGTCTCGGCACTTGACGCCGTCATAGGTACCGGCAGGACGTCCACGGCGCGCTATGTCCAAGCGATCTTCCTTGACATTTCTGGTGCGTTCGACAATGCTTGGTGGCCCATGATCATGGTCAAGGTGAAAAGGGGAGGATGCCCGCCTAACATCTATAAGATNGGACGTCTGGAAGGACGGTCGTCTCTTGGTCCTGCCAAAGGGCAACGGAAAGCCACTCACTGACCCAAAAGCGTACCGTCCAATTACGCTTCTCTCTGTCCTAGGCAAGTTACTTGAACGCGTAATGTTATACTGTGCGCCTCAGATTTCCAACGGGATCTCGGACTGCCAACACGGATTCTCTCGGGGTAAGTCCACGGTCACGGCACTTAACGCCGTTATAGGTGCTGGCAAGACGTCCACAGCGCGCTATGTCCAAGCTGTCTATCTTGACATCTCTGGTGCGTTCGACAACGCGTGGTGGCCCATGATCATGGTCAAGGCCAAAAGAGGAGGCTGCCCGCCGAACATCTACAAGATGCTAGCGGGGTACTTCTCTGGGCGCCGGGTGGGCCTGATCACGGGTAGCCGCGTGTTGTGGAAGGCCTCCACCATGGGATGTCCGCAGGGTTCTGTGCTCGGACCAACGTTGTGGAACGTCCTGATGGATGACCTGCTGCGATTGCCGCTGCCTGGGGGAGTCAGCATGGTGGCTTACGCCGACGACGTCTCCATATTGATCGAGGCAAACTCGAGGGCTGCCATTGAAGCAGCGGCCGCCGAGACCCTAAGTCTGGTAACCGACTGGGGTGTCCGGAACAGACTGGGCTTTTCCCCTGCCAAGTCATCCATGATGACGATCAGGGGAAAACTCCAGAGACCCCCGATCATTCGCTTTGAGGGTGCCTCGATCCGTTCAGTGAACGCCACAACCGTGCTAGGAGTGGTAATCGACAGCGGTCTCCTGTTTACGATGCATGCGCAAGGGATCGTAGATCGCGCGGCCAAATGCTTCGGGAAGATGTCGCGCGTGTCGGCGTAAGTCTGGTGACCGACTGGGGCGTCCGTAACAGACTGGGCTTTTCCCCTGCCAAGTCATCCACGATGACGATCAGGGGAAAACTCCAGAGACCCCCAGTCATTCGCTTCGGAGGTGCGTCGATCCGTTCAGTGAACGTCGCAACCGTGCTCGGCGTGGCAATCGACAGCAGTCTCCTGTTCTCGATGCATGCGCAAGGGATCGTAGATCGCGCGGCCAAATGCTTCGGGAAGATGTCGCGTGTGTCGGCGTCTTCCTGGGGCATTCGTTACCCAGGCCTTCGCATTTTGTACCAGGGCACTTTTGTTGCAACCCTTGCGTATGCAGCGGCATGCTGGTACGAGCGCCTCTCGGTGCAGTCCATGCGCACCACTATTCTCCGGGGGCAGCGGCCTGCACTGGTGCTACTGACCAAGGCTTATCGGTCGGTCAGCACAGCCGCGCTCCCGGTGCTTGCTGGCGTATTACCCGCGGACTTGGAGGTTTCCCGCGCTGGCATGACGGACGTGGCCCGCAGGGACACGCCCAGGGACGCGATGTCTGACTGCACGTACTCTATGAACAATTCTGACATAAAATCTATTGTCGAACAAAAGCTGGGTTGCACCATCTTACTTCAACTTTGACAAGCGTCAAAAGTCTGTCTAACTCCATACAAAAAACACCGGTTATCGCCAAAGCTACGGTCAAAGTTAGGTCACGTCAGGTGGTGCAACTTAGCCAAAGAAAAAATTCATTTTGATTGCTAATGTCAGTTTGTAGCGAGTGACACAACCTCCCCGTCTGAAGGCCAGCGGCCGACTGCCGCCCGCACCCCGCGAAGGCCCCCTCAACAGCAAAACGTTCGGAATTTATCAAAAGTAAAATTTATGAATGAAAGTAATGTTCGATTGAAAAACGCAACGTGTCATTTAAAGATTAAAGAATTCCCAATCTATTCGTGCAAAAATCTTTTAAATTAACATAGCCGTTTTGGAGGAGTAGGGAATTTAAGTAAAAAATGGATGTCCCGTATTTATTTTTTTAATCCAAAACAAAGAGACGTAGCGAAAATTCAAACGTCACAAATGTAGTCCTTGAACTGTTGTATAACATATATTTTTTTCAACTATTTCTGTCCAGCAGTAAAAGAGGAGTAGGCTTTACAAAATGCCCATTTAGCGCGGATTGAGGACACTAATCGCCTTAAGTACATAAGCACCTGTGTCAGAGGTAGCCGCTCTTCCATAGCATAGCATTGTAAAAAACCTTGGTAGGGTGCAGTAAACATTTCAAACCAAAAGAAAAACAAAAATGAAAGTTAAAGTTAAACATCGAGACTATGTAAAACTTAAATAATTAAATTAAGTACATGTTCAATTAAAAGTATAATTTAAATTAGTGAGCCAAATAAAGTAACAGTAAGTATGTGGTGTGTGTGTGTGTAAATATGTGTGAATGTGGTGTGTGTGTGTGTGTGTGTGTGTGTGTGTGTTTGTGTGAAAATAATGAAATATTATTAAAATTTAAGTAGCCTAAATTTCAATAAGTTTTGTATGAATTTTCAATATATTTTCAGTCTCATTATAATCTAGATATTTTAGCCATTCGGTAAGTATTCTTTTACACTCCCTATATGTTAATGAGTATATTTCAATAGTTTTATTTATTTTATTGTAAATTTGCGAGGATAAATGCGAGTATTGGTATTGAGCAAATCCAGGGCCGGATTAACCATCTCGGGGCCCCTAGGCACAGCTCGTTTTGGGCCCCCCTTTTTTTTGTCGCGGAGGAAATGCTTTGCGCACCGTCACCACTGCCGGGGGATACCCACCACCACCCATGGCCATGCCAACCTTGCGGTTATAACTGGTCGAATCACGGCAGATGCGCGCGGAACTGCGTCTGCCGTAGCAGGTTGCACTCTGCCGCGCGCAATGCTTGATTCCCTACAAATTCTTTGATCTATTTCCTTGTTCCTATGCGCTACTCTCCCCGTTCTGGGGCTGCGACTATCACAACAACGGGTGGCACCCTATAGCGCCGAACTGTTCGGTGCTGTCCTCCTCGCATGCCACTTGTACGCAAAAGGAAACGGATCGAGGCACCCTCAAAGCGAATGATCGGGGTTCTCTGGAGTTTTCCCCTGATCGTCATCATGGATGACTTGGCAGGGGAAAAGCCCTGTCTGTTCCGGACACCCCAGTCGGTCACCAGACTTAGGGTCTCGGCGGCCGCTGCTTCAATGGCAGCCCTCGAGTTTGCCTCGATCAATATGGTGACGTCGTCGGCGTAAGCCACCATGCTGACTCCCCCAGGCAGCGGCAATCGCAGCAGGTCGTCCATCAGGACGTTCCACAACGTTGGTCCGAGCACAGAACCCTGCGGACATCCCATGGTGGAGGCCTTCCACAACACGCGGCTACCCGTGATCAGGCCCACCCGGCGCCCAGAGAAGTACCCCGCTAGCATCTTGTAGATGTTCGGCGGGCAGCCTCCTCTTTTGGCCTTGACCATGATCATGGGCCACCACGCGTTGTCGAACGCACCAGAGATGTCAAGATAGACAGCTTGGACATAGCGCGCTGTGGACGTCTTGCCAGCACCTATAACGGCGTTAAGTGCCGTGACCGTGGACTTACCCCGAGAGAATNAACTTGTGTCTGTTTTCTACTTCTACTAGTAGATAATTTTATTGGCTATCGCATGATATAAAATTTTTGCTTATTAATGTTAAACTACCCACGCTATCACTTGTTTTTGAAGAAAAAGGTGAAAACTTAAAATTAAAAACTTAAATCCTTGTAAATATGCGAGAAATGGGTCAAGCCCCAAATTTAAAGTATTTTCACCGATAAAATTGTATATAGATTAAGCCCTTAAAGTTTGATCACTACAAGCCCGGACACACTGTATAGCTTTCTAACCGTCAGTAAGCCAGCATTAGCGTATAAAGTATGAGTTGGAAATATCCTTTTCTTGAAAAACATGACCTTCAACAAAGACCTCTGGGCACGTTCGACCTCCAGAAATTTTGTCTTAAGTGCACCTCCCCATAAAGCAATACAGTATATTGTGACTGACTGTGCTAAAGCGACGTATATATCCTTTAACAATTGTTTATCCGCGATATGTCTCAGTTCTTTAAATATCCAAATCAGTTTCCGCAGCCTACTGGAGACTAGTTCAATATGGTTATGCCAGTTAAGTTTTTGATCCAGTATGACCCCAAGGTATCTAGTCGATTTAACCTTAATGATTTCAGGACAAGCACAATTTAGAATAGAGGTAGAGAAATTACAGTTATGAATTTTGATTTTAAAAGTTGTGTCAGGCTGAGACCTATCATGGATTGAGAAACACATGTAATTAGTTTTCGAGGTATTGAGCGTGAGGAGATTTGTTTTTAACCAAACACTAATTTTCTCCAGACCTTTCTCTGCCCGATTCTTCACACAATTCCAAGAGTCCCCAGTAAAAACCACGGCTGTGTCATCTGCATACGAGAATATTATGGTGTTTGGTATTGTCATATTACAAAGATCATTAATATAGATTATAAACAAGGTCGGTCCTAGGACACTTCCCTGTGGAACGCCGAAGTTTATACTGGCAACTCTGCTCACTGTTTGACCAAGCTTTGTTTTTTGTGACCTATCGTTTAGGTAGCTCTTTAGAAGTTTTAGGGGAGTGCCTCGAACTCCCAAATGTTCCAGTTTCTGTTCAAGGATGGGAATGGACACTGTATCGAAGGCCTTCTTTAGATCCAAGAAAACCGCGAGACATTTATTCTTGTTATCAAGGCCTTCGGCAACCACAGACGTCAGTGCTGCTACGGCATCTTCAGTAGACTTACCAGTACGAAATCCAAATTGTGACTCTGATAAGATGTTAAATTTATTTAAGTAATTTAGCAATCTTTTATTTATGAGTTTTTCTAAAATTTTTGATATTGACGGCAGGACTGATATTGGTCTGTAGTTGCTAACGTCTTCCTCATCGCCACTCTTATATATCGGTGTAACTAGCGATTCTTTAAGTATAGATGGGAAAATGCCCTTATTAAAACAAAGGTTTGTGAGGTGGGTAATTATGGGTAAGATTTCAGACTTTGCAAGTTTAAGGAACTTTGTAGGTACGTTGTCATGACCTGGAGCGCTATTTGTTTTAAGGCTCATTAGAATAGAGTGAACTTCATCCGTGTCAGTCTCAAGAAAGACACAAGAAGAAGACTGGGAGGGAAAATTGAGATCTATTTTAGGTTGAACAGAGCCAGGCGCATTGATAGCATCCGCAAGATTTTTACCAATATTACTGAAATAATTATTAACAAAATTAGCCGATTCATGTTTATTACATTTGATGTTTATTAGTTTTGGATCAGATTTTACCTTCTTCAGATTTGTAATTTCATGTATATTTTGCCAAAGGCTTTTAGGGTTCTTTTTGGAGTCTTGTAATAGTTGTCGCTCATAGTTACGTTTTAATTTTTTTATCAAATTATTGCAGAAATTACGGTATCGTCTAAATGTAATCAAGAGAATCTCATCATGCGGATTACTACGAAGTTTTAATTGCATATTATTTCTATTTTGAATGCATTTTAGAATACCTGGGGTTATCCAGGGCTTGATAACTCGTTTATTCTTGGGGATATTTACAGTTTTCGTGTTATCTTTTAGGGTTAAGCAAAGTGTATTTATTAATCTCTCAGTCACCAATTCAGGGTCATTACATAAAAGCAGTTCATCAAGGTTTTTATTTTTTAAGTCATTTAGGGCATTATCATAGTTTGTTACCATTCTAGTTTTTATACATTTTGATTCTGGTATATTAGAGTGGGAAAGGTGTAATAGTACCATAGCATGATCAGTTATTGTGGTGTTTAGGACTGCGATTTGAGCGTTTACCTTTTTTCGGTTTATTCTGAGCATAATGTGATCTAGACAATTAGATTCTCTAGTAGGCAAACTATGTCCCAAAAGGACACCATGAATACCTAACATGTCTAAATAATTAGATCTGTTTCTTTGGTCTGAAGTTTTTTCACCTTCTCTATGTATGGTATTTATATTTATATCTCCAGTAATTACTAACTGTGAGTGATTTACTAATGTATCAAGGTGGTTATTTAGCGAAGTGATAAATCCGTCCGCATTACTGATGGAGGGCGAACGGTATATAGCTAAGAATGTAAGTGTATTTCTCTGAAATTGTATCTGTAGAGCCGATGCGTTTTCTAAATGTATTTCATTTACTTTGGCAGTAAGATTATCTTTAATGTATGCTATTACACCATCACTTTTATTTAAGTGACGAGATGTGGAGTATGATATGTAATTAGGTATAATCGGAATAGGTTTGTGATCACAGAGCCAACACTCGGTCAAAATAATTAGGTCTGGGTTAAAATTTAACTGCGCGAGCGTGATCGTAAAGTCATTAAAGTTACAATAGACACTTCTAATATTTTGTGTAACTAAGGTAAAGTCATTTTCTCTTATATGTAAATAATTTAGTACGTTATCAGGGTTACAAGATATACAGGGTGTTAGGTAAATGGGTATATGAGCCGAGACCAGCCCATGTTAACATAGTCATATAAATACTATAGTGGTGTCAGAAAGTCGAAAGTCGTTCATTGTGGAAGTCATTCGGCTGAAATGAATGAAGGAACGAATCATTAAACTTGATAACTTTGATTAAGGAAAATGAGACATTGTAGTTAATCATCTAAATTTTATCATCGTAAATCTCGATATTGTGTACTAAAAATACCTTAACTAAAAATAAAACACCATTGAAAAAAAACCTTAGGCATTAAAGAAATGTGTCCAACGCACTGTTTAATCTTTGAAGGACAACGAAAGGTTTTTTTGTTGACGAACAATGGCACTGGCACGTGTAGTGCGAGTGAGACGCAAGACGTATCGCACGGCGGCTTTCACTTGCAAGAAAGAGTCGGAAGATCATTGCGGCGCAGGAGTAAGGAGGTGACATTGAAGGCAAAAAATCGATTAAGATTTTTCACGTGTTCAATAACAATCGTTGAAGGATTTTTTTTCTACAAATAATAAATTTAGGTGCCATTAATTGTGGTTGGGGTTAAGTTTTCATTTCATGATTGACTAATGAAGGTCGAGTCGTCTGAGGTCAAAGTGTCGTAATCGGCCATGTTTATTTGTTTACATTATTTTGTCAGTAAATAATTTGCGTTCGTTGCGATGTTTTGTTGTTGACGTTCTGGATAATTAGATATTCAAATAGCTAAGTAATACAGTGAAATTATGGTGATGTGTGTTGAGTGGTGTTGGTGCAATAGGACTTTGTGTCTTCTTTAGTGTGATGAACGATTTATTTCCGGGAGACCTTCCGTTCCACGATGCCTTGTAAATGTTTTCGCGGGTGGGTGAATCGACACCACCATACCACCGAAGGGAGACCCGGAGATCCCGTTCTTGAAAATAGGATTTCACTACAAGAACCTACCCGGTCACTTGAAAGCGTGGGAAGGTGAATAAGTGAGTGGATGGATGTGATAGATGTGTTGCGATTCGTTTTGTGAATTAGAGTGAAGTGTTACCCCCTGAATACCTTGGATTGCTTGCAGAGTCAAAAAAAAGAGGTAAGTGAAGAATTGGTTCAAAAGTAATAATAAAAGTGGGCGATGCCGACTCGCGTCAAAATTTGTGAATGAAATACCGTTTGACCACGTTTGACCTAGGAGGGAGTAGCGCGATCGTAGGGCTGTCCAAAAATTTAAATAATAATAATTTATTTAGTTTTGTATGGGAAAATATTTTTTATTAAATATTACGATATCCACTTTCTGACACCACTATAGTATTTATATGAGTATGTTAACATGGGCTAGTCTCGGCTCATATACCCATTTACCTAACACCCTGTAGATCTGGCGATATTTAATTGATCGACTTCACTTATAATATTTGTGTTATTATTCATTATTAAAATATAAATAAAATACTCGATTTTTCATCATACTTATCAGAACTACTGACTGAATGTAATGGCTAATAAAATATGTTTGTTTGTATGTAAGTGTGGGTGTGTAATTGTGTAGATGTGTGTGTGTGTTTATGCAGGATTTAACATATGGCTCATAGTTGAATACAGTTATCTTAATATAAAAATAAACTAACTGAATGATATACAAAGTGGTTAACAACATTTGTAAACAAATAATAAACAATCGAAAAGAGACGGTATTACATACAATTATTACTATCACTGAATTATGTATTGTAAATAACATCACATCGCACCCTTCCTGGAATAAGTACGCAAGTGAAAAATGCCAACTTTTCAGGAGCGTAAAAAAACTGTCCTAAAAATTTATTACCATTATTAAAAATATGTGTTATACATCAAAAGATAGCTTAAAATGTCTGTGAGGGGTCTATGTATTTATATTTAAAATACACTTAATAGGTTTTGAGAAAAACTTAAAAAAGAGCGTTGCGTACTCATTCCGCGAAACATATTTTAACACTTGTTGTTGTAATTATGAATATTGCATTGTTGACATGTAAAGGAATACATGCTATTTGGTATTATTGCAGATAACCACTTATTGGCGTTCATATTTAGTCGTGCATTCAACGTGTAAGTGTAGTTTACGTAGTTTTTCCTCGAACTATTCGTATTGAAATAAATTCGTAAAAAGGATAACGTACTTTTACCTTGTGAAAAATTACATTACTTATGGTAGTATGTGTAGTTTGTTCCGGCGTTTCTTCTCAGCACTTGCCATATGTTTGTCTCGAAGCGCTGGTAGGGCCCAAAAGATAAGGAGACATGTAAAGTGCCCCATAAGGGCTACCTTTTTCTTTTTTTATTATTTTCTATTGACGTTCATAAGTGCCACTTGTGGTCTAAACTGAATAAATATTTTTTGATTTTGATTTTGATTTTGATTTTGATTTTGATTTTGATGTAAAATTACAGCTTTATTCAAAATCAAAAAGTTACAATATTTTTGCATAACTATATTATAATTTTCGGAAATTGCATTTTTAGGGAGAGACGAGCTATCAAAAGGACTAATGCCCGTTTTCACCATCAATCCCTAATTTGTAAGTGACCTCTTTACGAAAAATAAAATAAAATTTTATCCCGTACAAAATGTTCATGGATTTTGTTATTTTTATTAAATACCTTTACGCCTGAGTTAAATGACACCGACATCAAGGTTCATCAATTTAAGTTTAAAATAATAGGCAGTAATGTATGAAGAAAGAGCTTCTATTCTGTATCTACCTATGCCCGTGTATTTTTGATCGGTGTCAAATCGGAGTTTTTGGTGCGGGGTACGCGGGTGTTGCTCGCGGCGTGAAGGTCAAACGCCCAAGGTCATTGAGGACTCTAATCGCCTTAATAGAGGAATTCCACACCTAATTTGTAACCCTAAAATTGCAGTGAATAATTGTTTTATTTTATTTTATTTTTTTGCTAAAATATTGAGTACTTTAACCGTAATCTATTTATAATTTATGTATTATGTATATTGTTAACTCGATTTGTATGTTGTGTGCACTTGTTATTGGAGCTGCAACAAGATACTGTATAGCCTGCTTAAAAACGTTGTGTATGGTTGTATCCCTGTTTTGTGCAAAAAATAAAATAAATAAATAAATAATCGGTGTTTTTGTATAGAGTTTGACTGATTAAGTCGTTTGTATAGTCATTGTGAGATGGTGCAACCCAGCCTTAGTGAATCAATTTGAAGGCACAGCTCTTCAGTCAGTGCCTTCTTAGGTACCTACTTATAGGAGCGGCGGTAACATTGAGTAGAGCAGCGGTTCCCGAATGGTGGTCCGCGGAACCCTGGGGTTCCGTGGAAAGGCCGCAAGGGTTCCGTAAAAAATATTATCCCACGTTTCGTGATCGACGTTGTTCGCTCGCACCGACTTGTTTATGCACAAGGGAGGGGCAGGGCGTGCGGGCGGAGTAGTAAGGGGGTTCCACTAGGAAAAGTATAATCAATTAGTGTTCCATGGCAAAAAAAAAATTGTGAAACCCTGGAGTAGAGCATAAAAATAAGTCTCGCTGACGTTTGACCTTCAAAAAACACCCTCTCTTGTCGCTCACGTACCTACCTCAGGCACTGATCGAGTTAGGCGCTATAGTTAGTTCTACATACGTCACAGTTTTGAAGTAAATTTTAACGTTTAATGCCGTGTCGCCGAGTAGCATTTTCCTGTCATTATAATGGTTTTATCACAACCGGTAGTTTGGACAATGGAGTCATCAAGGCGAAGACAGCGGGAAACTGGTGCGGTTTATGAGTGTAAAGTTTCCACTTACAACATAAGGTTATTAGATAATTTAGAATGTACCTACTACTAACCTATCTAAACAATTCAAAGTATGTGGTTTGTTTAGTTATTTACTTTTTTTGCCAGTGAGCTTACAGACAAATCCAAAGCGCTCACATTGCCAATTTTATTTGAAATTACATATTAAAATGTTATAATTACGTTAGCTTTATAGCGTTTGATCATGGAATTTGTATGGAAACATGCAGCTCAGTAGGTAACAACTAACGGAATGGAAATACAACAAATTATTACTCGCTTGAAATTGAAAAACAATTTAATTACGTAATTTTGTCCATAAGGTATTTTGATAGGTGATGGACCTATCAAAATACCTTTAACCATAATAGATTCTAGTCGGATTTATCCAATTTCCTCCTCAAAGTTCAAATCAATTAGCGGGACATATCGTATTTTGCTAATTGATTTGGAATTGATTTCGCCATAAAGTCTATCCGATTTAGTTCCAATTGTGTTAGTGGCATTAGCTACCTAAGTAGAGTCAGCATCAAATAGTTCGTGACCCTCCAAAGTAGCCAATTTCGCAACACGTCTTTGTTACAATGAGGGTTTTCGCGAATGAAAGATCCGCTAGATGGCGGGACGTGGATGTGGGGTCTGACTGTTGCGTGATTGGTGGATTTTGACATATCTGTCAATGTCATGTCAAAAATAACCAATCATGCAGCATTTGGACCTTGCGTCTACGTATTGCCATGTAGCGGATTTTTCATTCGCGAAAACCCTCATTGGAATACGAGGTGTTGTGTTATAGATGACCCACGGTGAACTGTCCCGCCAAACTCAATGACAGGGGGGCGCTACCATCGTTCAACTTTATGGTTTCCAACATGGCAAAAATCGGAACCAGCGATTCGGTATTGACGGTGGCGCCCCGCTGTCAATGTCATCGATAGGACAGTTCAGTATTTTGGAACTATATCAACTTTTTGGCATCTTTGGGTGTCACGAATTTTTTGACACTGACCGCACGTGGATATCGTTCGTTCGTTCGTATCAGTCAAATGACGTCCACTGCTGGACAAAGGCCTCCCCCAAGGTTTTCCACAATGACCGCACCTGTGCTGCCCGCATCCAGGCTCTTCCCGCGACCTTTACCAGATCGTCGTACACCTAGTAGGAGGCCTGCCCCCGCTACGTCTTCCAGCCCGTGGTCGCCACGTGGATATCAACAGATTATTATTCTCGTAATGATGCGTGTAGTGAAACGGTGCGAGTAATAGGTAACTGAGAGAAGTCCAAGAAAGTGAATAAGCAAAGATGTTGCTATCTTGCTTCGCGGTGCTTTAAAATGAATAATAATGATTAATCTTGCGACAAATATATGATGTACCTATTCATCATAAACATCGATATTATATGTAATTTGTGGGGATAAAAAAACATTCCATCCGAATTGAGAACCTCGTCCTTATTGAAGTCTATTAAAATGTAGAATGAGGCTCGGAAGATTTTTCTCTAGATTTAACATTAAATACCCTAAGATCAATCAGAATCTAACTATGTAACTATTTTTGTTAAGTTAATTAATAGAGCAAAAAGGAATTCACTGTTTGCTCTATTAACTTAATAAGATAGCACAAAAGACCCTGGAGAAGCCATTGCACATGGAATGATTATGGACTATAACTGTAGCAGCGTTA
Organism: Ostrinia furnacalis; assembly: GCF_004193835.3. Taxonomy (NCBI): domain Eukaryota; kingdom Metazoa; phylum Arthropoda; class Insecta; order Lepidoptera; family Crambidae; genus Ostrinia; species Ostrinia furnacalis. Next base: position 190,607 of record NW_021137716.1, read on the forward strand.
AACTGCATTGTTTCCTACTTAAGGCGCCTAAATAGCGCCGACATCCTCACTTAGAGGTGACTCGTCTCGCAGGCGTAATAGTGTTGGAAGGGCACACTACTCCGGACATAATTTGGACAGTTTCGCCAGACCGATAAAAGTCTTTCAAAAGGTTAACAAATAAATCACAAAAAATATTGAAATTTGCATTGTTAGATTTAATCCTTCAAGCTCCGCGAATCTAGACACAATAGATAATCAATTGTTATGACATTAATTAATGCCGTCTGGGACTCAATCGGTTAAAAAATTAATTTACTTGCGTAACCAGATACTTAGGTAGTACCATTGAGTTATAATGTAATATTACTTCAATGGGTAGTACCTACTCAATTAAATTGCACTCTACCTACACAAAGAAGGCACATTTGTCACATTGCATTTTGTTGTTAAAATGTCAAGCAGCTTTTAGCCTGGGTCTAGCGAATCGCGACCAATATTGAATGGAGTTGTAGCCTAACTTGTTGAATATCGAAGCCTTCTTATGCGATAAAATGTTACTACTTGCAGTGGCCAGTGTTGACTCCTACCTACCACTGCCGTGGTTTTCAATCTACCTCCAAACATTCTATTTGACGTGACTATTGAAACGGGAACTCTATCAGTGAAATTCGTTCGGGTCAAGTAAAACAAACATTCATAGGAGTTCGTACTCGCTTTGATATTTTCGATACGAGTAAAAAAATAACGTAATACATTCACATGTACATTTTTTATCGGCAACAAGCACTAACAGTATTAATACAAATAAAGCGGGAGAAATCCTTAATTTAGCATATAGCTGAAAATTTCAACAGTTTCAACATGATTCATAAAGAGCATGATTATGGTTTTAAAGTTAAGGCTTGGTATTTCTGCTACAGTAGGTATTTCGCGCTGTCAAAATCTGCGCGCGCAATACTTCGCCGAAGACAGCGCGCCAAAGAGCTCTCGCGGCTACACAGTATAGAAATACCAGTTGGTTAGGTTAGGTTGACTTCCTTCCGTTCAAGCGTCACACTCACAGCACTTTCTAATACAAATCATATCCAAGTGATACAAATTAAAACAACTTTCAGAATTTTTGGGAATATATTTTAGAATAGAATAAATATAAAATATAACTGCCAAAGTAAACACGGTTCAAAGAGGCGTGGCGTCACCCGACCTTCCGGAATTTTCAAGATTACGTCACCCGACCTATCGTTAGGTCCTCGGGAGCTTGAGCGATTGGAAAAACATTTTATGATCAGTTACTCTTAGTAGCGATTATTTAGAGCTTGGATAATAAATTATAGTTGTTGCAATTCACGAAACTTTGCATGTGGTTAATTACATTAATCAGTACACGCATAAATTTTGTTCAGCCTTTTTGTTTATTAATAAATAAAAATATCATACTAAAATTGCATACATATTTTTTTGTATTGGTCTGGGTGTTTTCTTTCCATAATTTATGTATAACGTATGTACGGGGCTCTGTATTGAAAATCACTATGAGCATCACACGCGGTTACCTGCCGCAGGCACCCGCTCTGAGCACTCATGGGAGTTTATGCAGAGGTCGCTAGAGTTTGACTTTGAGCTTTGTTTATAGTCATTACGAAGCAGATTTTGATGGGAAACTGCACTGTCTTGAATTCGAAAGGGTAATTTGACGGTGTTAGGGGAATTCTAGGAATAAATGCAGAGCCTCCTCATTGAAATTGAGACATTTCAATAGCTTTCTCCAGTAACACTGATATTATTATACTGTGACTCATCAAAGTCATCATTGTCAAAAATATTGACAAATCGCGAACTGTCACGTCCAAAAAACTGACACGCGTCCGTCCTCCGTAAGCGCCACCGCGCGACTGATTGAGATTGTCCAAGCCGTCATGGACGATTTTTTCCACATTTTTTAACATAGTAACTAAATAAGACGCAATATAAAAATTCCATCCGTTAAAAGCCCTCAAGTTATTTCTGAACTTTAGTTTAGTAAAAGATTTAGAATCTCAAATCGCTTATTTTAAAAATAAAACCATAATTAGAAAACAAATAGAGGTAACTTTGGGAATTTATTCTATCGAGTCAACTTCATCAAATCGTGTTTCCATCCGTTAATAGCCCTAGAAAATATCCTCAACTATGCCCAATAAAAATCTTAGCCTTTAATTTTACTGTTTAGTACCTCAAAAATGAAAAATGAAAACCTCTATTTCGCCATTTTCTCTGCTACCCGGCCTTAACGGTGCGTCGCGCTTTTTTACCCCTTTTCCGACCAGAAATATTGATGCTATTTCACGCCAGTCATGTATTCTTAGACACTTAACTGAGTACCTAACAGTTTAGTAGAGCTTACAAGTTCGAAAATGCATACTGACAAGACAACGTAGACACGGGCTCGCGTCTTACGCCCGTATTCACAAACATTACTATGAGGTCTCACAGTGCGCGTGGACGCACAGGGTCACACACGAACCAATCATAGAGCTCTATTCAAGACTCTGCGTTCGATTTGCTGTTTCACTTAAGCAAGCATCGTTTGTGAATATAGGTGTAAGTCTCGTAAATTCGGAATAACATTATAAGATGAATTATGAATTGTGAAAATATTAGTTTTGTAACCTTTATGGGGCGATTATGTTGCTCAATTATAACCATAGACAAATAAACACAATTAGTGTGCTTTTCCGCAAAGTGCGCGTGGAGGTAACGCGACTCGTAGTAGCAAACTTGAAGGTGCAAACTTGTAGTTGGTGGAGTGGTTTTTATATTTGTTATTTTCAGAGAAAATGCTTATGTTTGGATAGCGGGGATTCAAAGCTGTTACAAAAAAGCAAGTACAGCATCCGTTCAAAAGAGAATATTGCACGACCAAAAAACCAATGACATTCAACGAAAGTTAGACTTTTAACTGGTAAAATGTTTTTAAAATCTTTTACCAGTTTCTTTTGAAAATATATCATACTCAAAATGTACACACCCTAGTTCTTGGTTTTTATATCTATCCGAAAATGGGACAACAATGAATTGTTAAAAAAAGCGAAAATAGAATTTTGAGAAAAAAGATTTACCTACCATACGAGTATGAAGGCGAAATGCTTTTTTTTCTATACGATGCAAATTCATACTAGAATCCGGCATTGTCTACAAAGTCAAAAGAAACTTACGCCCGTATTCACAAACGATACTTGCTTAAGTGAAGCTGCAAATCGAACGCACAGCGTTGAATAGAGATGTATGATTGGTTCATGTGTCACCCTGTGCGTCCACGCGCACTGTGAGACCTCATAGTAATGTTTGTGAATACGGGCGTTATACTTTTATTATTGCTTTGTCGCTAAGCATAAATGTCTCTACATGGTATTCTACGAAGAGCTCTGAAAAAAATGTGGTGTTGATTATGTTAATTTCTTTCAGTACTCCGCGTTTTTGTACATAACTAACGTACGGAAGTGAGAGAGTGTTGAGAATCATAACGAAATGTCAGCACATTAAAATTTTATTGTTCGCCGACAAGCCTTGTTGTGAGCGTATATTGTGACTGCTCAATGACATATTTTTTAGTTACACTTGCTCTACATTCGACACGGGACTTCGCACGTGTAAATCGCTTGCATACACGACTGCATTGTTTCTAAACGATTGCGCGCAGTAGGGGTCAAGTTATATTTCAGTATCTACATTATATACTTTATGGGATGTAGGTAAATAGCTTTCCAGTACATCAGATGTAAATTCTTTTTCCTTAATATTTCAACTTTTTTAGTGAAATGTAAAGTCAGGTGAGTCGAGGCTTTAAAACTATTTAGCGTACCTTATCTCGCTATTTTTTATACAAGAATCACACCCCATACTGTTTGATATACTTATTTACACAGATGATTGTCGTTGCAACTGATTTCATCTAATGGGTGGCGATTTAGTTATCAAAGCAATTTTGATGTTCGCCGGTGACCGAGCAAATGAGCTCTTGAGACTTTTCAATTGGCCATAAATGATGCCCCAGACATCCCCAATGACATTGTCTCGAAGTGTCAGAAGGATCTTCATCCTTGAGATGTCCTGAGTGCTTAGTGTGAGTTTACATCAAAGGTCATCACTAGTGAGCGCTTTAAAAAATATATGAAAATTTAGTCCTTGAAAGTTTTCGTTAGGGTCGCTGTACAATCCGTCATACATTTAATGCATTTTTTTTACCTCACTGTGACGACGTTTGATGTTGTGAGAAACAAATTCAGTGTTTACTGAACTTTATTTCTCAGAGATTCGTAAAAGTATCCTGAAAAATGACCGCACAGAACAAGGGTCGGTTAGAAAATCTTCATTAACTTCAAAAGTAGGTACCTGACCTAGCTTTATGAAATAAAGACTAAATTAGTTCCAGCTTTAATTTATAAATAAATAAAAAATGCCTAGTTTTGTTTTATAAAGCTATAAATGTCACGTACTTTTGACGATTAGAAGATTTTCTGACTGAACCTTTTTCTTTGCGTTTGAAGACTACGCACCGATATATGTATTACTTTCTTCATGGCAAAGCCGCTTAGGAAAACATTCCACAACAATTATTTTTATTATTATTTATTTGATCAAAAAGCCTTTCCGTAAAAATAGTGTAAGCTCCGAAGTCCGAACGCGAAGTTTAAATTTTATTTTGTTGTATTACATAAGCAATGAAATGTTGAAATGAATTTTCATTTGATTAATAACGAAAGTAAATACTGTTATTGGATGCAGAAGCTTTTAAAGATTGTGTAAATATGAATTACGAATGGATTAACTTTGTTTACAGAATTTATTGGAGTATTATTTTATTGTGTGGGAAGGTATTTCCAGGTGGGTATTATGAAGCCATTTCTGTACAAGATATTTATCCTTCAAGACTTCGACAATGATTGCTCTATGCATTACTAATGCACTATTAACTGGTCGATAGGCATTGAACCGCCAATTGTTCGTTGTTTACGTAAAGGAAATCATTTTTACCGTATTTACGTAGGTAATTACGATTTACTCGTAAAGGGAAAACAACGGTACAACATTCTAGTCTGGCGACAAATTTTGAAACGTCACAATGTCCGCTGGTATCCATTAAGGAATTATCATCCCCGTTCAGAACTGGAATTGGAACTTCAGCTCTGGAGTCTGAAACTGAAAATCCACACGAATTTGCGGCGTGAATTCTGTCAAACTTGTCTACCACTCGCGCCTAGCGTAATGCAATACTCGTTTCGGTCAAGTGGTTCGCGCCAACGTAAATAAGTTAGCAGTAATTGATCAATTACAAAATCATCGGTTTATGGGATGATTACCTGATAGCCCAGTTCGTGATTTCGGTGAGCTGTGCTAAATGCAATGACGTCATCGGCAGCTGTTTTCACGAAACATCAGAGATGCGTGCTGGAGTTTGGCATACTTTGGTATAGTCACTCACTACTTGCAGGACTTTTCTATTCTATTGAAGTTGGACGAGTTCTATTGAATGAAACCAAGCTTACGATGTTCTACGTATGTAGTTAAATCCAGTTAATATTCAAAGAAAATGTAAACTTCTAGAAACTTACCATAAAGTTATGGGTACTACAGGGTGTTGGAAAAGTGATCGGCACTGAGTTCATTGACATGTTAACGATACTCCGATATTTTATCTGGAAATAAAATCACAACGAATTTTATTTAAACTCTTTTCTCTCCTTAACGTGCTTATTTATGTAAACAGCACATTGGCTTTGGTGTTTTCCATCGAAAATATAAACGGAAAATGTGGAACAATAGTGGATTTTCTTGGAAGGCTTTGACTCTTTGGCGTCATGATTTTTAGTCGGAAAATATTTATTTTTGTTTTTGGCCACATTAGTGATTAACTACTGTGTGTACTGTTAATCAGTACATCCATTGACATTGTAACAAAGGTAGGAGCTAGCTCGAGTTGAAGCTGCATTAGACGCCGAGATGTGAAGCGCAAAACTGACGAGGGACACCGAGGAATGAAAACAATAAGTTATGAATTAACGATTTGTATTTATTTATACCACAATTTTCGTCATCATCTCTATTACCCTACCACCATCATCGCCACCATTACTGACACGACAGTCACCACCAACACTACCATAACCGTGGCAGTGCTGATGAAATCATTAATAAGTAAAATTGAGCACTTTTTCTTCGATTCTTGATCTTTTTCTTCTCCTTCATCATTATCATCACCATCACCATCATCCTCAAGTTCACCACCACTTAGCGCCATCACTACTTCCATCAGCACCACCACCACATCATCAATCCCACCACCTAGGTACACCACTAAGCCACCATCATCACCACAACCAACTCATAAATTTTAATGAGTTCTTTCATCACAATGATTAGTCCTTTACATTGAACATTAGTCCCCAGCGGGAATAGAACCGCAACCGTAGCTGGTATTGTAGTCCGGTCCGCAAACCACAAGGCGGCCGGCGGTCGTCAAATAATTTCATAATTTACACCAAACAAATAACCATACAAAAACTGTCACTATTAATTAATATTCGTAATTATTTATGTACAAATCAGAATTAGCCCCCCAGACGATGTCGAATAAAAAGAAACCCTTGTAAACTTACTTTTCGAGTTTTTTAAACTTGTGTTATGGCTTCGTCTGCGTAAATTTACTCAAGGATAATGTAGCATTCTAATTAAGAAAGATTTTTTTAAATCATTCCTGTATTTTTTGAGTTTATTCGTGGCAAATATACAAAAAACTTATCTTTCCTCGTTACTAACCCAAGGAAGAATTTCAATACTCAATACTCTACAACCGATTGTTGGGGAAGACCCCGAGTTTTCACCCTTAACAATTTATCTCACATAGTTTTCATTGAAAATTTTAAGTACATACCTAAATCATTACTGCGATTTTAATTTTTTACGTAATGTCACCTGTTGGCTGTTGGGCATGCAAAATAAGGGGTTAGGATAGATGTTAGTACTTACATACAGCGTCGAGAAAATGTTTACATTATTCAATAACCGAAAATGTTTGAAAACTGATTGATTTGATGATCTCTAAAGTGTTAAGTATACGTCACGGGCACAGCGCTACGCCGTGTACTGCGGCGCCAGCAAAGGCCTATAGGCAGATAGATAGTACTACTTGTAATAATTACGGAGGCAATGTAAAAATAATTCGACAACCGAAAATGTCTGAAAACTTAAAACCGTTCGGTTTGATGATCGGACCCCGAAGCCTACGTCACGGGCGCAGCGGCGCGGCCTGCGCTCGGCGTGGTCTGCTGCTGCATCTGCTGGGCAGGACCCGCGTTGAAGCAGCTAGTCCATCGCGGGCCAGCGCGCAGGGAGGTTGCATTTCCGGTTCCGTCGAACATCCGCCGTGTCGCCGTCATGTCCGACACTAGTGCGTATACTTCCTTTATACTTTACTGATTGTATTATTACCGGTGATGATTTAAAAAAATTAAGTCCGGATATTTTTTGCGACAAATTTTTTTATCGATTTTTCGAAGGTTAATTTTTAGTTAAAAAGTTTTTTCCAATTTTAAAACTTCGAATTACAATTTAATCAAACAAATTACCTAGTGTCTTTTTAAACAAATGATGAAAGTTTTAATTAAAGTTTCTTTTAATAAATACCTAATTAAATCAACTTAAAGCAAAACTTTTCCAAGGTGCTACTAAAGTTTTAATCGAAAAGTTTAATTTATTGAGAAACTAAATACCAATAATTTGCCGTAACCTAATAAAAACCTGTTTGTCAATTAGGCGCCTAGGTAAGTAATATTTCTTTAAAAGGGCTTAAAGGGAGGACTTGTATCGGCTAAGTAATGCCTAGCCCCAATCATGTAAGTTAGACAAAGTTCGTTTCAAGCCGTTTTAAAATGCATTTTACAATTACTCAGTGCGATTATTCACTCGCAAAATTTTAATTTTGTCATGTTGAGAGTTAATTTATTTATCTGACTACTATTATTATTAAAGTCCTAAATCTAGCGAAATGTGCCGCCATAAAAATATAAGTTACATTAAATATTGAAATAATTTATCCACACATTAAAAATACACGTAGTTAAACTATTTTCTACCATTTCTCGTGTGAATAATATATAAATTGTGAAATCATGTGCTAAACTGGATCATTAAATTTTAACCATTTGAATCAGTCCGTTAATCAAGATGCGCGGTAGGTAATAATTAAAACTCGTACCATTGATGTAATAGATATTGGCATGTGAGTTTAAATCGCACTCTTTCTCATTTATTTTTCACAGTTAAAGCTGCTTTTCAGTATTGAAACTGAAGGTTTAAAGTTATTTTCTATGTGCCCGGGCCATAATTGTTTTTAGATGAATCTGAGACACTCAATAGGTGTATTAATTTAAAATGATTTTAATTCATAATTTATTTTCTAATTTTAGATAAAATAGATAAAAAGACAATGCTGGAAATTGGCGTCTTTTTTTTTTCACGCGGCCATCGACCAAACTTTGTTTTTTGATTACAAAATAGTGTAATAAACCAAACTTACTATGACATGTACCTCTAAACTCAGTCTGAACTGAGTTACGAGCATTAGAAGTTTGATGATTTTCATACTAGATTTGCTTTTTGCGTGCAATGTTTTGTAAGAAATTGCAACAAAATAGTGAGATTGTATGTGTAAAAAACAATATCATCCATTAAAGGCTCCAGACATCAGTATGGAGCAGAATCAGCGCAATAAAAAAATAGCGCAATGTTTTGTTGCAATTTCTTACAAAACTTGTGCACAAAAAGCAAATCTAGTATGAAAATAATCAAACTTCTAATGCTCGTAACTCAGTTCAGACTGAGTTTAGAGGTATACATGCCATAGTAAGTTTGGTTTATTACACTATTTTGTAATCAAAAAACAAAGTTTGGTCGATGGCCGCGCGAAAAAAAAAAGACGCCACTTTCCATACAAAATCTGGCATTGCCATTTAGACTAAACATGTACTTATTTTGTTATTCGAATACTGTTAACCTGAACATTTGGATTCAGTCTAAAAGTTGCGGAGTTTTGGTTTATATAATTTTACACAAACACACATGCAGTTCACTCAACACGAGCTTATAAACTTTTATATTATATTAAATGTGAATAGTCCAGTCCTGCACATGGGTCTGGTAGACATTTTAAAAGGCTTTTGTAAATACTTAGATAAACTGTTTCAATTTGAAGTTTATGTACCTTTTTTTCAAACTTTATTGTACATAATATCAGAATCCAAAAGGCAAGCTTAATGCCATAATGGCATTGTCTTCCAGTCAACCTTAGTACTAACAGTACAAGTTTAGAACTACTATTTTTATATCTGACCTAGCAACATCCTAAGTAAGTTATTTAGGATAGAATAAACTTCCAGTTAGTGTACCTCTACTAACTTTCAGAAACAGATTGAACTTCTAGATTTGCAAACAGATACCTACAGGTTACCAATTGCTAGAAAATGACTAGAAACCCCAAAATGTCACAGAGTGACGAACTAGTTTTAAGTTGGTCCATCTAGAGATCCTTGCCTTGACACATTGACTGCTATCCGTAAGAGAGCCACTCGTGCGCACTCGAAACGAGTGGTTTGGACTGTCCGCGTCATTGCAGGTCTCGCGTTCGAGTGTCGCTCAATGTCAACAATAAAAAGATTGTTACAAGTTTCATAAACTGCATTTTAATTAAGTAGAGTTGGCCCCCGTAATTGATGCCTACTGTCCATGGTGCATTCTTTTCAAAGGTAACTTTAATCCTTTTTTTGTCACTTGTCATCCGCTTTGCACTGGAGGAAAGTCGAACCAACCTTCCCATGTTCTTCTGATTAATTTCGTTGTGGGTCCAATGACATTTTAACTTTCCCCGGGACAATGAACTTCACTGGTTGGGTTTTTATTGGCGGTCAAGCTGCAGATCCTGGCTACACAGTAGTTTAAGCAGTGGGATCGAGAGGTGCGAATATTCCCCTTAGAGTTGAAGCTGTCGTACACTCAGTACATAGATGATGCTTATCACATTAACATTGCCCGCAATCCTATTAAGCTGGTTAACATGGACGCCCACATCTCCATGACCACGAGGCACGTAGGCGTAGCCATAATAACATTTGTGAACTTGACCTTAAGGGTGTTAAAAATATCGCTTTTTTCCGTAACAATATTACTAATGGTCCATCGCATCGCAGGGAAATTTCAGCGGCTTAGAGCTTAGATTTTTTCACCAAAGTGAATTTTCACAGTAAATTTTCTACGTCCAACATTTCCGATATTCTCACATGTGCTCACACGCTGAAGCTCTGAAGCTATTTACCTGTTGCTTACGAAGTAGGTCGTAATAAAAGTAGATACCTAGTTTTATGTAACACAGGTTTTACGTTTCAATTTATATCTTCTTATTGAAAATTGCTTGCATTCGAAGTAAAAGCACAGAATAATAAGCACTGTAAAACAAAGAAACGCAGTTTCACAGGAAGTTTCTTTTGAAATTAACATGGGTGCATGCATACCTACTATCGGTCCAGGGTTCGAGTCTAGGTGCAAATGTTTGATCAACTCGAGCACATAAGGTGTTATTTGTTAGGCATTTCTATAAAGCTCTCAAAAGCATTTACTTAAACGGTAAAAATGTCATGGATTATTAGATAGGTAACTCGTATTTTATTTGAACCGATAAACAATAATGTATTACAGCTCAAAGTTCTATTTCACTGACAATTAATCATCATTAATTATTATTGTTAATAGTCAAAGTAATTTATTATTAGTGATTGGCAACGCTTTGGTTCGGTGAAAATCATTTCAATATATTTATAAGTACGAGTTCGTGCATAATTAAATATGGGATTGTTAAATACATAGTTTAACCTGGATAATTTGTTGTTTTAATTAATATTATTAATATTGGATGTACCAATCTAAATCGTACATTAGAATCGGTGTCGAGTTGGTTGTTCGTACAGTCGAGAAGGGATTGCAAGCCGAGTTGAAGGCAAGGGTGCTGTAAGGCTGTAACTTACCAATTACCTACTAAATGTTTGTCTCGATGCGCTCATTGGTATAGTATGAAGCATGTAAAGGCTCTTTTTAAGAACGTGTGTAAGAACTGATTCAATTAGTCAATAAAAATGAATATTATCTTCTTGATTTGATTTGAACCTATACACACGTTTCGAGCGACGATTTTCAGCTCTCTTTTATGCATTGATTTTGTAACAATAATATAAATGCTGGAGATCGCAGTTTAAAAGATTGATGTTTTTCAGAGAGCGCTGCTGCCCGTTCTCTGGTTGATGTGTAGTCCCTAAGTCGCCTCTTACGACACCCGCGGGAAGAGTAGGGGTTGGTGACAAATGTATTCTACTCTGCCGTCACCACACGTGGAGATTATGGCAAAACCCTCCACTATAGTGGAGGAGGCTCATAGTTCAGCAGTGGACTGTAAAGGGCTGTTGATGATGATGATGAATATAAATGCTGATATTCTGGTAGCTCAGAGACATTGTATTATGAATCCCTTTGACATACTCGTAGCTTTGGGAACCTGGAGATTAATTATTCATTTGCTATGTACTGGACACTCGAATGAAGTACGTTTGCGATCATGGAGGCTTTGATCCATTAGGTCGGTCCTGGCAGAGATTACCTCCTCCGAACCAATGCTTTGGCAATTACGGTGTAATTCGTACTAACCTATATACGGGTCCTTTATTGTATCGGAGTTTCGATTAACTAAATTATTGAAATCCTATTGTAGCTTTGATTAAGAATAAATATTTTTAAAGGCCAATATTTTCCACTTTCTTTTGGTAGAGAGGGGCGTGCATCCCTAATGGAGACTAAATGGCTTGATGATAATAAAAAATTCTTCTTGAAAATTATCATTTTTTTCTTAAATGATAAGTACCTACCTAACCTTTTTAGATACGACTTCTTGAAGGTAGCAATGTGGTAGCAATTAACGCTCTGCTGAGATTAATCTAACCACCTTTCGTAGATTTGATTCTCCAAATTCTCCTTCTCCTAAACACAAACTTTAGGAAATTCGTAAACAGATATCCGACAGGGATATTCTGGGAGATTTCCTAGGATCATGAATTAATTTAATAACTTTAGTACCAGTATAAAGTTACCGGCTGCTGCCCGTGGTTTATTTAAATATCAAGTTTCTAAATGCATTTCACCTAAGGCGAATATCATAGCTCTGAGTTGAGAAATTATGGAATCCAATAAACAAACTTCCATTCATCATTTGATCTGCTTCAAGTTTAACTTGTTGCACTCGTAGTTTGCTTCAGGGGTTATCTCCTAAGTCCAATCCATCTCTATGCCAAAATTAACTAGTTCTCGTGTAAGCTATTTTCAAATAGACAGAGTTATTTTCGCTTTGGTAATACTTTTATTACTGAAAAAATAAGACCTAATTAATGTGTTTTTACTTTTAATCGCTGTTCCGCTGTCCACCCAAGCAGTTTAAAGTAAATAAATAGATGAGTCAAACATGGAATATCTTATTTGCAATCCTTTGCATGCAAAAGTTATCCGTATTTGAATAGTTTTTAGAATTTTTCGTATTTTTTTATAAAGTTGTGGTCTGTTTGAGTAAGTTAGTTTTTCACTCGATAGCTGGAAAGTTCGCAGATGTCCACTTCAAATATGTATCTTATCTACTCTACCCGGTTACTAATGTTACACACTAATCAAATATTTAAATTCTGTGGTAAATATTTAATTAATGTCCAAGCTTTTTAAAAGTACTACGTCTTAATACAGTATCGTAAATACTACTATTTAACCACAGTTTATTTCAGTTAATTTAGTTCAGTTAACCACAGTTTTGATGGAGTTAATCTGTTGGTCAGCTCTGTTTTCGATTGCATTATTGTTCTATCTGCGTCAATAGGCTAGATGACAAAATTTCAATTATTAGTCCGTCAGACAGATAGTTAGATAATTTTTTTTTTTATTTTCGTTCATAATTAAATTATGTTATGTTATTAGGTTATGGCGCGAGAAAGCTGATCTCCCCTGCCCTTTTGTCCCTATGTCTGAGAGTCTTCCACCTAGACATGAGCTCCCCTGGCTTACCTGGAAGTCTTTAAATAGACTTCGGACGCAGGTTGGCCGTAGTAAGGACAATCTGGCCAGGTGGAGATTCTTGGATGGCTTGAACATGGAGTGCAGGTGCGGTTTTGTTCCCCAGTCGATGAGGCACCTGATGTCATGTCCTGAGTGCCCAAGCAACTGCACTCAGGAGGATTTGATGAGTGCTACTGACAACGCCACTCTTGTGGCGGAGTTTTGGGCTGACACTGTGTAGGTTTGTTGTCGACACAACAAGAAGAAGATTAAATTATATTATCAGTGCTACATCGAGTTGAAATGGTGCGATACGTCACGCTTGATTAGAATTTTTACTCAAAAGTGACGTCACGCGACATTTCAACTCAATATGTATAATAGTTGAAATTATAATTTTATAATTATCTGTCTGACGGACTAAATAGAATTTCGATTTCATTACCCAGTCATCATCCCTATTGAACGTGTGGTCTCAACGACCTGTCCCAATACATATTTGCTTGTTCCCGATTTGTGGCTAGTATTACGTGGTCATTTTGGAGCTAGGTTTAACTCGTTTACATGCCCTTTGCTGGTGCAGTGGTTCACTTAGCTGAAGTGAAATATGATTAGCGTTTTGAGTGAATTTTCACGCTATTTTCATTGAGGCATGAATTCGATTATCACACCATATCGGAGTGCACATTTTTGTCGAAGCCGCATACGTTATTTACACCTATTGCATATCACTGGCTGAGTTATTGGATCAGAAGCATGTTTGTGGCTTTACATGATGTCGTGACAGGATCGGAAGGTTTTAGATAGTTTTGTGTAGCTTTTTAAGCTTTGTTGTAGGAACTTTTCTTTCTTCTTTTGAATCTTCTTTTATGTAGAAGACTAAGTTAAATATCAATCTGGACTGAAAATATTAAGTAAACTACTTTTCTTAATTTCGTATACCTGAACAACACCATTGGTTGGTGACCTTGGCTTCGACCAGCTCAAGACAAAGGTAATGCCAAAATAATTGAGGATGTTGTCGATTTTTATCCTATTGTACTTATAGTTAAGTAGAACATAGTATAGTTTTATAAATAATAGTTACATTATATGATATGTCACACGTAGGCATGAGTCATATTAATTGAGGTATAAGAAATATCTACCATTTGCAAGAAGATTATCAAATGTGTATTATTACACTACTAGTATACACAACTGTGTATATTTAAATAACTTCCTTTGGTACGGATGCCTATTATTAATAAAATTGTTGTCATGTCAGCTCAATCATAAAAAGCGAATATCATGAAATGATGATCATACATGATGATTATAGGATGAACTAAGACGTATTTTATTTTATTTCATTCCCTTTTCTACAAGAAATCTTCTGAGCCTTGCACGTAACATAAATTTCTACTTAACTTATGACGTAGCCCAGTAGTGTCTAAAGCAGTGGTTCTTAACCGGTGGGCCGCGGACCACTGGTGGTCCCTGGAGGCATTCCAAGTGGTCCACGAAGACATCGTAATAAACAAGTGACGTGACGTGATGAGTCGAGTCAACACAACTCAAACGGCGCACAGTGGGCGAGAAATCGACCTCCCCTTTCATAGGATTTTGAAAAAAATATAAGTGGTCCCTGACAATACAGAAATTTGGTAAAATGTTCCCCCGTGACTTAAAGGTTAAGAACCACTGGTCTAAAGTTTAAACTCTAACTAAACCTATTCACGTGTACTGAGGGAGGAGGCACGTCTCACTTAAATATTTACATAGGTACTTAGCCTCAGAGGACATTTTTAAGACCTTGGACTCTACGCGGCGTTAATATTAACTGAGCTTACTTTACGCGCTCCGCGGCTTAAGGAAAACATTAAAAAAATAATATTCGGATTGGACATTTAAGAGGTGCAGTAATTTTAAGTAATATAGGTCAGCTGGATGACCTGCTTAACTGAATCGTGCTTACATTGCCTTGATCGGGGATCGCTGTAATCCTCTTGTATACGATTGTATTACAGATCTGCCCACAAAGAGAATGGGTTAAGTGTATTAAGATGATCTATTCCAGCAGTGGACGTCATTTGGCTGAAACGAACTAACGAACGAACGATACTCAGTTAAATGAACTTAATTACAACATTTGACTTCCAACGAATGGAGACAAAACCGTCGAATCTTTTTAAAAAAAGCTCTCTGTTGCCGATGAATTTGCAATTCGTTTTACAAGTCAGAGTTCGGCCAAGTTGATAAAAATAAACATGTCCATGTTTTTTAAATCAGTATCAAAGTTTGCAATATACTTCGGTTTATTTCTCGCTTCGCTGACCTGAATAAGATTTAAAAAAATATCGTTCGAATTGGTATCTATTCTGTAAAGTTTACACTCTTCAGATACAGGCTTTCATCCATCGGTATTTCCATTGGTATGATGGAAAGTAACATGATAATAATGCGTGCTAAGAATGGATGTAAAATAGAATCCGGTTCCAACATCTTTACGCACTAGGAATTTTTCAAGAATATTTGCGATTTTACCTTCTACTTTTGCAACAGTTTTCCTCTAAGTTACAGGGAATAATTTACTAATCTGGCCTTCAAAAGTTTTTGGTAAATACTCCATACATTTGCTTGCTCATGAATCAAATTCCAGCCTGAAGTTTGATTACCGGTATCAACCGTAAGGGTGCGCATGAGCACGTGTAATCGGTTTTATTATACAGCAGCTGTTTCGTAATAAATGCCATTCTCGAAGCGTGAAGTATTCGCTCTATCGCGCTCGATCTATGTCGTGTTTTCCATAGTTTGCGATAACCTTGATCAGGTTATTGTTTGGAAACTTTGTTGACCGTGGTTAGTGCTGAGTCTTACTCGTGTTCGGTGAGCAAATAATTCAGATTCTGACTTAGTATCGCTAACATAGTTGGCAGAACTTACAACGTTGCAGGCAGGTGGTAGTCTTAACTTAATTAATATAATTATCTAGCTCAAACTGTTGGCGACTTGATATATTTGATTTATTAGCAAATCCTACTTACAAGTCTTAGGCGGTTATCACACTGCGCCGCGCTCCGTCGCGGAGCGCGTGATTTTCATATAAAAAATCACGCGCGCGGACGCGTTGTCAGTGTGAAGTGCCGCGCGTGTTTTCTATACAAACTGAGGTACTTACTTGCATACAATGATTAAATCTGTCGCTCCGCGCTCCGCGGCGGAGCGCGGCGCAGTGTGATAACCGCCTTAGAAGATTCTTAGGCTGACTTGCACCACGTTACTTTGACCGTAACTTACACGATAACCGGCGTTTTTTGTATAGAGTTTGACAGATTTTTGACGTTTTCAAAGTTAAAGTAAGATGGTGCAACCCAGCCTTAGCCACTTACAATTACCTATTTATGGGCTTTGCTTGAAACAAAAAAGAAAGTATTTGAATAAAACATTTTTAAACGTGCTGGAATCATTTGCCTGTGGTTCAAAAGATCGTATAGGTAATTCAAGCTTAATTCTCTAATATTAATTATCTCGTTAAAATAAAAAATATCTTTCTATAAATCTGCCACAACACAGTACCTATATATTGCACTGTGCTGTCGTGAAGCTTGCTTTGGAAAATACATTTATGAGTAAATTAAAAATATTTAATGTTAATTAGAGAGGTCGGACTGATGATGATGATGATGATGATGATGATGATGATCAAACGCGCCTTTAGAATAGAATAGAATTTTATTTATTGATTTTTCTGTTAATAAGTAAAATAGCTTTACAAAAGCCAATTGACAGAAAATGATTGACTTTTATGCTTTTAACGAATGAAATATTTTAAAAAGAAATAGGTAGTTATAGCTGTTGAGTTTCTGAATAAAATAAATAAATCAACAATGCGAATGTTCGGCCAGCATTGCCCTAATGTTATGACCAGCTCTGTGCTGCGCTTGCGTTTAGTTATAATTCTTTAGGCTCATTTACACTGCGCGGAAATTAGCCAAGTCAAGTCAAAAAGACAGTGGGATGGGGATGAAAAAATAATGATTTTCATCCCCACCCCACTGTCTTTTTTCATCCCCATCCCACTGTCTTTTTGACTTGACTTGGCTAATTTCCGCGCAGTGTAAATGAGCCATTTGCGATGGTATCGGAACCAGGCGAAGGCGAACTTGATTATGTGTAATTAAATTAATTGTTCTTGTGTTCTTAGACGATTTGTATCACAAACAATTATATCAACAGCATCTCGTAGTTAAAACGTTTTACCTGCAAATCTTTCGAATGGAAATACCATTAGAAATAAGTAATGGAGAGGTTCTAATGTATTTTCCACATATTTAAGATATATCAAGTTTTCTAAAAGCAAAAATAACTACCTGCAAATTCCACCATGAAGATAACCTGTGTGACCACCATCTATAAGGATAAAAGTTACAGAATCTTAATGTATTCTAACTAAAGTACACAGTAACTTACTTAGTTACTCAATAAAGAACCTGTTGGTCTCGTTAACATATTAACAAGGTAATACGACATTAGTATCGCGGTCTTTGAATTTAAATTTGAATTTGGGTTGAATTGATCCGTTAGCCATGTCTTCAGTTCGGCCTTTGCCATACGAAATCTCTACTAACACCCGTATTCACAAACATTACTATGATGTCTCACAGTGCGCGTGGACGCACAGGGTGACACACGAACCAATCACAGAGCTCTACTCAACGCTGTGCGTTCGATTTGCGAAGCAAGCATCGTTTGTGAATGCGTAAGATTATTTACGTTTTCACGCCTAAACCACTATTTAACCAATGTAGTATTTGGTAGGTATAGAGATAGTTTGTCACACAGGGAAAAAAGGTTTTGGAAATTACGTACTGTGTGTGCGATGTGCGTACTTTTTTAAATTCACGCGAATAAGGCGGCGGGCAAAAGCTAGTTAAGAGAGTAAAGCACATGCAAGGCGACTCTTAGTTTCCTTGAATATGAAGCGTAGACAACAAGGTCACATTTAGAAGAAAATGCACATTTCTAAAATGACCTATGGATGCGAAATAAATTAATTCTTGCTTGTGTAAGAAGCTGGAATTTATTGCCAAATATGATTTATATTAAAAAAAAACTCATAAAACTAATTATTATTGCAAGTAGGCTTTTAAAAGCACTTTTACACGATATACAATATATTATAGATAGATGGACATTTTTGGCGTTAGTTATTAACACCGCGACAAGCCAACAAAACGTTCCTTATTGAAGCAAATTGCATTTGACACATGTTTAAACGTTTTAGCAATCGTTGATGCACAAAAAATACAACGACGTGGTTCATTTAGCCGGCTAATTTGATGTTATTCGTTGCCCGGTCGTCTTGGCACACCTCTGTGAACTAGCAATTATTTGTTACATGCATTTACGAATATGATTAGGTTACAATGGAAATAGGGTAAGAAGATTTCCCAAAAAGAGGACTTCTTTTAGAGTAACTTTAGGTACTATTTAAGTAAATAATTTTACTTAATAATGAATTAAAATACAAGTAGTACTCGTCACTTGCAACGCGTGTTCCACAGCGTAAGTCGAAAAAGGCAACCGCTGGCTATAATTACCGCGGGCATAGTTTTTCCTGACGAAAACTTTTAAGATAAGCATTTTAGAAAAAGAGGTGTAATCAATAAATGCAAATATTGAATAAAATCTGAGATTTATAAACTCGGTCAAAATCCAGACAAACGACCGCATGTCATGAGAGGTTAGAACAGCCCCCTTAGACAAAACGCACTTTTTGATCGAATCGAAAATCGAATCCGTCAAAACTCCATACAAAAAAGGTGCTTTTCGACCACTTTTCGACTGGTTTGCGATTATAATTTGCACTTTGTCTAGACCCACTGGACACTCGAATGAATGATAACTGTTGCTAAGAACAACTTGACTTTTTAGAACTCAAGCCATGAATATTTAATCCTCAAGTAAAATGCAATCTTTAAGACAAGGTGTTCGAACTTAAACTCTATAGTTAGAGACATTTAAGATGAATTTTGTCGGGTAAGCCTTCTGCGCCTTTCGCAGTAAATCAGAAACCAATGACATCTATTTAATTTACGACGTTTATTAACGACCGCCATTTTATGTCAATGGCATCATGGTGATTAAACTCTTGCTATTGTGAAAGACCAAAAGACTCACGCCAATTTTAACATAAATTTCGCCATGTTGTACCTACTGCACTAAAAATTTATAAAAAAGAGTCGCCGCACACGGGCTTCACGCCACAGCTACAAAATGACGTCACCGGCATATTTCCTATAGTTTTCATACATTTCCGAAAATGAGTGTAAATATGCCAGTGGCGTCGGTTTTGTGGTTGTGGCCGGTGGTAAGTGTGCGGGGACCCTAAAACGTTATATTAAATTATTATGTTACTTTACGAGTACTTGTTTATGGGTTTTCCAAAAGTTTATACAAACCTGGATGAAAAATGAATAAGAGAAACTGTTTTAAAAGTATCTACTCCTTTAGTTCTCTCTGCTAACCATAATACCTACTCGTAGTACGAGTATTTTTCTGCATTGTTGATCTTTTAATGATCTAACGCGAACAAACAAACTGAAACAAATAAACCTACTGCAAATATTTACTTTGTATTAATAAACAATCGCTAGTATCAGTGGACAAATATCTAGTTTTGTGCGACTAGTAGTCGCCGTCAATCGTTATATTGGCTTAGTAGAGTGTATTTATATTAATATAGTGTATAGCGTATGTACCAGATATTAAGACTGACAGTGTGGTGGTAGTTCAGATCATCTTCTATGATCTGAGGGTGGTAGGAATGAAGGTTATAGTGCGACAAGGTTACTTGTATGTGGAGAGATTTAGGCCCAGTTTTTTGATTCGTAGTTAAAATAACCAACAGTCAAATTTGACAGAAGTCAAATGACAAGTGGTTAAATATCAGAAAAAAATGTTTTACGAACAATGGTTAGCTTGACTTTTAGTACATTTTTAACTATTAGTTTACATTTTGTTAATATTTAACCATTAGTAGCAATTAACAATTAGTTATTTTTTAAATCTGAATAAAAAAACTGGGCCTTAGAATGTCATAAAATGTCATTACTGAAGGAATGACAGTAATATTGATGTCATTGTTACTGATTAAGTAGTGTGTGGTCCGCTTATGTATGGGTTGTAATGGCGTGTTCTGTGTGCAGGTGAAGACACCATGAAGTCCAAGGAGCGGGTGGAGATCAGCGCCATAAGTGGCAGCACTGTCTCCTTTGCCACCGATGCCAGGTACGTGCTTCTAGAATATAATCTTTAAGATTGTGCGGACTCGGGATGTGGAATTATGTAACAATAACATAAACAGTTGACTTTTTATGTAGTTTACTAGAAATTAGAACTAATTCTGTCCCGAGGATCAAATGTAGAGATCAATGTCGGCCGTTTGGTGTAGTGGTTCGAAACGGACTACAATTCCGGAGGTAGCGGGTTCGGTTCCCGCACAGTACAAACATTTGTGTGCATGAACATATTTGTTTGTATTGGACTGGGTGTTTTCTATGTATAATAAGTTATGTATTTACAAAAAAAGTATTTAAGTATGTTTATATGCGTTGTCTAGTACCCATAGTACCTACAAGCTTTGCTTAGTTTGAGACTAGAAGCGCAGTGTAAAATGTCTAAGGATATTTATTTATTATTTATTTAATATCGCAATGTCACAACACGTACGTTTTCAGCACACAAAATAGCATTGTGATACTGGTTTAAAGATGAATGAAGGTTTTGTAAGGCTTTTGTAAGCTATTTTTGTCCCAGATGTCCTCAATAACACATGCGACGAATATCTTTTTCTAATAAATACTGCATTAAATTCCTCCGAGTAGTTACGTAGTTGGTAGTTACTCCGAGACTACTCTCCAACTTTGTCAAACTTTTGATATGTCGGTAGTTTGCTTGAATTTGCCTTCCGTTACTAGATATTACAAATAAGTTTAATAATTATAAAAGCTAGTTCAATAATAAAGGAACGTTTTCTTTGAGTAAGTTTTTCTATGTTAAGAGTACTTTCCCTTCAGGCTCCGAGCTGGGGCAGGTCGTCATGGGCAGAAGACCAAGAAAGACTACCCTAGGTAGTAAAAATTCTTAGCGAATTGAGTCTTAAAACACCGCCGTAACAGCGTATAACACTTGAAAATTTCGACAGGTTCATCCAGTGTCTAAGTAGCTCAGTTGGAAGAGCAGTCGCCCGGCAAGCGGTCGAGGCGTGGGTTTGAGTCCCGCCTAAGGCAGTTCGATACCCTAGGTAGAATTTAAGCAGTCAGTTAGTTATTTAACTTTAGGGTTGATAACCCATTTTTTTCGTGGGTTTTTCAATCTGTAAGCAGGAAAATAAAAAGAAACAGATGGTAGAGACATGCTTGTGTGGCATATTATACTTATGTATGAAGCAAAATATGATCTAGCTACCTAGCGTCTTTATGTTTACGGTGTTTTATTTATGAATATGTATGTTTTGAAGTAGAGCAATACTCTGTTCCTAATGCAGGTCAGCTATATATCCTAAACAGCTTTCAGCATTGAACTTTGTGTGAGCTTTATAAGTGAAAGTTGTAGTAGTAATGATTGGGGCAAGATTCGAACGAGACAAGTTACATCACACTAAGTATATTGTACACTAGCTTTCCGCCCGTAGCTTCGCCCGCGAGGACTACATATTTTTTCCCAAAATAAAATGTAACCTATGTTACTCGTGGATAATGTAGCTTTCAAATGGTGAAAGAATTTTTAAAAACGGTCCAGTAGTTTTTGATAGGCTCAACCAAACAAACAAACAAAGTTTTCCTCTTTATAATATTAGTAAGTATGGATATGTATGTAGTTACCTACTCTTACACAAATCGAAATGAACATTATTATTTATACGATTAGCTTAACAAAATAGATCAGAAGATCTTATTGTAAGAAAACGCTCTCTTCCAGAGTTTTGGATAGTTAGCCCATGAAGAAGATGTTTGAAAAGGGGAAATGTTTAAACATGGACTAATTCCCAGTTTCCTACGTCCCGTTCTCACCGCTGCAACTGCAGCTTGACCGCCAATAAAAACTCTAAGGTCAAGTTTGTCCCGGGGGAAAGTTAAATAATCTGTCGCAACCCCCAACAATTTGTTAATATTTCTATTTTACTGAAGCACTATCTGTACCATAACGGGGCATGTCTCATCACGGCGCGCAGAGCCGGGTGCACGCGTGTGTCGCGGTCGGCCGCCCGCGAGTCAAGGTCGCGCGGTGACCGAGATTTGCGCGCGCGCATCTAGCGCTGCCAAGTGTCGATATCGAGTTATCGATACTAATAAAATTGTTTTATCTTTATCCGAATTTCAATGTTATTAACCAATCACAGTGATTAAAATATTTGTCATAAATTTTTGGGAGAAATAGCTTAAGTATTACAAGTATTTAGGTGTTAAAGACATACACATACGGTACAGGATCCAATCTTAATACATACTATGAATAGTGTTATTATGAGAATGAATTTATCATTGTAATAATCCTAGTAGGGGCGGTCTTTAAGAGTCACTCTACAATTTTGACGGATTGGCATTTTCAATGACTATCTAGTTAATAAACAAACTAAACCTGATCGTTGAGATAAAAGTTATCTTTCTAAGTTTCACTACTAACTACCATAGTATAAAATGTGTATCTTATTTACTCAAACACTTCCTAAGAACCAGGGATGTAATGGATATCCGAAACCGTAACTGAAACTTTCGGATATCCAAAATAAAAAAATATCCGATACGATACCGTAACCGATTCAAAAGTTTCGGATAGTTTCAGATGTAGGCGGTTTATTTATTTTTGTATAGCTTTCGTTTGTAAAGGCATAACAGCCTGATTTACCTTTATAATACCATCTAGTATCAATTTTTATTTTTTTATGACTTTTTATTCGATGTAAAGTGTGCGGTCATGAATGAACCGTGTTGGACAACTATTTCAAATTGCATTCTAAAGCACAGACATCCGTAACCGTAACCGAAACTTTCGGATATCCGAATAAAAAAAACCGTAACCGTAACCGGTATAATTTATTTATTTATTTGTAATAGGTATACAAACAGTTTACAGTCTAGGCTTCATCGTAAAGAAAAAGTGTTAATTACATACTGGACCGTAAGCCAAAATTAGTATACACAGCATGATAAATTAAATTACAAGTACTATCCAAAAATAAATACAGTTCTAACAGTTACAACACATTATTCCTATCCTATACAACACATTATATAATATTATTCCTATATCCGTAACCGTATCCATAACCGAAACTACATATCCATAACATCCCTATAACAACATCATCAATTACGATTTACGAGTACACTTTACGTCTAATAATGATACAAGCTCCCTTAAAAATTCTCAAGATAAATGCGCAGTAACTATATTTTGTCATTAACTTATATATTAACGTCTCATTGTTAATTAATTCAATTTTTGTTTACATTTACTTAATAATGTTTATCGATAATAGTCGCCTCACTATAAATGCGTGGGCCTTGTTGACTTATGAAACTGCATGAGAGCCGAGAGGGTACGATACGTTTGCGAAAAGGTTTTTCCAAAAACGACTTATTGTTCGCTAATTAAGGCACCAACTTGTCAGCGTGTGCAATACTAACTTAATGGCATCTGCCGATTGCAACAAAATAAATGTAAACAATACACTAAAACGTTGTGGATTTCCAACTCTTAAAAATTAGCTTTTCAATTATTTTATTTTTTATCCACAACGAGGAAGCTCTTGGCCTGTATGACCTGTATCTCACCTGATGGTAAGTGATGATCAGGCCGATAGTGGAAGCGAGCTTCACCCGGAATCCTCAACCACGGAGGAACTGGCTATCTTACCTCTAACTGCCGGAAAACAACAATGCTGTTAGCATTGTTGTTATGACTTTTTGGATCCGGTTATGTCGTTTCTCCTAGGTACTTTTATTTCATATACTTTTTCTTTCTTATCTCAATTTTTTTTGCTTTTCTATATGCATTGTCATTTCATATCAACAACGTTAATAATAAAAAACAAAATATTATAATATAATTATAAATTAGGTCTAAAATCCGTAATAGGTTCCATGTAATATGTATTTTAGTGTCCGACCGAATATGGATTTTCAGCCGAAAACGGAAACGAAAACGAAGCTTCGGCTGCAGTCTCATTTTCGGCCGAAAACGAAAACGAAAACGAAAATGACCTTCAACTCTCAAATTTCAATCTGAAATTATGTAAAAACTTTGAAAACCGTTAATGTTTTGACCAAAAACATAATGATGTTTGACAGTTGTTTTTGATAAGGATTGATTAAAGAAAACCGGCATTAAAACACAAAAAATTGAATTATGAATTCTTAGTAGAATATTATTTCCGGTGTATATTGAAATATTGGGAAGTGAAGAAGAAATAAAGGGTGTCCAGTGGGAATTTTGCAACTTCAAAAATGATTCATACAAATAAATTAATGATTTTTTATTATTTATTACTAATGCAAACTGAAGTTTAACAATGCGGATTTATTTTTTTATAGGCAATATCTTTTAAATGATGCCCGTTTTACTATAGGCACTCTCACAGCCTTACATTCGCAACTATGTGAGAGCAAATCGCGCTAATAATTTTCCTGCAACTTCACGGCGGATATTTTCTTACAGAACCTGAATTATTTAAGGATTGTTTTGCTGTAAACTTTTGACTTGAGATATCCCCACAAGAAAAAGTCGCATGGTGTGAGATCTGATGACCGAGGCGGCTAGAAAAAATAGTCCTCAGTGTCTCCATCGAGGTACTCTCCGTGTGTGGTGAGGTGTGGTGAACCATGAGTGCATCAGATTCACTCCCGAAGATATCGGAACGATAAACGTCACCATCTTATTCACGTATTTCTGATATTCGGTTTGGCCGAAGCTTCGGCTGGTTTTTGGCCGAAAACGAAAATATGGCCGAATGTCCATTTTTTGGCCGAAAATGGCCGAAAACGAAAACGAAAACGAATATTCGGTCGGTCACTAATGTACTTACAACCAAACAACATTGCGCTCTGAGGATTCTACAGACAGCGGTAAAATCATGATTCCATGTTATATACTCCAAAACATCGCATGAAGTGATTGTTTTACACTATGTTGTATGCAGTCGCATTTTACGACTGCTAAGTACTTGACTCTCGATGCACATAAAGTATTTCTGACGTAGGTCGCCATTCGTATTTTTCTCACACTGACCTGGTTTTTAGTTCGAACTTTCCCTTTTTGATATATTCTCGAAGCCTGTTAATTGGTTTGTCACAATTCTTTTTAATTCGACATCCATTGGGAACTGTGTTTTATCTATATTCCTAGTAAAAATAATTACCTGGCCTACATATTCACAATGACATTTTGAAAGAGCATAGGTGAATGAATCTTTAATTTGTGACCTAGTTTACCCTGTTTGAAGTGAATAATTGTTGGAAAAATAATGACCATGCAACATATATCATCGACAAACATGGCCGTCATAGTAATTTCATCCAATCTGTTTTGAGTTGAGTAATTCCTAGCTCACATGCTGATCGGAGTATCCATACAAAGCGAATTGCCAAATAAATATACTCCCATGCTTTGCCGGTCCGAATGAATGGCCGCATTATTTGTCAACAGTTACGTTATTATAGTATAGGATCCGTAACACACTTTCACTTTCGGCATCCGAGCCCTGGCCGGCAGTCGGGTTCAGACCACCAGCCCTGGTGAACGACTCCAAGCCTCCAGCAGCCTCTACAATGGTAAGTGAATTTTGAATTACCCAATTACTGACTCAGATCCGATCTTACGACAGATTGCATCAATGCGTGAAGAGATCCGGTTCAAGTATGCGCTTATTGTTTGTTCCAGAAATCACTATTTGTGATGCTCTTGCTGTGCTGTGCGGCTGCGCTAGTTGCAGCAGAAGAACCGTCTACTAAGGACCTGGTAGACGTCGAAGATAATGAGGACTTAGAGAGGAAACATCGCAAGCGAAAGAAGCACCAGCAGAATGGAGGAGGGTGTGGATACGGGAAGACGTTTGGAGAAAAGTTCTTTGGACTCCACGACTACACATACGTGTCTGCGCCGGTGATGAACTACTTCTTCGGCTGTGGGGTGGCGGCTTTGCCCGTGGCCGCTCCGGTGGCTCCGATCGCGCCCATTGCTCCTGCCTTCCCGATTCAGATTAGCCAGAGCCAAAGCCAAAGTCACGGTCATGGTCACGGAGGGTTCGGCCACGGTGGTCACGGCGGACACGGAGGCCACGGCGGTGGTCACGGAGGCCACGGCGGTGGTCACGGAGGGCACGGCGGTGGGCACGGAGGCGGCTACGGAGGTGGTCACGGCGGCTTCGGTGGCTTCGGCGGCTACAACCCTGGCTACGGAGGGTACCAGCAGCCCGCGTACAACCAGGGCCCGTACCAGGGCCAGTACAACCGGCCCTTCCAGAGCGCCGTGTCGGCCGCCGCGTCCGGGTTCGGCTCAGCTCTAGCGGACTACTTCGCGCACCCCAAGAAGACACAGAAGATCATTAACAGACAAGTGAATCAGTTCTTGAGGCCGATATACAAGTTGTTCTGAGGTTACTAGACTGTGCAGTCGACAGAGGCTACTCGTGCATGCGGCGCCAACAATGGAGTAACTCGGGTGCATCAACGCCCATAACAAAGGAAAGTTGCGACATGCCGTAAAGTTGTACAAATAATAGAATTATAAGCCACTTAGATGAATTGAATAAACATCTATTTTAGAAACGTACCAAATGAAAATAGTTTTTAGTTGGCGAGACAGTGTTTTTAATGAGTGTGATTTTTACTGTAACTAAGTTTAGTGAAACGGTAGGTGCCTACATATTTTTTTATACAAACGCATATGTACCATACGCATACGCAAAGGTAGGTACCTACGTAAGAACAATACGCACATAAAAACAAGTAACTAAATGACCATTTGTGTTAGGACATAATAATACATCGATATTTTTTATGTGATTGATTCCAGTGCGAAACTACTTTGAAACTACTTAATGAGTGTTGTATTAGTTGTATAAAAATGATTTTAAAACATTCTTGGCTAAGGCTATATAAAAATTATTCTCTAACTACGAATATGTTATACGGTAGATTAATTTAGTTTTAATATTTTTTTAAATAAACATGTTTAACTATTTTTGGTTTCACTTGCCCTACTTTAGTATTCCTTTTGGATTGCAACCGTTGCTAATGCTATGCTGATATGTTGATTACGAAGTTATTGGCTGTAGCGAATTTGTTTATAATATTTTTTAATACGAAAACTGGTTCCTCCGAGCGAACGTTAACCTCATTATTTGAGATTTCAACTTGTCTATAATGTATATAGATTTATGTTCAAATCTAAGTCCATGCATTTTATTTTTGGTCTTCGACTGGCCTAGTGTCTGTTTAAGGCCATTGATCCTTGCAAATTCATTTGATTCATTCGTTTTAAGTTCGATCGACCTGAAATAGTGCATTTTTATGTAAGTCGGATACAGTGTTAATTGCCACATTAATAGTGCCATAGTCTGTGATTTAATCGGAAGCAAGGGAGTTTCAATAATTTACCTAATTCATTTAGTGTTTTTTCTTTCATTTCAGAGTTGAAAAATCCAGACTAAAGTCTTGTATCTTTTTAAAAGAACCGAGTTAATTTTTATGTAGTAGAGTCTTTGAAATGACTTTCATTTCAGGTAATGAGTTACCTAACTTAAAATCTGGGGTACATTCTATTCTGATTAGTAATGTTAATCCGCAGACACCTCTTATAGATGTAGTCCCATATAATTATCCCATAATTCAAAAGTCGTTTTGAATGCAAGTACTTCCTCGAATAGGTTGATAATCGTTTGTGATTACGTTTCATTGAGTTTATTTATTACTAGCCGACCCGGCGAACTCTGTTCCGCCTTAAAGACAATAAATAAACAATCGCAATTTTTCCTTATTAGCTCACCGTTTAGACCTACCCTGGACTACGACAAACATTTTAAAACCAAAATCAGCTCAATCGGCCCAGCCGTTCTCGAGTTTTAATCAGACTAACGAACAACAATTCATTTTTATTTATATAGTTATAAGATTTCTCAGACTTTTTTTTATCAAGCTACTTCATTCATTCCACGAACCAATTGTGAAATTAATCTGTCACGAATAATTAGTGCAGTGTCAAAAGTCAAAAGTCAAAATTTCTTTATTTGTTTAGACTAATAAATAGTTCTTACAAATCGTCATTTTGCTCTTAAGGAGCCTCTACATGTCTCATAATCTTTTTACCCTACCAAGCGCTTCGAGACCAACATTTGGCAAGTGCTGAGAAGAAGCGCCGCAACAAACTCAGTCACCACTGTCTGCCGGTTAATATAAAAGTGTTTACGTATTTACGTAATTTCAGATATTACGAGTATATCATGTCATATACAGGGTTTTAGGTAAATGGGTATATGAGCCGACACTAGCCCATGTTAAGATGGTCATATAAATGGTTTGGTGAAGTCAGAAATTTATATCTTCATTTTAATTATTTTAATTTTCATACAAATCGGATTTTATAAAATTTATTTTGTATGAAAATTTAAAAAAAAATGATGATATTAAATACCCATTAAGCTCATATACCCATTTACCTAACACCCTGTATAAGCGACTTAAACATTCTAAGGAATGAATGTAACGTAGTCTAAGTTTAAACTATAGGTAGTAACTCAGTAAGTACTTTTAGCCATGCACTTGCCATAAATGTTTGTCTCGAAGCGCTGGTAGAGCCCAAAGGATAAGGAGACATTAAAGTGCCCCGTAAGGGCTACCTTTTTTTACTGTATTTTGACGTTCATAAGTGCCACTAGTGGTCAAAATTGAATAAAATATGTTTGATTTTGATTATAGAACGCGGCCACGCTGAATAAGTCCTGATAGTTCCCATCACGCGGCCTCAAGCCACGCGGCTGTCCCGTGGTCTTTTCTTAATCTGGCCAGCCATTAGAACGTGATCAAGTACAATAGTCTCACCCATCATTTTAATATTAGACAAATGCACCGGCTCACAATATAATATTCAGATTGGACACAACAGGAGAATCGTTCGGATTGAATCAGCTCGATCGGACAGATAGTATTTAATCCCTTTTGCAACGCGAAATGTGTATTTTGCTTCTCATCAAAGCAACCAATATCACCAATATCGGAAATATCTCAATAGACTCGTGCCCCCCTATATCTTCGGGGTGGACAGGCCTGTAAGCCCGCACCTACCGCTTTTAATCCTAAAGCTCTTATGCAACGTGCATTTCGTACTTACTTATGCGTCCGAGAGCCACAGTCTACATTCATCAGCCAGCTCATTTTTGCTACGACAGTCCAACGTTTCTTTAGATATAAGAGTATTCTTAGAATGAAATAAATACGAAAAATAGAAAGTAATTTTTAATTTTAGTTTTTAAGTCATTTTAAGTTAATGTATTATTATAATTTTTATTCTCTAATAAATAAAGAAAGAAGTAGAAAGTAACATCGAATAGACGTATCACAATAAGTAGAACAGAAAGAAGAACGGTCACGCCCCATACAAAAAAAACCCAGACCCGACAGAAACGAGACATACCTCAGTTTTTTTGTCATGTCTTAATTAGTTAAATTATATATTTTTTATATTCGAAATCGATGTATAACACCAAAATATTACCCTTTGTTTTTGTTCAGGCGTTATACAAAAACTAATACAAAATGCCTATTTATCACCAAAATTGGTAAATGTATGTACCTAAATGTCTATTACAGCTGCTATGGAAAGTATCTAGGTGACCTGGATATACAGCCGGATTATACAGGGTGGTTATACATATGGAACAATAAGTGATCTCACTCGATTATTTCTAAACTATACAAGATATCGAAAAACTAGTAACTGATTCTGAAAGTGCTTCACGAGCTCTTTCAAATGGTACCAATAATAGGTTACAGATTATGGAAGCTGGTAACACAGAATTTTTGGATTTTGTAACTTCTCGTTTCCACCCTGTATAATCCAGCTGTATCTCCAGGTCACCTAGATACATTCCATAGCAGCTGTAATAGACATTTAGGTACATACATTTACCAATTTTGGTGATAAATAGGCATTTTGTATTAGTTTTTGTATAACGCCTGAACAAAAACAAAGGGTAATATTTTGGTGTTATACATCGATTTCGAATATAAAAAATATATAATTTAACTAATTAAGACATGACAAAAAAACTGAGGTATGTCTCGTTTCTGTCGGGTCTGGGTTTTTTTTNGGGTCACAGATGACCGTTCTTCTTTCAAGAAAGAATTTCTTACCTATTTAAAGGTTATTAAAGGTAAAAATAGCGTCCACTGATTTTCAAAGGGCCTTAGAAACCTTTAATAGGTTATTCCAAATAAACACATAATGTAATTTAAGACTAACAACTAATACAGTTACTATTTCACAAGTAAAATATAGTTACTTCTTGCAGACAGCAAAGATTCAAAGCTGTTACTATATGTTGCTTCTTTAAGATAAATATAATTTCCAATAAGCTGTTCATAGTACGAGTACATATTATGTAAATTCATGTTATGGCTGCTTTCTTTGTACTAGATGGTAATGTGAGTTTAAAACAAAAAAGCGAGAATTAAAGTTATGTAACTATTATTTTAATAATGATGTTGATTCATGTTGCTTTATTATTTTATCACGAATTCATTTGTATTTTATTAAGTATGGTTGCCGCGCGCGTCGCCATATTGGAAAAATGCTGTCTAGTAGCAGTTTTTCTTAAATGTTTCGTTTCGGATTAATTTTATGATAAAACATGCTTAGAGAAACTAAAACTAGAGAAAAATACCTATTTTTGATGTCTACACAACCTTTTTGTGAAATCAATAGTTTAAGCGTAGGAGCGCCAACAAGCCCTACCACCAACAAACCCGAACAGAAGAAACTGCTCCCACTGGGAATCGAACCCCGGACCTCTGTATCTAAAGGCTTACCACCACCACTATACTATGGCTACGGATAATATTATATCCGGATATCCGGAGTCCTGGTCCTGGAAGTAGGTAAGCATCATCATCATCATCATCATCATTTCAGCCACAGGACGTCCACTGCTGAACATAGGCCTCCCCCAATGCTTTCCATGTTGATCGATTGGTAGCGGCCTGCGTCCAGCGCTTCCCTGCTACCTTTACGATGTCGTCGGTCCACCTTGTAGGTGCACGTCCCACGCTGCGTTTTCCGGTACGCGGCCTCCATTCCAGAACCTTTCTGCCCCATCGGCCGTCAGTTCTGCGTACTATGTGCCCTGCCCATTGCCACTTCAGCTTGCTAATACGTCGGACTATGTCAGCGACTTTGGTTCGTTTACGGATCTCCTCATTTCTGATTCGATCTCGCAAAGAAACACCAAGCATAGCCCTCTCCATAGCACGCTGTGCAACTTTGAGCTTCTGTATAAGGCCTATAGTGAGAGGCCACGTTTCCGAGCCATACGTTATCACTGGTAACACACCTACTTAATACTTTACCTACATCTATCCAGGACCCCGGATAGAAATGCGGATAATCCCAACAGAATTCAAATCCACCACCGAAACTGGTTTTGAAGAAAACTTGACTATAATAGACATCGTATCGTCTTAAATAAATTGTTACACGTACTACAAACCGAATCTACTCAGTACCTGCACTAGATTCCTAATGTACAAGGAGATTAAGCAGGGCGGGCGGCCAAGCTGAAGCCTTAGCCCTGGCGACAACCGCCAAGCGGTGCTGTGGACCAGAAACCCAATCACATTACCAAAATAGACCCTGGATCCCTCGAAATTTCTGGAAGGAAACCTGCAGTTTACACAGCATTTTCAAATATCATTTTCGGATGGACTCGTAATTCGTGATTGGCCCAGATCTGGCCCGATGATGTTCGCGGTCACTCGGACGGGCCTAATGAGGTGTCCGCTACCGATCCTGGTGTACTGGGAAACTGATAACCATATTACCCGATAGGCCAAAGACCAATCGGGCGTACGCCCCGGTTTCGCTCGTTCGCGGCCACTCGAAATTAGTGAAACTATTGGGGCTGCGACACTTACCAAATATAGGAAATATACCTTTATTTGGCAGTTAGACTAAAAGGTATGATTCATGACTAAAACATTTTGGCTCCATTGATTTGGAAGTTACGAACAAACGAAGAAAATTATTTCATTATTTCATTCCCTATCACCCTAGCGGTCCTTTTCTTAGTACTTAATAACGGCTATGGCAATCCAAATGGAATAGGAAGTCATGGCTTCGACATTCACTCAATACAAAATAATTACCAAATATAAAAAAAAAAACAAAATAAGGTCAGGCTTGGGTCAGGCTCAAGAGCGCATTAATTCCTGTTTTATTCGACAATACTGAAATTAATTAATTGCTGATAGGCACTCTAACCAACTTAACGCAATCATCGCCTCTGATTTCATTTAACAAACTTTTCCACGTAAACGTTTACCAGCAAATTTATTGGAACCAATTCATCTGTACTATTTAAATGCTCCATTTCCATACTTAATTATCCTGATGAAGATATTTTTGAATAGGTAAAATTAATATAGACAGTTATAAAATTGTTTTTCTATTAACGTAGATATTTCGTTATTAATTGGGACGATTAAAATGAAGGCTTGATAGACCACTGCAAAATTGAGTTCGACGAAATGGCCGTACCTCTCCATACCTATAAGAAATGGACAATGCTCGTCACGACCGAAACAGGTGTGTCTCTTACGTACGAGTAGTTAACGATTTACTTTTTGATCAATATCAGAGATCGCAACAAAACCTATGCAATCTTAAGATAAGAGTAGGCGCACACCGTTGATTTTTAATTGGCCGTTAGTTTAGGCGGGCAGTTGATCAGTATGGGCATGTATCCCATACACACACTACGCCGATTCGATTTGGCCGATTCTTCATACAGTTTAAAATCGGGCACAACTATCAGCCAACTAAAAATCGACGGTGTGCGTCTACTCTAAATCGGAACGATAAATCTAATACTTACTAATGTTGGGTTTTTATCGGCTTGACCGCTGTAGATCTTGGCTAGACAGGCATTGCAGCGATGGGAACTATAGGTGGGAATAGTCCCGTAGATGTCACCATAATGACTTACTTATAAAATTAGTAGATGCCGAGCTTTTTTTTAAGCGCGAGGAACAAATCTGGTGTCTGATTTTAAAAGTCGCTATCGTTGTCTGAGATCATTAAAACTTTCCAGGTTTGGCCCTAAGATCTTTTTAATTTTGGTTTGGCCTTTATTTCTGGGACACATTTTACCCGTTGGACCTTCTGAACGCAATTAGGTATTCGTCTAGGTCGTGCAAACGTGATAGCTTCTTCATTTCTCGAAATCAAACTTAGAACCCACTAAGTTCAAGTAAACTCACCGCGCCTTTGTAACTAGGAACTGAAAGGACAGATCTAGTCAATACTTAAATTGTTTACTATACAGTTAGAGCGTAACCACGAAATAAATTGAATTCCAAAACGAACTATTAAGTTTAATAAATGTGCATTGCTGTACTTAATTGTTTGCAGGAGTTATTAACAGTGTAATTATAAAGATAATAAAGAGGGACATTGAGATTTAGCTTCAAGTAAATTTGCTTTAGTACCTACTTAGGGAAATGTATTTTGTTAAGTGCCTTTTTTCCAAGCCGTAAACACTGCCTCCTATGGCCATGTACAGTATTCACAAGTAAGTTTGCTTTTTGTGTGTCACAATTGGGAATTGAACCCGCGAACCGGGCCTAGCGAATCCTTATTCCAACTGATAGGCTACCAGGTCATGACGTACAAAGTCCATTTGTAAAGCTTTATCATTGTCATAAATGTCAGGTCATGTCCTATTTTCATCAAAATTATATAAGTTATTCCGAGAAATTAATCAGTTCGTCATAAAATAATGTTTACATTATCCCACAAAGGAATTATTAATTGAATTAACATTGAAATAATTATTGCGTTTAAGCTTCCATGTAGGAATGTGCCGATTGCTGTCGAGCGCTGCCCATTTTGTAAAATTCAACTTTTCTTTTCAGGCTTTTTCAACAAGTAAAATCCTTTTTGCATTGATACAGATAGTAAAGCACAGCCGACAGATCATTATTAATTATGTTCCAGAATGCCTATGTCAATTAGAAATAGGAAAACTAAGGCTGGGTTGTACCATCTTACTTTAACTTAGACAAACGTCAAAAATCTGTCAAACTCCATACAAAATGCACCGGTTATTGTCATAGTTACATTTAGGTGGAGCAACTCAGTCTAAGATTTTCCATCCATTTTAACGAACTCGAAACACACTAGGTACAAGTATGACACTATGAGATAGGTGTCAATTTTATAGACTATATTGTTTGAATTTGGGGGGTAATTAAGTAGTCTCCGGTACAAATACACGTTTTTACTCTTCTCTTTACATTGGTGGTTGATCCTAAAGACTTTCAAGTCTTAAAGGTTCTATTCCCTGGTAGAACAACAGTCAGTGGGCCTATTATGTACTAATTTGGACTTTGTTTGATTTTGGTCTTACTCGTAGGTAAAAAACGTCGTTGGTTTAACAAAAAGGGTAAAGTAAATAAACGATTTAAAGTGCCATGATCAATATAATCGCGATCGTTACGTTAATGACATACACACACAAAGCGCATGGTCGGTTAACGATGGTATTGTGGTCGACCGGTTTTAGGTATTTATCGCGCAGGTACTTGTAGCACATTACAGGTAAATTCTGATTACACGTCATTATCAACTTTCCTGTACCTAACTGCCGCACACTCTGCCACATAGTCGCCATGATGACGGCTATCAGTTGTAACTCACTCAGTGTCCACTATTTTTATACAGGTCAAAAAAAAATTTTAAACGGGACTATTCCCACCGCTGCAACTCCTGTGTAGCCAGGATCTACAGCTTGACCGCCAATAAAAACCCAACCAGTGGAGGTCAAGTTTGTCCCGGGGGAAAGTTAAACTGTCATTGGACCCGCAACGAAATTAATCAGAAGAACATAGGAGGGACAAAGGAGGAGGTCAGAAATCTGTCAAACTCCATAGTTCTAGGACGTGTTAGGTCACACGCAAATAAGTAATGAGTTGTCGTAGCGCTGGCAATTTTCCACAGTAACTGTACGGTATACTTACAGCATTTTTTTATATTACTAGTGAATTTTTAATACTTATTCAATGCTAATGCAACTATGAATACTTAGATATTCCAATAATTTAAAAAATATAGCCGCTGATGCCACTCGTCCTAATGTTACTACAAAGAAGATTAAAAAAGATATATCCAACTCCTTAGTACACTAAAATTTTTTTATTCACATGTTCCTGCATCACAGTAAAAAATTCTACAAAGGATTCTTAAACTCGTTTTGCATCCTGCAACTTGTCGATCGATATCGGTGGACTTTTTTTAGCTTTAGCTCTACATTTTCTGAAGTTAAATATTTATGTTCCCACAACGTACGAGTAATATCGACCATGTTTCTTTTCAGCAATGGCTCGGACAGCTTCGGAGTATTCCAGTCCAAGGAGAACATCCTGCCGAAGACGGAGATGGAGGTTGAGGCCGGGAAGGCTGCCCCCGAGTACAAGGTCACCCATCCGACCTCGTAAGTACGCGATGACGTCACCCATGGGTCGTACCACACAGTCATTGATAGATTAATAAGTTGTTGATGACTTCCACGCTGAAGAAGAAGAAACCTGCTCCACTTCGTAATTACAGCATCGTTCGTTTCAGCCGAATGACGTCCACTGCTGGACAAAGGCCTCCCTCAAGGATTTCTACAAAGACCGGTCCTGCACCGCACGCATCCAGGCACCTCTCGCGACCTACAGCTCATTTGGGAATAGATAGATATTAAATTGTACAGTTCTTGGAGCTGAAGAGCCAAAATAGTTTGCTGGCGCCCTGGTCGTGTTCTTACGGCAAAGTTCGGTTTAGCTCACTTGAAGAAGATCTTTATTACCATACTTTACATAGATCGACTACTTATTTATGACTAGGTATTTTTACGATGCCATCCGCCAATGATGTGCAGAGAACTGGCTACTTGTAGTTAAGACTAGCTACTGAAAAAATAAGTTAAAAAAATATTCGGTGAAGACCCCGTAGACCTAAGTATCATATTACTGATGACGTATTTTGTCTCCAGGTACCTCGACACCATGCTGCACATCTTCCGTGGCAACATCGGCAGCGGGCTGCTGGCCATGGGAGACGCCTTCCGCAACGGAGGCATCGTCTTTGCTACCATCATGACTGCGTTGCTGGGCGTCATCTGCGTCCACGCTCAGCACCTGCTGGTAAGCGCTTCAGGAGCAACCATATTGTAGGTCACCCAAAGGGCGATGGAGCGTGCTATGCTCGGAGTTTCCCTGCGTGATCGAATCAGAAATAAAGAGATCCGCAGGAGAACCAAAGTGACTGGCATAGCCCGCAGAATTGCTAAAATCAAATTACAGTGGGCGGGGCACATAGCTCGTAGAGCTGATGGCCGCTGGGGCAGAAAATTTCTCGAGTGGCGACCACGAGCCTGAAAACGTAGTGTTGACAGGTCTACCACTAGGCGGACCGACGATCTGGTGAAGGTCGCGGAAGGTGGCGCAGGACCGGTCTTTGTAGAACACCTTGGGGGAGGCCTTCGTCCAGCAGTGGATGTCTTTCGGCTGAAACGAACGAACCACAAAGAAGAACGCCTTGGCCGAATCACCTGATGCAAAGTGGCGATCAGGCCGAATATGGAAGCGACGTTTACCCAGAAATTTACAATCGCAATGGAACTAGTTATAAATATCTACCTCCCAACACAATGATGTTAGTAAGATTGTTCTTGTCGTGAACCCAGATAAGGTGGTGGTACGTCGCACCTATCAAAGCGGACTTGGTAGCTAGTTGAACTGTGGTAGAAACCCTAAGCCACCACACCACAAAAAAAGTCAAGCAGAATTAAATTCTCCCAATGGGAATTTAACTTTGGGTTAGTCATAGAATAAGGTCCCATTGTTATTTACTCGTCATGAAAATGAGCTATATCTCGTTAGATTATTTCACAAGACAAATAGTGATTGTCAATGTTGAAACAAAAACTTATAAACTTATTGAAACGGAGACTGAACAGGATGTAACTTACCTATTGAGTTTTTCATTCGTTTATTCCAAAGCAAAAAGCTAATGCTTTGTGTCAATGTTTTGTGACAAATTCCAAGTTTTTCAAGTGAAGTTAAATATAGTTTGTGTTAGAATCTTGCCAAAAGATTATTGTGAAGAATACTGAATAAAACAGTCAATAAGTTTGTGCGCAGTGCAATGTTTGCAAGGTGTTTTATTAAGACTTAGGTATTTCTTGTCACGAAGAAGGAAAAATAATCTTCTTTTATTTCTTCATTGTTGTGAATTCAACAATGAAGAAATTCAAATGAAAACGGGTTCAACAATCCTGTTTCCTTAAGTTTGGTGTTTACGTTATAGGTACATATTCTTGTTACGTGATGATAGATAACCAAATAAAATGCTTTCAACTCGCACTTTCAGTGACGCTTTTTTCTGCCGTTTCTTAAAAGTCTATCAAAGTTAATTCTAATGGAAGCATTGTTCGTATGTCCAAGTATAAAGCTAATTAGCTAAATAAATACCTACACTACGAGTATTAACATGTGAGGTGTTGTAATGCATCCTAAGCCCGTCTAAGCCGATCCTAGATAATTACATATCTTACGTATGCAGCCACTAATCAAGGGCGACAGGTACAAAGGTCCAGTAATCGGATCCTGAATTCCTGATAGCCTTCTAATATAATCTCATTCCAATCGACAGATTCGCAGGTAAATTGACAGTTTAGATTAACAAACGATTCATTTAATGGAATGGGAAAGAGAAATATGGTAGATTGATGCAGTAGGCCAGTAATTGGATCATCATTTTAATGCCGGATATGCACAATAGGTAGGCACTTACATGTTGGTACTTTGCATGTACTAACTACCTGTATAAACTGACAGAGTGAAGGTAGAAGACCTACGTTTTAATAGGAATGAGCTAGGTGACCACATTATGTCATTATGTGGGTACTTGCAGATAACTAAGTACTTCTTTTTAAACAGCGAGCTACTGCTCCGTTTGTGGCTTATTATCTCACTAGTAAAGAGTTGACAGTGTGATGAATACAAAAAATGGCACATTTAGACAATTTATTTTCATTTTTGTAGCAGTCACTCCACATAATATTACTACTACATAATGTGCTACAATGAATGTTTTGAAGCGACGTCGTCTTCATTATCCACATAAACCTACAGTGAGAAAAACTGTAAAGTACTTACAATTAAAGAAAACTCGTAATTTCCATCCACAGCTGAACTGCTCGGAGCAGATGCATGGGCAGCTGAATCTGGAGAAGCCCCCGGGCTTCGCCGAGACGGTGTTCCTGGTATTCCAAAACGGACCGGCTCGCCTCCGCCCCCTGGCACCAGCTATGCGGGTGATCATCAACATGTTCCTGTGCATCACCCAGCTCGGCTTCTGTTGCGTCTACATCGTATTTATCGCCACTAATGTGAAAATGGTAAGCAAGTTACAAAAATCTTTTTGCATTTTAATCTCGTTTAGTTAATTTACAAACTAGCTGACCCGGCGAACTTTGTTCCGCCTTAATGGCAATAAATAACGGGATAAAAAGTATCCCATGTCCTTCTCCTGGCTCTAAACTACCTCCCTGACAATTTTCAGCTAAATCGATTCAGCCGTTCTAGAGTTATAAGCGAAGTAACTAACACGACTTTCTTTTATATACATATATAGACTAGCTGACCCGGCGAACTTTGTTCCGCCTTAATGGCAATAAATAAGCAGACTTTTTTTATTTCCAACGGGATAAAAGTATCCTATGTCCTTCTCCTGGCTCTAAACTACCTCCCTGACAATTTTCAGCTAAATCGGTTCAGCCGTTCTTGAGTTATAAGTGGAGTAACTAACACGACTTTCTTTTATATACAGTGTGAGTCACGTTAAAGTGTACATATGAAAATAGATGAAACTAGACCTATTTTTATCGACAAAAAAGAGTTCAAAATTTTTTTGAGATTTTTTTAAATTTTTTTATAGATTTTTTTTTCTTACAATTACTTATTGTAAAGAAAACGTAATAACTTTTAAACTAAGCGGTATATCCTGATAAAATAAAAACAGTAATAATGCTTAATAACAGGAGATACTGAAAAAATACATAAAATACCCAGAAAATGCCAACAAATAATAAAAAATAATACTTTTTGAAAAAAAAACTGCTTAATAATTCGTATTTTTTTGGTTATTTGATAAATTTCTCAAAAAAATGCCCCTATAACAGGTGGTTTTTATTACTTTGTATTATTCTCTATCGTATTATCTTTGTAAAACCAAAAATCGCATGTCTCTATACCTATCACAACATTTGCTATGATCGTTTGAACAAAGGCCTGCCACAACATTATTCTCCGCTACAGGTAGAGACAATTTTAATTTTAACTAAAATGCTTATTTTACTTCGAAATCTTTTGTTTTTATTTGTAATCTAACTTGTCTGTATCAAAATTATAAATCTAGAGCCATTTTCAGTTTCGTTGTTAACGAAGCGTTGAATGGCGCGCCCGGAGAGGCTTAGTTCAAACGATCATTGCAAACGTTGTGATAGGGATAGAGACATGCAATTTTCGGTTTTACGAAAATAATATGATAGAGAATAATACAAAGTAATAAAAACCACCGGTCATAGGGGCATTTTTTGGAGAAATTTATCAAATAACCAAAAAAACACGAATTTTTAAGCAGATTTTTTTCAAAAAGTATCATTTTTTATTATTTGTTGGCCTTTTTTGTGTATTTTATGTATTTTTTTAGTATCGCCTGTTATTTAGCATTATTACTGTTTTTATTTTATCAGGATATACCGCTTAGTTTATATGTTATTACGTTTTCTTTACAATGAGTAATTGGAAGAAAAAAAATTCTATAATTTTTTTTTTTTAAATCTCAAAAATTTTTTGACCTCTTTTTTGTCGATAAAATTAGATCTAGTTTCATCTATTTTCATATGTACACTTTAACGTGACTCACACTGTATATAGATATATATAGATTCTCTTTATTCTTTTGTTTTTAATCAAATACTTCTAACAAATAATAATATACTGTTTCCATAGGTACTGCCAGTGTGACAGTGAGCTCAAATTTTGTTTTTCTTCAGATTCAGTACGAAAAATCTCTCGTAATCGTGTAGTGCTCGTATTTAATTCTTGAAGATCATCGTTACCAAAGTTCAGCTAGGCATAAAATATCCGTAAAGGTAGCAGGGAAGCGCTGGACGCAGGCCGCTACCAATCGATCAACATGGAAAGCATACGGGGAGGCCTATGTTCAGCAGTGGACGTCCTATGGCTGAAAATGATGATGATGATGATATTGTTTTTGCGCAGGACAAAACCAATAATTATAAGTTTATTTTGTACATAGAGTATTATGTCGTTAAGTACAGTTACGTAGGTATTATTTGGGATAGGTAGGTACAAAGAACTTGTCAAATCTCCAAGTGATTAAGTGTGCGATGCTAACTTGCATGCCTTTTTTTACCTGTCAAATCATTTTTAAAATATTGTCCTTATTAAAATTAACAAAACAATATGAGGTAAGATTTTCTGTAAACACGTGACCAATGCGAAACATTTTTAAACTTTGATTCACATCTAGTTTTAAACTTCCAAATCGTAGCTGTACCTGAACTATCATCGCACGATCGATACCACTTATAGTCTAGAAACTTGAGGAATAAGGGTTTAGGGAAATGACACACCACGCGTCTACTCGAGTAGTTATAATACTTTACCTTGTAGGAAAATGCTTGAGTATTTACTTTGCATAAGTACGTAAACTATTACAATAAATACTTAGGTACTTCACTTGGTATCAAACCGCAAGTAACATTATCTTTCATTCTCGTCATTTGCTTAGGTAAGTGTATACAGTGTGTCCGGGCTTGTAGTGATCAAACTTTAAGGGCAAAATCTAGGGACAATTTTATCGATAAAAATACTTCAAATTTGGGGCCTGACCCATTTCTCGAAAAATTACATCGATTTAAGTTTTTAATTTTTAGTTTACACCTCTTCTTTAAAAAACAAGTGAAAGCGTGGGTAGCTTAACATTAATAGGCAAATATTTTATATCATGCGATAGCCAATAAAATTATCTATTAGAAGAAGAAGAAAGCAGACACAACTTTCATACATTTTATGGGAGTAAGAATGGATTGAATTAGAAAAATACATTACTTTTTTCACTTCTTTTTCAGTTATTTTCCAACACAAGAAAAACCAGGTCGTTAAGGTATGTTTTATTTGCATTGTATTTTTAGTATTTGAGCTATTCTACAAAACGAATGTAAATTTATTAGTCTACGTCTATTAGTTTCGACGTAATTGTTGAACAAAGATACCCCTTCCCAGCGGTTTCCATAGTAATCGGAATAGGTTGTGTGATTCTTTCAGGCAGTGCATTTTCGCATGTCGCGTGCGCTATGGAAATCGCTGGGAAGGGGTATCTTTGTTCAACAATTACGTCGAAACTAATAGACGTAGACTAATAAATTTACATTCGTTTTGTAGAATAGCTCAAATACTAATAATACAATGCAAATAAAACATACCTTAACGACCTGGTTTTTCTTGTGTTGGAAAATAACTGAAAAAGAAGTGAAAAAAGTAATGTATTTTTCTAATTCAATCCATTCTTACTCCCATAAAATGTATGAAATTTGTGTCTGTTTTCTTCTTCTACTAATAAATAATTTTATTGGCTATCGCATGACATAAAATATTTGCATATTAATGTTAAGCTACCCACGCTTTGACTTGTTTTTTAAAGAAGAGGTGTAAACTAAAAATTAAAAATTTAAATCGATGTAATTTTTCGAGAAATGGGTCAAGTCCCAAATTTGAAGTATTTTCATCGATAAAATTGTTCATAGATTACGTCTTTAAAGTTTGATCACTACATGCCCGGACACACTGTATAGTACCTACTTAGTAGCTACTCGTAAGTGCTAGTATTTATTTTGTGTTTAAAAGCATAGTTTTTTTTACTACGACTTTGAAGCTGCGAAATAGCATGAGAATACATGAAAGGGTAGGAACACCCGTATTCATAAAGATTACAATGAGGTCTCACAGTGCGCGTGGACGCACAGGATCCCAAAAACGTTTGACTTTACATAGCGTTGCTGCTTCACTTAAGCAAGCATAGATTTGTGAATACGCGTGTAAGAGTAGGTATTGGAGCGCGAAAATGCTCCTCAAGGGTCCTTTAAAACGCGGCCGCAACAGCGTATTACATTTGTAAAAGACAATGCCGGAAATTGGCGTCTTTTTTTTTTCGCGCGGCCATCGACCAAACCTTGTTTTTTGATTACAAAATAGTGTAATAAACCAAACTTACT
This sequence comes from Ostrinia furnacalis, assembly GCF_004193835.3. NCBI lineage: Eukaryota > Metazoa > Arthropoda > Insecta > Lepidoptera > Crambidae > Ostrinia > Ostrinia furnacalis. The sequence continues at coordinate 233,301 of NW_021137716.1, forward strand.
ATTGCATGTAATACCTCTAAACTCAGTCTGAACTGAGTTACGAGCATTAGAAGTTTGATGATTTTCATACTAAGGTACTTGATACAAATAAGGCCTACGTTCTAATAAGGCCTATACATCAGAAAACACAGATAAATAAATCCAACCGGGATAATACTTCAAGGACACGTACTCATATGCCCTATAACCCGGTAGAGTGCAAGAGCGTCCCGATCCACGATCCTAGCACCAATTGGCACGCGTTCTTCTAAGGTTGTGGGTGATTTCGTGCTCTCTTATAAAAATCTGGCGATTTCATCTTAAATTTTCGTTAAAATGACGCTGTTTCAGATTAAGCCTTTCTTAGTATTCGTTTCTAAATATTTCTTACTAGCTAATAATTATCTTAATTTGTACTACTGGTTATAGATGCATTATTTGTAAATTTTTAAAGAAATCAAGAGCGAGATATCTAATAAGGCCTAGGCCTTATTTCAGCATGGTAGGCCATATTAGATACTTATGTCAACACCTGATTACGGACAAATTCATTAAACTAAATGAGTCAAAGAGTAACTAAATATTTATTTAATGAGAATGTTACTAACAGCAGAGAAAAGAAAAATAAAACAGAGTCGAAAAAAATTACTAAACCTATAAAAAAAGAAACAAAATACAAAACCAATAAAAAATAAGATAAAAAAGCCGTATGTATAATTCTAAAGGAAAGGAGAATAAAAGCTGGTATTATCATGCCTGTCTCGAAAGTCTAAAAGACTGGTTTTGGTGGTATCACAAAGATTGTGTAGAAGTTCGTAAAGATAATTCAGAAGCCTTTTTATTCCCTGGTTCTAACAAAAATTGAGATCTCATTTTGTTTACAAAAATTCAAGACTAAATAATGTTCCTAAACTGATTTATTTAAAAGGTTTTATGTGTAGGCCTTATTCGAACACGGTGTTTTAATATGCCCTATACAAAAAAATAATATTGTTTGTTTTTGATATTTTTTTTGATAATTTAAGTAAGGAATCATTACTTTGTTACTATGAATATTTAATTTTATCTATAATTTGTGTATTATTCTTAATAAGTGGAATTTAAGTTTATCTAGAGATATACAGTATATTTCTGTTCACTCAGTATGTAAAATTTTGATAACGCAAACAAATCGACGTGTTTAATGTTATAAGACCGCATTTTGTTTAATACAACCTCAATTTTAAGGTCTACAGGCATTTGAATCATATAGGCCTTATTCCGTATAGGTGATTTATTAAAGCCAAAATCAGTGCTTTCGTAATTTGCTTATTTTGAATAGATTTAGTTAAAAATTGTGTTATTTTTTGTAATATTGCTAAAATTAAAGGATGGAAGAAGTTAATTAACCTTGTTTTTGTTGACTGGCGTTAATATTTATTGAAATATAAGCATTTAAAGTTAGGTAGGCCTTATTTGTATCAAGTACCTTAGATTTGCTGTTTGCGCGCAAGTTTTGTAAGAAATTGCAACAAAATAATGACATTGTATGTGTAAACAAACAATACCATCTATTAAAGGCTCCAGACATCAGTATGTAGCAGAATCAAAAATAGCGCAATATTTTGTTGCAATTTCTTACAAAACTTGCGCGCAAAAAGCAAATCTAGTATGAAAATCATCAAACTTCTAATGTTCGTAACTCAGTTCAGACTGAGTTTAGAGGTATAGGTACATGCCATAGTAAGTTTGGTTTATTACACTATTTTGTAATCAAAAAACAATGTTTGGTCGATGGCCGCGCGAAAAAAAAAAGACGCCAGCTTCCATACAAAATCTGGCATTGCCATTTCTGTTCATCCAGTGTCTAAGTAGCTCAGATGGAAGAGCAGTTGCCCGGCAAGCGAAGCGTCGATTCCCGCCTTAGGCAGTTCGATTTTTTACTAGAGACCTACTTAATACAACACCCAAATCGAAAACATCTTTCAGATTTCGGATTACTATAACATCGTGATCGACCTGTCGATCCACATGATCATCGTGGTGATCCCGGTGCTGCTGGCATGCATGGTGCGCAACCTGAAGTACCTGACGCCGTTCTCCACCATCGCCAACATCATGATGGCTATTGGCGTCAGCGTCGTGGTCTACGAGGCCAGCCAGGATCTTCCCTGCATTTCTTCCCGGGACTACATCGCCAGCTGGCAACAACTACCGCTGTATTTCGGAACGGCTGTGTACGCTTTTGAAGGCATTGGACTCGTGAGTATTTAACCGTTTTTGTTTTATTTTTGTTTTAGTCCCTTTAGCCCCTCGTACGATGCAAACTCCCGCCCACCGTCTTCCTCACCGCGTCCGACCATCTCGTCGGTGCCCTGCCTGCCCCGACCACGTCTGCCTTTCATTTGTCCCAAGATAATTTGTTTCTCCAGACAATGCTTTGGAGACCGCATAATGTGTCCAAAGAAACAGCTTATGACCGCAATCTGTGGAGGAACACTATCTGTGGTCGCGATCCTCATCAGTGAGGGACCGAGGAAGAAGGAGCCCCTCGTGGTAAGCTAAATATGCCTGTGTTACGAGTGGGCTCACCATTCGAACCCTCGCTCCTCGGATCTCGAGTCGGCCAGTCGGACCCCTTCACCGTTCGGCTAACGTGGCGTTCTTTGTAAGGCTTTCTTCCTTGTAATTGTTAATAGTAATGAAACTAATAAAGTCATCTTTACCTGACTGATGGGTGAAGAAGTTATTGATGTAACTGCTATGTTTAGAGGAGCAGACATGTTGCGACGATTCTTCAGTTACTTTTAATTTCTAGCTATTACATAGCAATACTTTTACTGTGATAGTTCTACAACAGTAAACAACTGGTACCTACAATTGTATTACATTATAAAATGATACATTGTCTTCAGAAGTGGGTATCAGTATTATTTGATTCTAGCGAAGTTTAATTTAGCCATCAATATTCAAGGAGCGAAATATGACAAAGTATGACCGCACTCCATTTCCGATTAAACAAGGAAAGAGGAAAAAACAAAAGGGACTCATGTTCGATTCCCATAAACGGAAACGATTTTGCCCATGAAAAGTTAATTTAAACTTTTTTAAACATTAAAAGAACCCGACTGGACCCGAAAAGTGTCTTGATAATGGAAACAGGAAAATTGTTATTTACAATGTCTATTGGCAACTGTCATGCGAGATGGTAAGTACTTACAAAATGAAGACTGAAAAGAAAAATTTATAAAACTTTGGCGCTGGTATATTATTCCAGCGCCAAAGAGCACGAGCATAATATGAAAGGGCAGTTTCGTTCGTTCGTTTCAGCAAAATGACGTCCACTGCTGTACAAATGCCTCCCCCAAGGATTTCCATAATGGACCCGTCGTTGCACCGGCGCTGCCCGCATCCAGGCTATTCCCGCAGCCTTCACCAGATCGGTCCACCTAGTGTCACATGATTCGACACTCGAGAACTTTTCTGCCCCAACGGCCATCGCTAGGCCAGCGGCAGATTTGCTAAAATCAAGTGGCAGTGGGGGGCACATAGCTTGTAGAGACAAAAGGGCAGGTTATGGATACCAATTTCAAACGTCTGTGTTTCCAGGTACTGCCCCTCAAGAACGAGATGCGTCATCCGGAGCAGTTCCAGAAGCCGCTGGGCGTGCTGAACGTGGGCATGATCTTCGTGGGAACCATCTTCATCGTGGTCGGCTTCCTCGGCTACCTCAAGTGGGGTGACGACGTCAAGGGCAGCCTGACCCTCAACCTGCAACCTGGACTTATGTGAGTGCATAATATAATGAAACTTTTTTATGTGACAGGAGGCAAACGAGCAGACGGATCACCTGATAGTACTAAGTGATTACCGTCGCCCATTGTCCGTGGTGCATAATCTTTTCTTAAAGGTTTTTTCTTAAACCTTTGTTTGTCACCTGTCATCCGCTTTGCAATGGAGGGAAGTCGAACCTTAATTTCGAACTCCTCCTATGTTCTTCTGATTAATTTCGTTGCGGGTCCAATGACAGTTTAACTTTCCCCCGGGACAAACTTGACCTTCATTGGTTGGGTTTTTGTGGCGGTCAAGCTGTAGATCCTGGCTACACAGGAGTTGCAGTGGTGGGAACGAGAGGTGGGAATAGTCCCGTTACCGTCGCCCATAGACCCTGGTGTCTACCAAGCAGGATACTGAAATTGGTAGTTAGAAAATTCAATACGGTGCATTTTATCTGTGAGATTTAGGTACGATGTTCAGGTTTTTTTGGGACCTTGGGTCTTTTAGTGTTTCCTTCTGTATGCTTCCTTTCTTTTTGACATGGATCATACTTAATTCAGGCTTAATCTTTTTAATGTGTAATAAAATGGTGGACATTTGGAACTCATCTAAATGGCTGATGATTTCAGCTCGAGCAACATCGTGCAGACCCTGATCGCGCTGGCCATCATGTTCACATACCCGCTGCAGATGTACGTGCCCGTCGACATCACCTGGCCTGCGCTGCGCAAGCGCTTCGCGGGCGCTTCTCCCGTCGCCACGGAACTGGGATACAGGGCTGCTTTGGTATTATTGACCTGTGAGTATCAGTGCTTTAGAAATTTACAGTAATCCATCAGCATCACAAGGCAAATGGAGGATTTGGTCTCACTCCATCTTAGTCAGACAGGTTGGGGAGAACTGATGTTTACTTAATTGGTCCTTGGTCGCCTTTTGCGACATCCATGGGGAGCAGTGGCGGCGTAGCATGGGCTGGCACCCGGGGCGACCCCCCCCCCCCCCCCTCCCGTCATAAGTCCTAAGGCACCCCATACCCCCAGGATTTTGGGGTTACCTAACAATTCGAAGATTGAAAGACAATCGCACCGCCGTATCATGAGATAGACCCCAGACTTCAATCAGTAGTTCATCAGATCCGTTAATTAGTACTAATTTGCGCGACTTGTGTCACCCCCTGAAGCTTGGCACCCGGGGCGGACCGCCACCACCGCTCCCCCGCCCCTTACGCGTTGGCTGTATCATAAAGTTAGAAAGGTTTGATGTTCAAATATTGGTCCTTAGCCGCTTTTTATGATATCCACGGGAAGAGGGTTCGCTTTATTATCGTTAAGTTCAGAACACAGTACCTATGATCCGAAAATATATTTTCAAGGTTTACAGTCATGCCTTGGGAGGTTCTGAAACTTTAAGCTTTAACCGCCATCTATTCAACAACTTGCCAACCTGTTACAACACAGAGGTTCTAAGCGTGAGGAACTATGAGTGACGTCAGTTGCTGTTGCTAGATTTCACAGGTGCTTATTCGTGTAATGTAGTTCCCCGAAAATCCGTTAGTTAACGGCACCACCTACATACGCCTACGTTAGTTTAGCTTTGAGCGCCATCTATTCAGTACTTTAGGCACCAACATGTGATGCTTGTTTTCACAGCTGCTTACTTATTCGGGTAATTTATGTAGTTCCTCCAAAATCCGTTGAAGTATCATCCAGATACCGTATTCGAACTCAACAGATGGCAGTAAGTACAAATTTGCGAGCCTGCAACTTATTTTCTGTTTACTGTGTCCTGCCTGTAGCACGGAATAGTAATAAGTAGTCCTGTAGCTAAAGGTTTTCCTTTGGTACTGGTACTTCAGGAATCTACTTACAGGGCAGAGACGAAAATGGGATCACCTTGTTATCCGTCTCCATTCATCATGAGAGAATGATGCTTCGTAACTCTGTGCTCACGCACTGTCTACTCCGAGTGGTACTTGATCGATATTCCTATGAGATACCTTTTTTTATCCACAACGAGGAAGCTCTTGGCCTGTATCTCACCTGATGGTAAGTGACGATCAGGCCGAAGGTGGAAGCGAGCTTCACCCGGAATCCTCAACCACGGAGGAACTGGCTATCTTACCTCGAACTGCCGGAACACAACAATGTTGTTAACATTGTTGTTATGGCGACAGACTTAGGTAAGATGGTGGTAGCTAGCCAGGCGGACTTGGAACAAGCCCTACTACCAACTAAACCGAATAGAAAAATCTGCCCCCCCACTGGGAATCGAACCCGGGACCTCTGCTTCTGAAGCAGGTGGTCTTACTACTAGACCAGAGAAGCGGTTAACCACTATGAATTATATTTCCAGTCATCCTCGCCGAATCAATCCCGCATCTCGGCCTGTTCATATCTCTGGTGGGCGCCGTGAGCAGCACCGCCTTAGCTCTGATCTTCCCGCCGCTGATCGAGCTGGTCGTCGCATCCCAGAAGGAAAACGGACTGACCACCTTCATGGTCCTCAAAGACGGTATCATCATCGTTCTCGGGGTGTTCATCTTCATCACCGGCACATACGAAAGCGTCGCCTCCATCGTCGCAGCGTTCCAGGAGTAAACCACCACGGAATTTAAATGGTTTCGCTCATTTCCAACTTTCCATGTTGTATTACGTTGATGACATGATGATTTAGTGACCTTTTTTAACAGGTTGTTTTGTTTAATTAATTTATGTTCTCAACTATAATTATTCTATGTATAATTTGTACAAAAGGTTACGTTATGTTACAAACGAATTTACCTTTTAAATTATGTGCTATTTATTTATGAAATTAATTTGACGTGAGATTAGCTTTACACATGTTTTTTCTTGTATTTGTAGGTAAGGTATATATTATTGACCACATATAAAATATATTATTGGTCAATTTAATTAATAACGTAAATATTTCCATCCTATTCTATACTGAGTGCTTCCTATTTGACCTTTTTTTTTTCAAAATTGTCTGACCAATTTTTGGAATTAGGACCTTTTCGAAATTTATTTTTGAAAGATATACATTTTAAACCTTGAATATTCTATATACACTGTTACTTAGATATCTATATTATTTTAGAAATTTTACCCTCTTATGAAATAATTTAATATTTATTGTTAATTCGTAGGTACAATCGAATGTTATCATTCCTATTTTAAGTGATTTTTATTATTGTTAAGTTTAAATGTAGCATAAAGATCTTGATGTTATTATTCTCTGAGGCTGGGTTGCACCATCTTACTTTAACTTTGACAAACGTCAATAATCTGTCAAAATCCCTACAAAAACCACCGGTTATAGATGACCCACGCTGAACTGTCCCGCCAAACTCAATGACAGGGGGGCGCTACCATCGTTCAACTATATGGTTTCCAACATGGCAAAAATCGGAACCAGCGATCCGGTATTGACGGTGGCGCCCCACTGTCAATGTCATCGATAGGACAGTCCAATATTTTGGAACTATACCTATCGTTAAAGTTACGGTCAAAGTTAGGTGGTGCAACTCACCCTAAGTGTAGTATGTGTCGATGTACGAGTAGTTAGTAGAATAGTGATGGACGCAGTATCTCTTTAAACGATTCTATAGGGCATTGATGATTCCCATCGCACCCCAGTAAGCTGTAATACCAACGCTAACTTAACTGCCGAATATTTTCCTGAGTGCAATGACCACATTACCAGCTGCCACCGTCGTGAATCTCACCGACTGCCATTGACAATTTTATTGCTACCTCCAAGTGTCGTGAGCTGCGTCCGTCTGCAGTAGGCTGGGCCATTTACAGGAGTGGCCACTTCATAAATTCTCTACGCCACGTTTTCCCAATATAATTCCACAAATGTACCGGTGAATAATAATTCAAATTATTTCCGAGAGCAGGATAAACTTGGGAGAACTCCACCTCACTCGGTCCTTGAATGATAATTTCACATTACATGCACATAAAAATTTAATACGTAGATACTAGATATGCAACATTTTAATATTTCGATATTATCTGAATGCATTAGAAGAACGTAAATCACGTTTAGGTACCTATTAAGTTATGCCATATCACATGCTAATGATTTATTGGGATTTTTAAATCGATTGTGATTAACTGTTTATATTTTCGAGTCTGATGGATGAGATACTTTGTTCTGGGGGTTTGTTAGAATTGACCATTTGATTGATAAATGACTAAAACCAGCAGAAAACTTGAAGAAGGTGGTTCATAACACTGGTTCCGACATCTATATTTTGCGGACACGGTAGAAAAACGAGGAGGCTCTTAGCTAAAGTGTATTTTTTTTAAGCTTCTACTTTCTCTGACTAGTTTTGTATTTTATGTTCTCTTTTTAACTCCTTTAGTTTTTCTATCTTCTCCAACTAAGTTATTGTTTACCATTAGTTTACGTATCGCCGTGCAATTATTAGGTATTTATTATATTAAATTAATTATGTTATGCGCATTGACTGTGTAGGTTTATAGTTTATTGGCATTTTGTCGATTATTAAATTGAAGCTATAGCCATTATTTGCAAGCTGACGTACAATTCCTATTGTTTAGCGATGTTGTTGTGATTTTTTGCTCGTATATTTTTTGTTCTGTGATACGGATACAACAGGTTTTAAATAAATATATCGATGTCACTTTGGTTTTTTTGTTTTCCTCTAGAACAGCGGTTCCCGAAAGGTGGTCCGCGGAACCCTGGGGTTCCGTGGAAAGGCCGCAAGGGTTCCGTAAAAAATATTATCCCACATTTCGTGACCGACGTTGTTCGCGCGCACCGACTTGTTTACAAATAATTGCATAAAAACTTTATTGTTTTTCATTTAAATTTCCATTTATCAAAGTAGGGTTCCGCTAGGAAAAGTATAATCAATTAGGGTTCCGTGGCAAAAAAAAATTGGGAAACCCTGCTCTAGTCTAACATATGCCATTTAAATACTTGAAATATTTAAGTACGTTGATTTTTAAAGAAATATGTATTCTAAGTATAATATTATGGTCTCTAGCATATTTTTCTTCTAAAGAATCCACAAGTTTCATCTTTTTAACAGATCTACAAGTATTCTACTCTACTAGTTCAACAACGTTACATAGGTCAAGATAATATTAGGTAATGCATTTATGTATGAAATTAGATGTAACACATGTCGGTAGCTGGTAGCTCTATGTATAGGATAACTAGGTATCTAATGTTGGGGACAATGCTGATGGTAAATTCATATCCAATGGTTGCTAGCATTCTCTTAGCTAATTAATGGGTAGGGAATAAAAGAGGGTAGTTACATGGATATTTTTATTAAGTAATACAAACATCGAATAGTGAGATACTACAGAAGAACCGCTACGTGCACTAAAGTGCAGAAATACATCCAGGACAAGATGCTAGGCCGAAGTACATAATGGGAGTAGAAACTACTCGCTACAAAGTATCACTATACTAACGTCCGCATTCCGTCAAAGTAGGCCATACGTTCGCATAAATGTCCTAAGTCACTTTACAGAAGTTTCCAACTTTAATTTCCGTGTAATTTGTGACCTGATTTTTGATGTCAAACTTTTCTGTTCAATACACAGCTGTCAAGACACCCAATTTTGGATCTTTAGTTAGGAGCTTACTAAAATCATGAACATTGGTATAGTGACACACAAAACATTACCCACCGTCCAAAACATAAGTCATTGGATAACCTTCGCGGTCTTACAAACAGTAGTCAAATCACAGTAAAAGTAAAAAATAGAAAAATACTTTTAAAAAGTTTTAGCCAACAATCAAGACTTAGTTTAGTTAACTTTAACACGTGGCGTTTCGCCAGTACATTGCACATTACAAGATTTTGCTCGCAGTTATAATCACATTCCATCAAGATGAGAAAAGGAGGTAATTTTGGTGGTGGGGGAAAGCGGCTTTTCACTATATCCTTCATTGATGGTGAAAATATTCTCTCGTTCTTTATTCCCTTGAAGTTATAGATAAGAGTAGTAAGTGACGTTCGTCACTCAAGAAGGAGTTCGATGGCCAGCGGTCAATCGCCGCGCGACTGGCGCCTTGTGGCGTCGACGCAGCCGACGCTTTCGAACTTGAAATATGAAACCGAGCTAGTCTTACAGCAACTTTAGGCCCTATACCGCAAAACTGTTTTAAAACATCGACTCCGCCCATCGTCGCTCTCACTTCAGACGAACAGAGACAGATCAAAATAGTTTTCCGGAATAGAACCCCACTTAACATCCGATTTCCCCCGAAAGTTGGGATTGAAGAATTACAAAACTTCTGAGCCTAGACTTGCTTTACAAACGACATCGAACACTGGGGTTTACATACATCGAGTAAAAGACACTGGGGACGGGGACATAGGACTGATATCGTTATATTGAGGAAACGACATCCACAGGTAAAAGGACTGACAACGTGTTAACGCTATCTGGGAATGGGTATTAAATGGGGCAAATTATACAGGGAATGGAGTTTATTTGGGGAAAAGGACATCGTGGAATTCGTGGATTGGGGATTACCTGGGAGCGTGGACTTTGGGATAGGGAATTATCAAAGAAACAGGACCAAGAGGTCTGGGGACATGGATGTCTGGGAAGGGCATGACATCGGGAAGGGGGGTTGGAGGGGTTACATAAGCACATCAAGACATCGGACAATAGGTAATTTGGGGTGACATCGAGACTGGGAGTAGGACTATGACTGGGGTTTACATTGAGACTGACATCAAGATTTAAAAAACATCCATAAATTAAAAGACTAAATTATTATACTTAATTATAAAGCTTCAAAAATATTCAGCAACTTAAGCTACACGTATTTTAAAAATATCGCCGCCTAATCATTAAAGAAACTGCCTATTTCGAAACTAATTCCATTTTTTTTCACAATCAAAAGTAAGAATACGCCAAAATAGTAACAATGATTTTCTAAAAATAAAAAACTAAATATATTTTTTAATGGTAACCCTCATAGGCAGCTGGCTTCTTTTAGAAAATCCAACAGTAGAACCGAACCTATATCATTACATAACACAGGCCGAAAATATTTTAACTTACAGCTTAGTACAGTCTGCGTCAAATAGTTCGTGATACCCAAGTAGGCAAAAAGTTGTCAACATAATCCGCGTTGCGAACGTATTTTTGGCTACTTTAGGTGTCGCGAACTGTTTCACGCCGACTGTATAAACACTGCGCTCTGCCTGTGGTCGAAGCGGGAAAGTCCTTTGTTGGGACGTTGACCGAACCATATTGAGATATTTTTGTTTTATGATTTAGGAAATAAGGTAATCCAAAAATAGAAGGGGTAGAATTTGAATTTGAGGCCCGGCCGCAGGCGAGCGCAGGTAACATCAGTCCAATCCATTCCTTAACCTTAACCACTCACCGCCGAGCATTCCATGTCGGCGAATTAGTTCCGTAATAAAATAAACTCCGTCCGACATTAAGTCTGACGATATTTTGTACTAAAACAAATACTTAAATTAAGTACAAACATTCGATAAATTAGAGCACCTAAATAATTGTAATTTTAATACTGTTATAACGTGAATGTTCACGATATTTCATGATACAATTTAAACGAAAACACAATAAACCACCACTCTCTTGACATCTCAGACGATCTGACTGAAATCGCTTTGAGAGACTTACAAGTATGAGTTTAAATAAATCGCAGCCTTTCCACAAACGGTTTTCACGAACTGCAAACGTGAAGATCGTTTAAAAATAAAGTTTACATTAACATAATATTTTGTCACAATTCTGTTTGTTAAAACAAAAAGCCTAATCTCTGCCAACTACTGAAGGGCTTCGGCGCAGTTTCAGGAAGCCGTTCACGAGTCGACATTTGGGAACTGAGAAGAACACAGCTCGTGACCAATTTTCATGAATTGTGAAAATGAAAATCGTTTACGAGTTGACATTTAACGTAAATACCTAAATAAAACAAATAAATGGGAGAATTTAGACAACTCGTAGACGATGCACGACAAATGCATCGTCTCGAGTTGCCAGCACAAAAATAAAGATACCTTAAGATTTGTCTTACTCCTTATACTAAGCCCATAGAACCAAAGAAGAAGTAGAAGAAGGGGGCTACGGATAATGAGTAAGACAAGAATAGTAGCTTATGTTATACAAATATCATTCCCGGAAGAGTAGTCTAGTCGGCTCTAGTCATACCAAGCTTGATATGGCAGAGGGTCTAGTTAGCTCCAGGCGTACCTAGTCTTAATATTACATAATCAATGTGATAATATATGAAATTACACAAAAATCCCTTACCTACTCTTAAACTACTATTTCTTAATCTAGGTATCAAAAGTACAAAATATCTTCTTATATGGAATAGATTATATATTTTATATCTTTTATATGCTAACTACCCTAAGCAATCAACAAATACAAATAAATCTTTTCGGATGTTGACCAACTGAACAAAGGAACTGGTAGAACACGCGTGATTCCTTCGCTATAACCTTTAAAAACATTCCTGGCTATCCAGTTCAAAAATAAAAAAACAATGTCGCATAAGGTGTTATTTATGCAACCACACTTGTTACATGGCCTAATTGTAATAACAAGTGAAAAGTTAACTGTCACAAAGGTGTTACATGACTTCCATACAAAGTCGCGTTGGATGTTGTGGACACGACTACCCTGTTAATTGTCACAAAGATGTTACTGGACTAGCATGATCAATGTCACGTGAGATGTTGTGGACACGACTACTCTCTTAATTGTCACAAAGATGTTATTGGACTTGCATGATCAAAGTCGCGTGTGGTGTTGTGGACACGACTACCCTGTTAATTGTCACAATGATGTTACTGGACTTGTGTGATAAATGTCGCGTGAGATGTTGTGGACACGACTACTCACTCATCACCGCGATGTAGTGTGACGCTCAAATAATGTCGTGTGAGATGTTATTTACACAACTCTAATAATTGTCAAAAAGGTGTTACATGACTTCCATACAGTGTCGCGTTTGATGTTGTGGACACGACTACCCTCTTAACTGTCACAAAGATGTTATTGGACTTGTATGATCAAAGTCGCGTGTGATGTTGTGGACACGACTACTCTCGTCACCGCGATGTAGCGTGACGCTCAACCAATGTCGTGTGACATGTTATTCACACAACTCTAATAATTGCCAAAAAGGTGTTACATGACTTCCATACAATGCCGCGTTAGATTTTGTGGACACGACTACCCTGTTAATTGATTACTGGACTTGCATGATCAATGTCGCGTGAGATGTTGTGGACACGACTACTCTTAATTGTCACAAAGGTGTTACATGACTTCCATTATCAATGTCGCGCGTGATGTTATGGACACGACTACCCTCTTAATTGTCACAAAGATGTTATTGGACTTGTATGATCAAAGACTTTCGTCACCGCGATGTAGCGTGACGCTCAACCAATGTCGTGTGAGATGTTATTTACACAACTCTAATAATTGTCAAAAAGGTGTTACATGACTTCCATACAGAGTCGCATTGGATGATGTGGACACGACTACTCTCGTCACCGCGATGTAGTGTGACGCTCAACCAATGTCGTGTGACATGTTATTCACACAACCCTTTCTCGTCGCTAACGTGTTAATAGATTTACGCCCGTATTCCCAAACGACACTTGCTTAAGTGAAACAGCAAATCGAACGCACAGCGTTGAATAGAGCTCAGTGATTGGTTCGTGTGTCACCCTATGCGTCCACGCGCACTGTGAGACCTCATAGTAATGTTTGTGAATACGGGCGTTATTCTTTGATCAAAGGTCGCGTGAGATGTTCTTCACGCGACAGTATACGTCACAAAGATGTAACGTGACTTGCATTATCAATTTCGCGTGAGGTGTTGTCCACACGACCCTTTTAATTGTCACAGAGGTGTTATATGTCTTGCACAACCAATGTCGTGTTAGATGTTGTCCACACGACCCTATCTCGTCCCAAAGGTGTACTGGACTCACTACACGATCTAATATCGCGTAGGTGGTGTTTACGCGCATATAGACTATAAATTCACGTCCCAAAGTTGTTGCGTAATATCATGATGTCGCGCAAGGTGGTCTACGCGACCATTTCCTTCCCCAAGATGTTACGTGACGTATCTAACGTAATATCGCGTCTGGTGTTGTTCACGCGATCTCTACGTTAGAGTTGCATGCGATGGATCAAATTTCGCATGAAAGCCTCCCTCCACCCCACATGACTCCTTCAAGCTGGTAGTTGTTCAACCAGAATACCTTAAACTCTCTTCCAAGCGAGTAGTTGTCTTCTTCAACCAAATTAATAAATTCAATTTTCAAAACGTTTGTAACGCAACAGGTAATAAATTTTCAATCGGGAAGACACTGATGGTAGATATATTAAAGGCAAAGAATGGCGAAAAGAACGAAAGGTTTGCGTGGTGTTTAGTGATACCCATTGTTGACAACCAGTAAACTGTAGCTCTGGACATCAGCTGCAAAACTTCCTTCAATAATAATTCAACATCAAGATGAAATGAAGATCATACAATAACGAGGCCTGGCGTCACACAGACAGGAATATTACCCCCTTATTCTGAAACGTCTGTTTTAAAATGAGGAGGAAATACCGGCCATTAAAATTAAAAATACTAGGCTTCCATTTTTTTGGTTTTTATTTTTTATATTTTTTTTTGTATTTTTTTTGTTTTTTTTTTAGTCCAGAAGACAATGCAGTGTTGAATAAAGCTACAGTGTACAGGCCGCCACGCAATGAGCGACGGGACGTGGCGATACCACTCAAGACCCGCTCGAACGAAGTTTAAATTAATGATCCTAATCTGACTTAATTAACTTAACCTGAGTTTAAAATTGTTGTAACGTAATAAGTAATTAATATTAAACTGGAAAGACACGCTGATGGTAGATACATTTAAGGTATATAATGGTGGACTTTGCTGTAAATCTGTAAGCTGTAGTTTTATAACTGTATCCGTACCTTCTAGACTAATGTTTACTGAATGAAACTCAAGACGGGCGCGGCCTGGCGTCATTGACTGACTTTGATTATTACCCCCTTTTGTTTGAACGGCTCGTCGAAACAGAAGGAAGAAATAACGGCCAGCAAATAAAATAGAATAGGTACATGGGATCCGAGAATCGCATGTAGCACAGATGTTTATTTTTTTTACTTTTTGTATTTTATGATTTTTTTTTGGATTTTTTATTAGTCTAGAAGATATTGGAGTGGTCAATAAAGCTACAGCTTACAGTCAGCGTCCAATATTTCGTGGCACCCAAAGTGGCCAAAACGTTGGCAACACGTCCTTATTCCAAGCGGAATAAGGACGTGTTGCGTAGTTTTTGGTTAGTTTGGGTGTCACGAAGTATTTGACGTCCACCAGTAGAGACGTAGGTGTTGAGTCTCACGTGCCAGTGTGCTGGCTACCCCGCCATGGGCCGGCGATGACAGGCACCGGCCGGCGATGCCAGGCACCGGCCGGCGCGATGCCAGGCACCGGCCGGCCCGATGGGAGCGGCGGAGCGGTGGTCCCCACCCAGGCGTACTCGCACGAAGTACTACCACCTGGTCGACACACTTACCGAAGGGCAGGCCTCACTACCACTGCGCTATGAAAAAAGGCTACAATACAGAGACAGTGACAAGATACTCAACGAACGTGAGTTGCATCGCCTTTTGCTGACGTACAGCGGATGACGACCCTGTATAGGGAAATTTTGATATAATTTAAGAGACACGGAGATACACTAACAAGAGATAAACACACAGAGATACCGAGCCGTCAGTGTCAATCCCTCATTTAATTTTCTGTTATTGTAATCGCGCACAGAATTTGTCACCATTTCTGGTTGCCAAGGTGGTCTTAGGCTTAATCTGAGAAATCATTCTGAAACGATCAACTCAGCAGAATTGTGGTGGCTGTTTTCATTGAGTGCGTACACATTCCGCGACAGTGACATCAGAAGACACTTAACCGAAACTGATTTCGTAGTATGTCCTAACCTGGAACGGTGATGTTATAGTAAATAATGTTTAACACCAATGTGTTAAAGTAACACTCGTGAAACCAGCGATGAAATTGACTTGGCATATCGGTATTAGGTAATAAGCAAACAACACTAATCCTGGAGGAGGCTTAGAGACAAGGACAAGTATTATTGAAATTTTGACATGTCGACATTACGGCCGGTCACTAGTGCCGTGCCTACAAGGAGTCGACAGGAGCCTGGTATAATTAGACAACGCAACTGACTTTAAAAAGCAGAAGGAATAGGGACAGTCGGCGTCGCAAACCTCAATGTGAGATATTCCACGCGAGGGCCGACCTCCTAAGCCAGAAACAAACACGGAAGGCAATCTAATCAACTTTGGAAGACATTTGAACGAGATCAATATATTACGCACTGGTTTGCACAGCGACGTAGAACTATGATAAGGCACGAATATCATATAAAATTTTAGGCTATAATATACGTACAACTGTGCATTACAATTTATGGAAAGGTGTCGGTTATGTGAAGGAATAGGTCGTAAATGTCGATTATTGAAGATAGTCCGTCGATGCTGGAGCATACAAGGCTCGGCATCGGTATATGAAGGAAACACCCGATATAACATGGGTTACGAGAAAAGGCTAAGGTGGGTGTTGACGGCTAATGTAGCGTCAACCCAAGCGACAAAGCAGTGGCTAGCCACTGATGAACAAGTACTACCAATAAACTACGACGATTAATACTTTTAGGAAGATAATCTGATTCGGTTACACATTTAATTGCAAGTTATTATAAATTCTGAAATATTAATTTAAACATTAAGAGTGAGCAACTATTACGAATGAATGGTAGTAGATTTAATTGAAAATGGTAATAGGTACCTACATGGGGTTTTAACGTGTTGCAAACCAATCGGCCCTTGCCATCCTTCGTACGAAAGGATCCGTGTGCCAGCTCTTAAATCACGACAACTTTCGTAGCATCTCCCTTATAGTTTCTTTATATCGTCTCAAATTTTGAAATCGTACGTACAAACGTTTTGAAATAAAATTACGCTTCTCCAAACCCCCATTTTCGAAAATACATCCCCAGATCCTAGATGTTTTTTCATGGGAAATAAAATCATGCGAAATTTGACCGTAACTGCAACCAAAAATAATATTGCAATGTAAGATAAACATATGTAATTCATATAATCTTTTCAAAGGCCTCATGTGAAACGATATAATTTAAAAACGCGCTACGCGCAAACTAAATTTTTTCGCATCGAAAATGTTTTTAACATAAAGAAATAAATAATGACCTAAACTGAAATAAATCGTCAAACGATTACATAAACTAGAAAATTTAAAACCTAAAAAAATTAACTAAGTAAACCGTTTTTAAAATGATAATACTTTGTAAAAACTAAAACTACGAGTGCAATACAAAACCGTACGCGACAACCAATAATAAGTACTTAAGTAGGTTCGAGTCGAAGTAGGAATAGCACACGTTCGCTGTGTGCCATTAGAGGAACAATAATAATTATAGTTTTGTATTCCAGTTCGAAAACCGATTATACCACGCCGAATACATTTCGAAGTCGTTCGTCACGAATACGACGGTGCCTTTACCGGCCACTACGGAAACAAATACTTAGCGTGTACAGTCCGAGCATAAACATACATCCCCTTGAGCAAACAGGGCCAATTACACATTTACGCACCCAAATATTACTTCTTCCAGCCAGCTTCGTTCACACGTTCAATCGCCAAGCCGCTAGCTCGAAGCCATGGCCATTCCTTACATAAAAATAGCTCGGTCAGTGATTCAATAAATACTCTATATTTGTCCCCACACGCCGGCGGCCTCGCGGCTGTATCGTGTGAATAAGCTGGAAGCCCTGTAGGTTCAATTCAGCCAATACCTTGGCAAGACCAGCTTAGAACTGTGAGTGAAGCTTTAGCAATCAGTCCCTTCAATCCCCGAGTGGTGAGTCGGAATCAAGCTTTATTTTCTAACGAACTGTATATTTGTAGATTTATGAATATTGTTCACAACATTATTTGCCTATGTTTCGGGAGAGTTCACATCCATTGTTAATTTTTTTTAATTGTAATTCAAAAATTAAGGGACTCCTTTTCCGAGCCGTTTAGATAACTATTCAAGAGTAGGGCCTTCGTTTGTTCTTACGCCCATTAGCTCGCTCACTAGTTCTCACGTTCGCTTAAAAACTAATTTGCTTAGTATTTGTTTCCGTCGCGTCCGACACAGAAGGTGTATGTATAGACGGATCTTAACCAAACTGTAATGCGATAGTATCGCTCTGAGTGACAGAACAACACACCACAACCGACTACAACAACTGACAGTCCTGAGCCCTACCTTCACTTACTTTCATTCGTTTAACATAATTAATTTTAGATTATTTTCGTTCACAAAGACCGCCACTTCGAATTTTCACAGCGCTCATTATGATGATAAGTACTAGTGCAGATGTTATACATTTCCTCGACCATTTTACACAATTAGGTTGAGTTGCACCACCTTATTTTAACTATAACCGGTGTACTTTGATAGGCTTTTGACGTTTGTTAAAGTTAAAGTTAAAATAAGATGGTGCAACCCAGCCTTAGTCAATAAAACGGTACAAAAAATTATTGTTAATTTCTTCTTAGCATTTTGAAGTTATCACATATCATTCGTATGAGAACGAACCCCGGTTTTAATTTCATAATATTTCCAGGATAAAATTCCTCAATTAAGTACTCAATGCTCAATTCTACGTTCTAATTCGATCGGAAGCTTCAATCCTTTTCGGGCTATGAATGAATAATGTTCATTCATTCCCAAAGTAAACCTTCTGCCATTCAGTTGTTATACTCGCAGTCTGTGGTGGGTGTTGATCTTAGTGACGTCACCGACCTTCGCTATTGACGCTACCGACCGCAGAGCAACCGCATTCGACCGCAGCCTGCTGTTGGTATGCATATGCATGGTAGAATATGCATGGTGGAATATGCATGGTGGAATATGCATGGTGGAATATGCATGGTGGAATATGCATGGTGGAATATGCATGGTGGAATATGCATGGTGGAATTTATTTTTATTTTATTTAAATTTATTATTGAACGTGCACGCATTGTTGCTGCGGCCTGTGAACGCCGGTGTCAGATCGCGCGATTGGACATTGCGGTTGCGATTGCGGTCGATAGTATGACGTAGCCAAACCCAAGGTATAATAGGTGTTGCATGTTTACGGATCTTAACAGACATTATTTATAGGCTACCTGCGAGTTCGTGATAGAACGACCTTCTGACCTCCCATGACCAATTCTCTCAAAAACCTTCTGTATTCGCCACATTCCAGAAAAATTATTACTCATTTATTGCTATAATTCCTAATTTTAGTGATACGATGCTGATAAACGATGACGGGTTTGACTTAAACGGTGCTGACAATAACGGGAGATTTGCCTGAACTGTGCTGAGAAAATTATGACTGGTTAACCTAAACAGTGCTGACAATGAGAGATTCACTTAAACTGTGCGGATGGATACGAGGGGAGTACCCTAAACGGACAAGGATTTGTGACTTTAAACCAATGTGCTGACTTAAAATAAGAGCAGATACCTCAAAACAACACTCGTAGCGAGGTACCTCCAGTAGTATTCTAATTATATCTATTATTCTAAATGCATTGGCAGCGTTACACCAAACAATATCTTCTATAATAATAAGTGCAACTGTGGTTAAATATCTTATCTATGCGCGATTCGATACCTAGAAAGCACGTGAATGCCGGAAAATAATATTTACGTTAAGCGTTTCCAGCGGATAATACAGATCGGTTTTACGGGTTCACTGTATTGCAACACTGGCGACGCGGGAAAGGAACGTGGGCAAAGTAATGGTGGATACGAGCCGCCGGCTGCTGGCCTAGAGAAGCTGACACTAGTTCAATCGGAGCAACGCGTCGCTGGTCTGACTTGTAGATCCAAGAACATAAGGCACAATTTTGCTTGATTAAAATCACGCAAAATTGCACCTCATACCTCGATCTTACTCATGCTCTGCGTGAACTAGCGCGACGTAGACGAAAGACTAGAATTACTCAAACATTTTCCAAAGAATGATTAGTAAAAGGCGAGTGAGATCACTCGCGGCCAAGAATACAGATTTTAGAATTTGGAGGCCCGAAACAAAAGGTACAGGACTTTACCGGAAGAAGGGATTCGGAAGACCTTTTGTAATGAAGTTAGATTTAGAGAGGATAGATTCGAGTTCGTAACGGGCGAGCGGTAGGTCGAGCGATCGCCCGCTGCGAACGTTCGCGCGCGAGCAGCTAGCGGCGAACGTAGCGGGTACGAACGAACGTTTACGACCTTAACACGATTCGACCTAACCTAATCCTAAACATTATAAGTAAGGGCGATGAAGGACGTATGACGATGATGAAAATAAATACGACGATTCTTTAAATAAAGTTACACCAAACCGTGAATGTTCGTGAAGGGAGGTATAAGGGTAGGGAGGGGAGGGGAACGACGATAAATAAATAACCGGGGGTAAAGTAATAACACGATACAACGGCCACCGAGCTCCGCGTCTAAGGTAAGGGAAGTTCACGATAGCCTGTGCCCTGAGCGAACACTGTCACAGCCATGAAACGTTTATAAACCACACAGTGACATAAGTTGAGTATTTTGTCTGATAAAAGCTCATACAAAATGGCAACTCAAGCACGATATATACCGCGTCACCGTTGTGGCAGGGCTCGGCCAGAAACTACCGTGATAGATGTTAGGACATTATAATAACGGGCGAGATCGATTTCGCCCGCGGCCAACATGAAGATAAAGTTAAATGAATTTAGAATTTGGGAAGGTTGCAAAACGTCTAGATGACGCAATCGGAACAAGATTTTAGGAAGTTATTTCGTGGGATGAAGATAGATTAGATAGGATTCGAGTTCGTAACGGGCGGCTGCTGGTCGCGGCGTCCGTCCGCTGCGAACAAAGCGGAGACGATGCGGTGGCTTAACACGACTAACGATCAACGATTCGACCTATCCTATGCTTAAATGCCTACCGATGGCATTTCAATGTTACAAATTAAAACGATGCACAATGATGTCGATTAAGAATTTAAATATAACGCTTTTTAAATAAATACACCAAACCGTGAAGATGATTGGGAAGGGAGTGACTGGGGGATATGTGAAGCAAACAGGCTGCCAAGCTGCACATCTAAGGGTGAGAGTAGACTCGCTAGCTTGAGCACAATCTATGTTGCAAGACGATTGTGGACCACACGGTACTTGGAGTTACTTAAAGCCGCGTGAAGGACGAGATAAGACTCACCATAAGCTAGCCGATAGATGTTAAGATAATAAGACAAAAGTTTTTCAAGAAAATTGCAAGGTGACAGGTGAGACAGACAACGCCCGCGGTCAGAATGAAGATGTGTTGAGGAGTTTTAGACGGTCCGCGGTCAAAGCAAAATTTTAGTGAATGAACAAGAGAGTAATTTGGAACGAAGATATAGAGAGGGTCCGCTGCGAACGAAGATGTGCAGCTACGTTGGCAGGCGTGACGATCTTAGCACGACTAACGACTTATCCTAACCTTAAATGCCTATCGACGGCATTCAAACGCTTACACCTAAATGACTATTATAAATAAGGTGACGAACGATAACAATGATGAAAATAAATATAACGTTTTTCAAATAAATTACATCAAACGATGAAGATGCTTGATGAGCGACACGAGTGCTCGGCACCCGTGCTACCCACCCCGCGATGAAGGGAGGGACTTGGAGGATAAAGTACCAACAGTTCCACGACCTCGCTTCCTCCCTACGCAATACCTAGTTGTACAGTCGCGCAGTCGACGGCTAGTAATATCGGATTCAAAATTCAAAACATTATCATCGACAGTGGTGATCCTTAACACTCATGTAAGAAAGAAAGAACTAGACGACGGATTCGTCGAATGCACTCTCGGTTGCATGTCCTGTCCAACTTTTCAAGAGCAGAAAGAGAACCACACAACGATAAGTCCTTGAATAAAGAAACCGAGCACACAAGGCGTTCAGTGTGAAAAAGTGCAGCCGTATCGTGCGCGAGCGTACACTCACAAGCTGATAGGTGGGTGGAATTAG
This sequence comes from Ostrinia furnacalis, assembly GCF_004193835.3. NCBI lineage: Eukaryota > Metazoa > Arthropoda > Insecta > Lepidoptera > Crambidae > Ostrinia > Ostrinia furnacalis. Next base: position 255,188 of record NW_021137716.1, read on the forward strand.
AGAATTATGAACGGGGTCCTATTTCGCGAACGTTCGGCCCCACACGTCTGCGTCTGTGCCGGTCGCAGCCGAAGATAGACGAAGCAGGACCATCGGGAGCGAGTCGCGAACGAAACCTAACATTAACCTAACATACATAGCAACGAATCCAAAAGATGCGCAAACGAAGTGGGTCCATTGACGGGTACACACGTTCCTGGTTACCTCCAAATGACCGCGACGTTAGGGTCTTCTTCGATGATCTGCTCGAGGGTGGGGAGGTCGATACGCGCCATGAGACAAATCTCGTCGGTGCAATGCTGGCCCGTGAACAGCCGCCGGATGCCGAGGCTGTCGAAGCGGCCGTTGTAGCCATTTGGGCGCGCAGTGTAGCGGACGAACACCGGGTATCTGAAGTCGGAGACATCACTATTATCTCACCTGCCTAGACTAGTTTTGCTTTCAAAGAACTTAACGAATTTCATTATCTTAATGTATAGTCTGGTCCGTGAGCACGTAGAATTTTGTACAATGACCCCTAGCTACCCATCCCTATCGCTCGCGCGTAATTATATTGCTGTCGCGACTGTGCGACTCACACCCGCAGTGAGTGTGTGAGCGCGAGCAATAAGGATGGGTAGCTAGGGGTCATTGGAAAAAATTCTACGTGCTCACGGACCGCGCTTTAGTCGACAAGCATTCACAACGATGAAGCAATAGAACAATGTCAGTAACAACAAATGTACAGTGAAAACTACCGGACCAATCTTCGTGAGTTTTCGTCGTTGAGTCGTCAACTTCGCTTCGAGCAGTTTGGTGAAAGACACTACATGTCTTGATGCTATGCTTGCAAAGGCTTGATCAAGCCGGCGCTGGTGAAGTAGAAACTGTACCGGCGCCGAGTTCATCGAGTCTTCAGGAGCATTCGCCGCTAGCAGGTATTCTTGAGTTAGACCGTCTTCGCTCAGCTTCAAGAGAGCAGCCGCTTTAATCGCCTATCACACGAGTATCGAGCTGCTTCAGCGTTGCCAGTTTTTTTTCGCCAAGTCGGGACTTTATTACTTTTTGAGTGAAAATAGCGGGATTCTTCCGTCAGAAGCGGGACATAGTAAAAAAACGTAATATAATCAAAGGTTTTCAAATATTTATCCTTTTATTTGACTTAAAATTACGTTTACGTGACAGTGGATAGCAAAAGTAGCCATAGAAAATGTATTTTAACAAAAAAATAATATTTTAAATCAGATTTACTCTATCGTTAAATTCGTTTTTAGAATAAAAAAAGAAAAAAAAAAGAAAAATCGAAATAAAAAAAATATTCTTTAGAGTAATATGGCGTTTCAAACAATAGTCTGGTGAAGTGAGTGTCTCTCTCCGAAAAGCGGGACAGAGCCTGTCCCGCGCGGGACATTTAAATTTGATTTAAAAATCGGGACGTCTGGCAACGCTGAGCTGATTACAGCCATACATACCTTTTAAGGCACTGGATAAGGCTGTGGAGCAGAGCGAACACCACCAGCCTCCGGACATCGAACGCGACGCCAGGGGTGTTGGAGTATCGTTCACACACCGCACGCAGGGTCGTCCCCTGCTGCAGCGAGCAAAGGATGTCCAACACGTCCGTCATGACAGGCTGAAAAACAAGAAAAAATCTTTAAGGTGATGCCTTGCGAATATTGGGCGTTTTAAAGAAGCGCAGATTAGTTTTAATCGTACTTTTCTTATTACTTATGTTCTTATTTTGAAATATGTCATAGTTGACTAATAAATCTAGTGTCTGGTCGAAGCCGAAACATGAATGGAAACAATTTTCTCGATAGAAAAAAATTCCAAAGATGACCCTTCTATTACTCGATTTTTCGTTTTATAAGCAGATAGGCTAATATTTCAATACCAAATTTTGTATATTGGTAAGGTAATAACATATTCTAAGTACTGGTCGAGTTATTTTTTTAAATAGTGTTTGGTTTTTCAATAAATACATGATTTCCGATTTGTCGCTTACGTTATTTTATTCCGCGCCGCGCGCGCTATTGCTGTCCCTTTTCCTCGCACTGAGAAATCATATTTCTATCCCTCTGTGTGCGAGGCATTCAGTCGGCCGAAAACTTTTACGAGGTAGCGCCTTAAGGTACTTTATTTAGTTACAACCAATGCGTGTTACACCAAGGAAAACGCAAACGTGGTCGACCCAGGCAAACTTGGCGGCGCACTGTAGCGGACGAGGCGAAGAAGATCGGCAAGATCTGGAGCGAGATCAAGCGAGAAGCTCAAGACCGAACGAGATGGAGGACTGTTGTGGACGCCCTCTGCCCCATCTAGGGGTCATAGGACCATAAGTCAAGTAAGTTAATGCGTGTTACCAGTGATAACTTATGGCTCGGAAACGTGGCCTCTCACTATGGGCTTTATACAGAAGCTCAAAGTTGCACAGCGTGCTATGGAGAGGGCTATGCTCGGTGTTTCTTTGAGAGATCGAATCAGAAATGAGGAGATCCGTAAACGAACCAAAGTCGCCGACATAGCCCGACGGATTAGCAAGCTGAAGTGGCAATGGGCAGGGCACATAGTACGCAGAACTGACGGCCGATGAGGCAGAAAGGTTCTGGAATGCAGGCCGCGTACCGGGACGTCCACCCACAAGGTGGACCGACGACATCGTAAAGGTAGCAGGGAAGCGCTGGATGCAGGCCGCTACCAATCGATCAACATGGAAAGCATTGGGGGAGGCCTATGTTCAGCAGTGGACGTCCTATGGCTGAAATGATGATGATGACTTTATTTAGTGAGGTAAAGTCAATACATTCATTTCACAAAAGTATCATTAATTGTTTGGATGATGATGATACGAACCTTTTCCCTGGCGTCCGATCCGTTGGTGATGAAGGTGATGCACGACTTCTGCAACTCGTGATCGACGAATAAACGGCTCAGTTTGGGGGTGGCCCGGTACATGTTGCTGTACTTCAGAACCGGTATCAAAGTAACCTGGAAATTGTACGAAATAGATGTTAATATCAATGTAATGACAACACAACAAATCGTATTTGATGTATGAATCAGATTTTAAAGGAATGCATAAGTATTCAACTTACGACTCCGTAGTACAGCAGGTTCTGGATGCATGATTTCACTAATGTCTTCTCAACGTTGGTGTCCGCCGCAATTTTCGAAACGTGGTTGTATCCGTTAATGTAAGGAAGCAGCTGGAAAACATGGAAGCACAAAATTAGCCTTTATTGCTGGAGCAGTAAAACAAATCGAATGTCACACAAGTTAAAAAAAATCAAATTTATATATTATTAGCCATTAAGGAAATATAATTGCATTGGCCACACTCTCCGAAGGGATCCCGATCACATCCACAAGCAAAACGCACACTTGGCGGCGCACTGTGGCAGACGAGGCGAAGAAGATCGGCAAGACTTGGAGCGAGATCAAACGCGAAGCTCAAGACCGAACGCGATGGAGGACTGTTGTGGACGCCCTCTGCCCCATCTAGGGGACATAGGACCTTAAATCAGTCAAGGAAATATAATGAGGAACAAAAAGCGACTTACTTGTCTGGTAGTAAGGTCCCAATCGGCAGTCAGGTCAACTTCAAACGGCTCGTCGTCCTCGACGTCCAGGTGCTCGCTCGGCGGCTCGGCGCCCTCGGGCGGCACAGTCCGCTGAGGCCGGCCGGGCCGCGGCAGCCCCACCGACGCCACCAGCACGGGCACATCGTGCTCGTGCACCGGCGCTGGGTCCTTCCGCACCTCCAGGACTTTCAAGTGCATAACTGTATCGCCTTCTGTGGACAACGGAGACGGAACGTGAGTCCATGGCGCACCACACTCGGGTATGGTTTCAGTCGCGACGCAATAACAAAGGACAGTCGCCACTAGCTACTAGCACACACAAGCAACAACAATTTGTGTATAACGCACAGCACATATGAACAGTACTTGACTTCTAAATACCTAAGTCTTAAGTTTAAATTGCTCATTGCTTTAGAAGTTTAGAACACAGCCTACGTGTCGGCATAAAACGCCATCGTGCCGAAAACTGACGCGTCATTCGCCGAAGTCTCGACGCTTCGGCGCCGGGATGCTGCGCGCGCAACCTATATTGATTTCTCTCAGCCCTTCGTTTGACCTGAACGACCTAGACGCATCTAGACCGGGCACTGGCGCGCGCATCCTTTATCGATTTTCGCGAGCCCGGGCAGGACTCGCAAGTCTAGAAGATACGTGTAGGACAAAGCAAGGATAACAAAGACGCAATTGTGATATTACAAGCGTAGAGTAGTGCCACATTAAAAATGTTGATATCAATTATGGTGATACAGTAATTTAGCATTTGGAATTAATGAAAGTAGAATTCAATTACTTTAGAACTCACCATACTCTAACCTCAGACCACACAACACTAAACTAAGAACTAAGACGTCATTACGGTAAGCGCTCACTCCGACTACTGACGCCCTGCCCAAGTCTAGATGCTTCGGCGGCTAGATGTAGCGCGCGCATCCCGTATTGATCTACTGTATGACCTGGAGCGCGGGGGCCGGGGAAGGACGAAAGCACTAAGTGCGGGGACGGGCGAGACCGAGCATGGCTCGTTGGATGCCAGCCTTTGTTCTTACTGCGTACTTTATAGTGAATGAAGTGATGCCTCAGAAATATTAGGAACCAGGAGACATTCTAAGACGTCAACATAAGATGACTGGGAAACTAATCTAAATAAAAATGAATTGCTGTTCGTTAGTCTGATTAAAACTCGAGAACGGCTGGACCGATTGAGCTGATTTTGGTTTTAAAATGTTTGTCGTAGTCCAGGGTAGGTCTAAACGGTGAGCAAATAAGGAAAAATTGCGATGGCTTACTTATAGCCTTTAAGGCGGAACAGAGTTTGCCGGGTCAACTAGTAATAAATAATAATAAACTAGTAGGCATGACAGTTTTAGGAAATTCGCAAATGAGGGTCAATAGTATTTATAGTAGATGATTAAGCACTTTACTGATAAGGATACAACTAGGAGTAAAAGAATAACTGACCGCACCCACATGATCGACGCGCCTACGAGGTGCGGGACTGATTGAAGCACTGACTCCCGGGCTGGGCTTAGACCACCGGTGCCTGGTGCAGCGCGCGCATCGGGCATCGATTTGTTGCACACGCCCGAACGCAAAGGCGATATAGGGGCGGAATAAATGATCTAGTTTACGGTTGTAATGAAGTTATTGATTGACCAACGCCCTGTTTCAAGTAATAGACACTTCGATGACCTGGATACAGAGTATTTAGTATTGATTTTGTTTTTTACGTGGGCGCCTCGACGCCGTGGGGTAAAATATAAATAGGTGGGGCCGAGGTTAATGAGATAGCAGATAGACTTTGAGAAAAGATTTGATAAACTTACTATTGCTGCCATTTTGGGAAATCACAACAAAGAACACTACACTCAAATAAAATCAAGCGATACTAAAATTAAGAGACGTTGTCGCGGTAGAGACTAAAGCTGGGGACTGACGACAGATCTGTCTAGATGTTTCGACGGCCTAGATGTAGCGCGCGCATCTGGTATTGATTGATTGCATCCCGGCTGCGACCCGGGCAGGGCTCCACAGGTCTGAGCGGGGCGTGGGCGGGCGGAAGATTGTGTGCAAGCGAGAAAGAGCAGTACAAAGTTTTAAGTTTTAACATGGAGGTTTGTAATGGTGAGCCGAGGGGGGGAATATTATCAGAGTGCTTGTATATGGATGGTGTCTTGCGTGACAAAAAGGAATGTATTTATTTAAGAAAACTATCAAACTGTGCCAATATTAAGTAAATGATAAACTTACTATTGCTGCCATTTTGGGAAATCACAACAAATAACACTACACTAAATAAAAATCAAGCGAGACTAAAATTAAGAGACGTTGTCGCGGTACAAACTAAAGCTGGGGACTGACGACAGATGCGCTGTCTAGATGTTTCGACGGCCTAGATGTAGCGCGCGCAAGTGGTATTGATTGATTGCATCCCGGCTGCGACCCGGGCAGCGCTCTACAGATTTGAGCGGGGGCGTGGGCGGGCGGAAAATTGTGTGCAAGCGAGAAAGAGAGGTACGAAAGTTTTAACGTAGGGTTTTGCAAGGGTGAGCCAAGGGGATGGGGCTTCAAATATACAATTAGTATGGTTTTTGGCTTATGTGGCAAAAAGTAAATGGTAAAAAATATGTAATTATTAACTTACTGTTGCTGCCATTTTGGGAAATCACAACAAAGAATACTACACTCAAATAAAAATCAAGCTGTACTAAAATGAAGAGACGTTGTCTCGGTAGAAACTAAAGCTCGGGACTGGCGACAGATGCTCTGTCTAGAAGTAGCGCGCAAATCCTGTATTGATTGATGAAGTCGGAGCGACCCGGGCGGGGTGCAACCGGTTTGGGCGGGGACGAGGTCGGCACGTACTTGCAAAGGGTGCAAGCGAGAAAAAGAGGGACATAATGTAGCTTAAAATTTAACGAAATTTCTTACAGCACTGAAACCGAAGTGTCACCTAAACACGCCTTTGCGTGTGCTGTGTTTGTGCGACATTCTACCTGAGTCTAGATATCTTGACGCGCTAGATGCATCGCGCTTCCAGTATCGATCGATTGAGGGGGGCGACCCGAGCGGGATGCAAGGGGGTTGAAAACGGGCGTGGCGGGGCCTGAATTTGAGTTAGCTAGGTCAATTTGATAGTTCCAAAAAAGATTAGAAGACAGTTAAGCAAAATAATGACACTAACACTAACTTTTCTAAACGCGCTTACATGATTCAAAAAGGTGCCTAGATGCAGCGTGCGCATCTAGTATTAATTTATTGCATCCGGACTGCGACCCGGGCAGCGCTCAACAGGTCGCGACGGGGGCGTGAACAAGCATGAACAATGAATTGCAAACGCGGAAGAGCGAGACAAATACTTGCGAGTGTGAGGATGCAGGCTCAATCTTATCACGTTTAAAATTGTGTAAAATAAGAAAATTTTTTTTTCTATTTGGTACCGTTTCGAAAAACTTACATTTAGCGCCATTTTCCCTTTTGAAAGTTACAACACACTACAAATATTTTAACAAAGCACTGCACTAAAAATAAAGTAAGTCGCAACAAAGGAACACGTGCTGACGACAGTAACTGAAGATGAGTAATGGCCGACACCCTATCTGACAGTCTAGATATTCGGCGCCTGGATGCAGCGCGCGCATCCCGAATCGATACAGCTGCAGCCCGGGCGGGTGCAAGAGAGCTGGTGGACGCGATCGGGTAGTTTTTTACACGAGTGAACTAGGTAAATGAGGCTCAATAATTAACGAAAAAAAAACTAAGAGAAGCAACAAATAACGTATTTAATATTATTTATACTTCTGTTGTAGCAAGTCTGGAATTTTGATCACCTAGATGTAGCGCGCGCATCCGGTATTAATGACATGATAAATATGCAATTTAATAAAGCTTCAAAAACTTACATTCCACGCCATTTCTTTTTTGAAAGTTTTAACAAAGCACAGCACTAAAATTAAAAAACGTCATAACAAAGTAACACGTGCTACAGACAGCAACTGAAGATGAGTAATGTCCGACACCCCATCTACTCTCTTTAGTCTAGATATTCGGGCGCCTGGATGCAGCGCGCGCATCCCGAATCGATACAGCTGCAGCCCGGGCGGGGCGCGGGAAGGCTGAGGGGGACGTGATCGGGGAGCTAGATATTATAAAGCCTTAAATGCAGTGCGCGCACCGAATATTTATTTATTGCATCCCGGCTGCGATTCCGGTAGAGCTCAACGGGCGAAAATGGGCCCCAAAATTTAATTGCAAGCACTTTAGAGCAAGACAAATACATACGATGGGGAGTTTGGTGCAGATCAAGAAGACAGTTTTATGTAGAATGGTTTGTGGTGTAATAAATAAATTCATATAAATGATGTGATAACTATGTAATTTAGTAAAAAAAACTTACATTGAGCGCCATTTTTTTTGTGAATATATCTTATCCCCGCTGCGACCCGGGCAGGGCTCTGCAGCTTTTTTTTGCAAATAGGATAAACCTAAACTCTATCGTATCTACCCGATTCGATCTAGATAATTTAATAATATTTTTTTTTCTTTTTATTAGCCCGTTTTGCATTGAAGTACTCTTCATGCGAATGAAATGTATGAACGGGCAAATCTATGGTGGTTTGTTGTAATGACAGTGTGCATGTGAGAAAGAGCAAGAGAAAGTTCTAATGAGGGTGTAGCGCGGGATGGATGGACGGAAAGCCCTTTTGTTTTTCTAAGGGTGCATCTCAAAAATGCACAGACGACGGCACAGCTAAACTAAACTCTGGTCTCTGTTGTGTTGTAAGAGTTACAATTTTGAAAAAGAAATTAAAAATTTTGTATGTAGGTTTTTATTCTGTATTTTAATCTGTACGAATTGAAAGTGTAGAAAAACTTACAAATGCGCCATTTTCTATTCCACTAATCGACCGTAACACACAAAATAACAAAGCACATCACTAAAATCAAGAAAGTTTTAAACGCGTGCTGACGATAGTCGCCTCAGATGGGAAATGGCCGACGCCCTATTTGTGCGTCTAGATTTTCCGGCCCCCCTTGGTGCAGCGTGCGCATCCTGTATCGATCCGGATGCGATGCGGGCGGGATGCGATGGGGGGCAGGTGTGAGTGGGGAGTGGGAGGCATAGAAGGTGGATTCAAATCAGTAGGATCAGGTTCAAGATATTAAGAAAAAAATAGACGATAATCAATGTTAAGAGTACTCGTAGGTAATTAATACCATGTCTCTATAGGGCTACCTTTTCTTTTTTCTTTTTTACTACATTTTGACGTTCATAAGTGCCACTTGTGGTCTAAACTGAATAAATATTTTTGATTTTGATTTTATAGAAACTGAATGACTTTTAACATGGTTGGGTTCTTGAACCAGAAGGATCAGGTTCAAAAAAAATTAAGATAGATAGCATGAGAATACCCATGTAAAATAATATGTTAGATATACTTATAAAAACCTCGTCTACATGGAAACTGACTAGGTTTCAACATGGCTGTTTTGAACCAGGAAAGTCAGGTTCAAGAAGTTCAAGAGAGGATCTGAGGAATTGAAGCTAAACTCTGATCGACTGCCTGCCGAAAGAGTCTAGATATTGGATACCCTAGATGCAGTGCGCGCATGGTATTAATTTATTGCATCCCGGCTGCGTCCCGGGCAGAGCTCAACAGGTCTGGGGGCGGAAACGGTAACGGTGTGCAAGCGAGAAAGAGCAAGACAAAGACATCACGCGGGTTAAGCCCGAACCGAGTGCAGTTCGAGTGGGAGGAACCGTCGCGGCGTCGTGCGGATTCTATGGAATCAAGAGGAGTGAGGTTCAAAAAGTAAACGAAAAGAAAAGACACGTTATAACTGCAACCGGTTTTAAATAAAATGGTGTTTACATTTTATTGAAAACCGGTTGCAGTTATAACGTACAACGTAACGGATGCAATGTTGTAGTTAAAGAATCACAAGATTTGAAAAACTTACATGAACGCCATCTTCCTATTAACAATCGACCTAACTCAAACTTTAATAAAGCACAGCACTAAACCAAAGTGATATCTAACTGAAACGTCCAGTTCCCTATCTGAGAGCCTAGAATGATGCAGTGCGCGCATCCTGGAATTAATACAGGGGCGAGTGCGAACCGGGCGGGATGCAATAGAGGGTGAGAGGAGGCTCGGGTTCAAAATGGCGATATGACTATCGAAACTTAGATATTTTTTAATCTATAGTATCGATATTCGGAACGGGCTCGAGCAATACAATGTGCGAGCAAGACCAAGACTTCATGTGGGTAAAAATCCCGAGTCAATCGAATCGAGTGCAAACTGCACTCGAAAAAAATATAAGAAAATTAATTCGTGAAATATAAGTGCAACCGGCAATAAATTATTGGTAGTAATTATAATGGTTGAAACTTAAGGAGTCGAATATTTGAATAACTTACATTAACTCCATCCTACTTTTAACTAATAGTACTCAAACTAATAGTAACACAACTCAAAATTTAATAAAGCACAGCACTAAACCAAAGTGAAATCTAACTGAAACGTCTTTACGATACTAAATGCAGGTTGGGAATGACCGATGCCCTGAGAGCCAAGGCACTGTTATTCTGACGCTCTAGTCTAGATGCAGCGCGCACAATCTGAATCAATACAGGGGTGAGTTGCGACCTGGGAGGGGTGCAATGCCGGTGGGGTTGAGAGGAGGCTCGGGCGGAAAGTATCGATAGTTTATTGATATTATCGTGGCTTTAATACAGTAACAACTTCGATAGGACTATCGATACTATACGATATTTTTTAATCTATCTATACCCACTATCGATGTTCGGAACGGGCACGAGCAATAAAGTGTGCGAGCGAGAAGTGCAAGACATTTTTTTTTTACATTGACTGAATATGGGTAAAAAATCCGGAACCAAGTGAAGTTGAACTATACTAATTCGTGAAATTTAAGTGCAACCGGTAATAAATTAAGGGTGGTAATTATAATGGTTAAAACTTAAGGAGTCAAATATTTGAAAAACTTACATTAAGGCCATCCTCCTTTTAACTAATAGTCCTAACTCAAAACTAATAAAGCACAGCACTAAACCAAAGTGAAATCTAACTGAAACGTCTTTACGATACTAAATGCAGGTCGAGAATAACTGTCCTATCTGAGAGCCTAGGCTCCAGTTATTCTGACGCCCTAGATGCAGCGCGCGCATCCGGCAATCAATACAGGGGCTTGAGTGACCCGGGCGGGGTATAATGGGGGTGAGAGAGGAAAGGGTGAGAACAATGCGATAGTTTATCGATACTATCGCGGTCTTAAAAACAGTATCCATAGGACTATCGACACTATCGCCAATAGTTTGCAACACTATTGATACCTATAACATACATACAAAAAAATACACATTTGGATTGAGACATTATTTTTAAGTCGGTGAAAAAGGGTAAAATTGTCGATAGTATGAATATCTACTATTTCAGTCCATACTATCGATAGTTCGATACTTTGTGTATAGCCGCATATCGATATTATTGTAATAGTCCACTCTACAGCAATTTAGCTATCGATATTGTAGTTCTTCATACCAGTAGAGTCGACAGTATCGATACCTAATATCGATACTTTTATTCATACAGTATTGGAAGCTATTGGCTATCGAATCAATAAGTGTCGACAGTCCTATCGATACTGTGATAGTCAAACTATCGATAGTTCGATACTTTTCGTATTATGTATTTGCTTCTTAGCCGCATATTATTATCGATATTACAATACACTCGACAGCATTTTAGCTATCGATATCATAGTTCTTCATAGAAGTAGTGTCGATAGTATCGATACCTAATATCGATACTTTTATTCATACAGTATTGGAAGCTATTGGCTATCGATGAGTATCGATAGTCCTATCGATATTCTGATAGTCCAACTATCGATAGTTCGATACTTTTGTTATAATAAATAATGTATTTGCTTCTTAGCCGCATAAATGGATATTACAATACACTCTACAGCACTTTAGCTATCGATATCGTAGTTCTTCATACAAGTAGTGTCGATATTATCGATACCTAATATTTTATTCATACAGTATTGGAAGCTATTGACTATCGATGAGTATCGATAGTCCTATCGATATTGTTATAGTCAAACTATCGATAGTTTCGCAACACTGACAAGTCTAGAACTAGTAGCGCGCGCAATCTGGTATTGATTTATTAGTGACGGACGCGAGCAATAAAATATTCAAGTAAGAAAATTCTCAAGGATGGAATATGATAAAGGCGAGGCAAAGAAATCCCAACCTTAATAAATTGGAAAAACAAACATTATAAATAAAATAATTAATATACCTGCATAATAATAAAATTAAAATAAACAATTCAAAAAAATGGATTCGATTTGAAGAATGAATTGCAGACTTACCCTGACGCCATTTTGGAACCCCACACAAACTAACTAACAAGGCACTGCATTTAAAAACATAACTAACAGACGTCAGTCTGATACTAACAGAAGCTGCAGAATGGCATACGCCCTATCGTCTAGATGCTTCGATGCCCTGGATGCAGCGCGCGCATCCAGTATTGATTTAAAACCTAACCCGTGGGGGGTGGGAGGGAGGTTCGCCCGGATGCATCTGGCTCAGGCGGGGTGAGGTAAGCTCAAACAAAGGCGTGCGTGTGAAACAGAACCTATTAGTACTTAGATAAAATGATCACCGCTAGATGGAGCTAAATGACTTAAAAGAACGCGGTGGTAAAATACAATCACGTTTACACATTTTTTTGTCTTTTACTTTAATTAAATATAAATTAAACAAATATTCTCTTATTAGAAAATTCGCTAGGATGCCATTATCATTCGCTATTTTGATCACACAAATTATACAATGCATAGCACTTAAAATATAAATAAACGAGCTTTATTAATTGGACTTTTAAATCCCGCCTTTAAAAAGTAACAGAAGTTGGAAGCAAATAAGTAATAATTTTTAATTTATTTTATTTGAAGATAACCTTCATATTTCTCGCTAAAGATATCGCCATTACATATTAACCCTTTATTCTACTAGGCCTTTTTCGGGCCACGTGTATACTTTGGGTCAACTCAACTACCACTTCATGGGGTGAGGGTTGCATGGGGGCTGAACAAGTTCATGTGGGAACGAGACAAAAGTATGAAAGCTAGCTGTGTGAGCAAGATAGAGCGAGCGTTAGTCACCCCACGTATAAATATAAATTGTGTAATAGCCCAGGAAACTGGGGAGCGCCCAGCTTTAATGTCCTGGGCGGCGCCCAATACATAGTTTATGTGGGAAAATTGCTCTACTGGGGCATTATATTATTTGGGCGCCCAATGCATAATTTAGCGGGGAAAATTGCTCTATTTGGGCTTTATATTATTTATGCGATTAAGTTTGCTCCGGCACGTTCCGGTGTCTCTTTCTTATATTTTTGTGTCAAGACTTTAAAGAGGAACAAGAGGCGTAATTTAGGTGCCTTTTTATTGTTGAAAGTCAGCAAGAATGTTTTATTAAAATTACTTTTATTAATATTTATGATTATGATAAATCGTGTTTACTTTAGAAGAATATTATTTATTTTAGATTTGAAATCAAAAATATAAAACTTACATGAACGCCCATTTGAAGACCAAAGAAGAATAAACTGCACTGAGATTAAAGAAAAACTAAAGTGACATCTACACCGCAGTAATAAAAGCTGGGGACTGAACACGACTGAACGACGCAGTCTAGATTGTTCTTGGCCGGGATGCAGCGCGCGCAATCAGATATTGATTTTTGACATAATGGGGTGGGGTAGGTGGTAGGTGCATGGGGGTTTGACACCCCAGGCGAGAGCGAGGAGATATGTACTAAACTGACCGTGCAAGACCGGTAAATCTGCACTTGCTCTTCAATCAGAGATTCTCAAACTTTATTTCATCTATTCCCACGTTGTAAATTAATATTTTTTCAGCACCCCTCATGTGTTTTCACTTTATCATATCTTAAAAACAACGTTAATTATTTACCTAAATGAATTTATTTATAATTTGCTATATTAGTCCGGACTCTACATTTTTTTTTTCTACGCTTCCTAACGCTATCCATTTTCTGGGCCTTCAGCACCCACAAGGGGGCGTTATCGGCCATTTTGAGAACTACTGTCCTAGATGCAGCACGCGCATTCATGAGATTATTGATTATCTGCGCGACTGCAGGGGGTCGGCAGGTGAGGCGGGGTGGGGTATACGTGGCAAGTCTACTTTACCCTCCAACTGACCCCTAGACAAAGGGAATATTATTCCAAAAATAACATATAATTTTTCCCGCTTACAAATCTTTTGGTGATCCGCCATTTACCTAACACAACAATATAATCTTTTTTACTTCTTTTCAGCAGTGTTTTCAAATATTAGAATTTATGTTAGACAGTCACTAAAATAAAATAAAACTCAGGTTCAGATAGAATACTTTAATTTTAAAAAACTCCTTAATAATAAAATTAAACTTCAATATGTTCCCATTAGTTATGTATTCTTTATTATTTACAATAATTGACAAACATAATATTACAGATAAACATTTTACAGTAATGCGTGCTTAGATCTAGGTCTAATAAAATATAATTAACAAACAATCTAAATTTTCAGAATTTTATTGTAATAAAAAGGAATGGTGCTTATGCAGTTTGGAAGAGAACAGTCCTCTGCTTCTCGGCTGGATCCTGATACGGCGAAGACATCCAGAGCTGTACTGTTTTCACATCATCTTCAGTAAATGTTACTTTTTGTTTTCTCGATTGAGGTCATCTCGTAACGGGGTAGCCCATCATTAAGTGACTCGTCGTTGAACCTCTTGGCTGACGAATTGTAAACCTGACCAATTTCCTTGCTATTAATCTTGGTTGGATTTCTTATCACGATCGTTGAGGTCCCTGAACAAAGTACTTTTTGTGATCCTCCACTAAAGAGCGAAGCAAGCTAACTCATTTTCTTCTCTTGGTTAAATCAGCAGTTAGGTACTCATAATGTCATCATTTCTATACAGATTGATTCAATAACTATTAGTTCTTTCAGATTTGCGCATCTATGTCTCTGCACTCGATGAAAGACGGACGACGTACTCTCACCCCTTCTAAAAGTAATAAACAAGTTTCCGGCTACGGTGGCGAAGCTCGACGTGTCTTATCGAGGAGTACAGGACAAGCGTCTTCATCTTAAAACTGTCTTAACTTTCCGCAAACTTCTGCAAAACAGTCATAATTTACTTAAGTATTTAAACACACAATATATAACTTCACAATTCACAATCATGGAAAACAACTCACCATTTTAAAAACATCACACACTAATCATGTAAATATTACAACGAACTAATAACCATACACTGATACCATAGATATTTTCGTTGATAAATTGAAAGGAATTTAATATTCAATAAAATGCGTTATTCAAAATAACCGTTCGCGCCGAGAACTAGCGCCCTAGCCAAATCTAGGGCGCGCCGATAAAACGTGGGGCGCGCGACCTGTATTGATCACTCGGACGGAGCGGAGCGCGGTAGAGACAGGTGAAGCGGGGTAGGGCAACTAACCCCGTCCCCAACAAAGCTCAACATAATATGTAGCATATTTGCTATGTTGGTTCTAACAACATAGGTATGTACTCATTTCTTTCAAATTGTTTAATTTTATTTTTTGTACCAAATAAACGTTTTTCTTTCATTCTTAAACTTATCCTAAGAATATTAAAAACTAAAAAATATACACTGACTACTTTACCTACATAGATAAATTGGTAGCAACACAATATGAAATAAAAGATGCCTTCAAAATAAGCTTCCACATCAACAACTAGCGCCCACGCCAAGTCTAGATGGCGCGTCTGTATTGATTACTCGGAGTGGAGCGGGGTAGAGACAGGTGAGGCGGGGTGGGGCAACAAACCTCTGTCCCGGGCAAAGCTCATGTCTAGGGGTCAGATTAAGGATCCACCAAGTAAATAAAGGTGAGGAGAAGATCCTGCCGATTTAGGAGGCGCTTTTTTAATTAAATTGGTTCATTTGCTCAAACTCCGGAAATGTATGACAAGCTCAGTTTGCGGATCAGATTGAGGATAAAACAGATAAAATCCTTTTACTTTTAAGATAGTAAGAATTATTTCCTACTTATTTGTTACAAATAAATATGTATGACAAGGGAATATGTTAAAAAATCTTTAAGTAGGATCAATGGAATTGGACACTATTGAATTCTTTTCGCAAAATAATTAGCAGGTAACTTATATGCATTTGTAGTTTCTCTTTAAAATATTGTTTTCAGTTTTAATTATTTATTTATTCGCTTTAATGCATTGCGCGCATCAAGTATCGAATAAAGACCCGGCCGAAACGGGAATAGTGCACGAGGCTACCATGGGAGTGGAGGAGAGGGCAAGATGGAGGGGGTGGGGTGGGTTGTATGGTCGAGCATGAAAGAGAGCAGCAAGCGAAACAAAGAAAAGACGAAGAAACGGAAGCAAGCAGGTAGTAGATACGGGTAGCACGATGGGAGGAGCTTAAAGGTTGCAACAAGTTTTGAAAAAAACTAAAGTTGAAAAAAGAATAAGTAACATTTTATAAAAAAAAAAAAACCGACTCCAAAAAACTTACACTAAAACGTAGAAAAATAATTACTAATTACCTACTTATTTGTTAGGACGAATTATTAATATTTATGTAGGTATACCATGATTGATACTTCTGGAGTCGGTGCCAAGATTATGAAACATGTAAAGTTTGCCCCAATTTTCCACCCTTGGGGGTGAAATATTTTCTTCAAATTCGCATGAAACCACCCTTTTGATAATACCTATTCAACAAAAAAATAATCGTTCAAATTGGTATAATCGGCGGAGATATTGCGTATAAAAAAGTTCATCCCCAATTTTCCACCCTTGGGGGTTGTTTTTTTTATTATTAAATTTAAATGGGACCACCCTTGAGGTATTACCTATACGCCGAAAAAAGATTTGTTCAAATCGGTTCATAATTGGCGGAGTTATCGCGTAACAAACATAGAAAAAAAAAACATACGGGTCGAATTGAGAACCTCCTCCTTTTTTGAAGTCGGTTGAAAAACTCTCGGGCATAATAGGTAAGGATAAAAAGAACTTACTGTAGCCGCCATTTGATTGGACACTGCACTAAAGAAAATAATAAGCAAAACTAGAGACACATCTTTATGGTAGTAACAGAAGCTGGGGACTGACCAACGCCCTAGCCGAATGTTCTAGTCTATTATCGATTTGCTAGATGCAGCGCGCGCATCTGCGGCCGAGGGGGTGGTGCAAGGGGGCCGAGGGGGTGGGGTCGAGCACGCATGCAGCGAGACAAAGGGAAATGGAACCAAATACAAAGAATAAAAGAGTGAATTAGTTACCCATATAATTTAGCGAGCGTAAGATTCGCAAAGAACGATGATGAAAGCATTGTATCTACATAATTATTTGTCTGGTATCCATAGAAAACTATCTAATTTGAAAGTATTGAATTGAATTATAGAGTAGAACGCTATGGAAGTCGTCCAAGGATATTATTATTAAATTAATTAGTCAAAAAAATCTTAAGAGAATATAAAATAAATTAATAATTTAAACTAACTTGCGGCCTCCTTTGATTGGAACACAAATAGAAAGTCAAAATATGTCATAAGTACAAGTCCAAACAAAAGCTTAAGTTTGACCAACGCCCTTTCGAATATTCCAGGGCATTTAGATGGCCAAGATGCAGCGCGCGCATCCGATCGAGCAACCTCAAAATCTAGTGGAGCGGCCCGGGCAGGGTGCAAGATGTGCGGGGGGCGGGGTCATAGCACGAAACACCGAGTGTGCGAGCGAGACAAAGCAGGGAAATGGAACTAAGAAGTACATAAATCCCGAAGAATGAGCAAGATGGGTGGAGCTAATAAAATGCAACTTCAAAGTTTAGATTAGAAGTTAATCAAAGTAAAAAAGTTGTTTAAAATATTTACAAAGAATACTCGTAGATATGAGTTTAAAAAATTTAAAAATGTGCGTTACTAACTTGAGGATTATAAAAAACTTACCGTTGCCGCCATTTCATTGTAACCGCTGAGACATTGCACAAAAAAACAAAAGCAAAAAATAAAGAGACGACGTTACGGTAGCAAGAGAAGCTGAAGACTGATCGACGCCCCGTCCGAACAGTCTAGATGCACTGATTATGTCTAGATGCAGCGCGCGCATCCAGTATTGATTGCGACACACGAGCGCGACCCGGGCCAGCCTTTTGGAAGGGACTATTCCCACCTCTCGTTCCCACCACTGCAAATCCTGTGTAGCCAGGATCTACAGCTTGACCGCCACAAAAACCCAACCAAAGAAGGTCGAGCATGTCCCGGGGGAAAGTTAAAATGTCATTGGACCCGCAACGAAATTAATCAGAAGAACATAGGAGCAGTTCGAAATTAAGGTTCGACTTCCCTCCATTGCAAAGCGGATGACAGGTGACAAACAAAGGCAAGCCTTTTGGAAGGGTTGAGGGATCAGAACGTGATATTAAATATCTACTCACATTATGCCCATTGCACTTAATATTTTAATTATTTCGGACCAGAAGTCCCATTACTTTTACTAAAAAACCCGGGAGCTTTACATGTCATTTTTTTCATATTGTTTGCAATAAACTGTGATATGATAACTTTCGTCCATTAAATTTTATCGAAGAACACGTAGGTAAATTATGGGAAGTCTGATCAGAAACATAGTATGCTTTTGCCACCTATTTTTGCTAGTTCGCCGAATTACCATTTTAGGCGCCATCTAGCAAGAGGTTGTTAAATTATCTACCGCAATAACAACGTTTCAGGCTGGTTGTGCTTTCCGTGACTTAGTGAGCGAACATGGTTATAACGCCACCTATCTGCACTACTAGCTAGCCTAGCTTCAAAGCGACATCTACACTGCAAATGCAACACAGAGTACCTATCGATACAATGTGATTCGAGCTAGACATACCAGATGGAGCTGTTACTAGAGTTTCATACTACACGCGTTTTGCCATACAATCCTGCATCGCGGTGACATAGGCAATGCGACCTATCTGCATTACTTCTAGCCACCTCATTTGCCTAAACATCGTCACTCTTACCTCAAAGCGACATCTACACTGCAAATGCAACATAGAGTCCTATCGATACAATGTGATTCAAGCTAGACATACCAGATGGCGCTGTTACTAAAGTTTCATACTACATGCATAATGCCATACAATCCTACATCGCGCTAACAAGGGCCACTTGGTGTACAAAGTATATAGAGTTGAAATGATAGAAAACCTTATTTCGCACTACGTCTAGCCGATTTGAATTCGAATCAAAAACTTTAAGCGAATCTCTCGCTCTTTCTTTAAGGGAATTTTCTTCATCAATCAAGTTTTTAGAAATAAGTCCTTCAAGGACAAGTGATATTGTATCGGGATTATTTGGGATGCTGGGCCCGGGCGGGATGAGGTGTCTAGACGGGCGGGAGGGGACTTGTAAAGAGCGGAAAATCAATAAATAAGGGGAGCGATTAAAGGTCGCGGGTTGCTACACAAGTTAGATGAGGAGTCGAAATCATAAGCAAATATCAACGGTTATATTGAAAAAAAAAAACAATATCGGAAATAATGAAAAATATTTTTTGGTTCGTAACATAAAATAACACAGTTTAAAATTATAAGTAGGTTGAACAATGTTATAAGAACTAAATGGTAACCGCTCAGCATGTGTCATGATGACTAGGTAGGATATAGTAAAATTAGCAGTAGCTGAATAATACTGGAGAAACATTGAAGAAGGCAGTGCATTAAAGTTTACCTAACAATTAATATTGAATTCACAAAGTAAAAGCTATGGAGTATGGATAGTAAGTAATACCATACAACGGGATTTTGATATATTCATCTCTATTTGTCTCCTTTAAGCTATTATAGGATGCAGGCAAGTGAGTGAGAAAGTAAGTAAAGGTAAAGATAAAGTGCTTTTTTAAAGCCTACTTACAGAAATAAATGAGTTTTAAAGATAATAATATATGTAGTTGTTACAGAGTTTCGCGGGGGTCTCTAGCCAGTATTGATTGCGATCGGAAAATGTAGGGAGGAGTGTATTGGTGTGTGGTTAGGGTGTCGGGATAGCATGGAATACTACTGAAATTTTATCAAAGACGCATGCCTTTACAAAAAAGCGTTTTCAAACAGAAAGTAAATATTGAAAATTCATGATATGTATTTCTTTAATGGTTGTATTTAACTACTGAAGCTGTTTTGACTGCAGAGACTGCGTAGAACCCACCCACCACTATTATAACTAGTGATGGGGGACGGGATTAGTTTTAACCTTCACCTATCCATGTAACTTCCTTATGGCTGTTGTGTGTGATGTGTTCAATATTATGTAAACAACACATTTTTGTTAATATTTATTTATTAATTCAATACAAAGTTCAAGACAAAATACACTTATTAAAATAGGTACACAGTTTACAAAACACAGTCTTAAGTTTAAATCACACATAGAAGATACTTATAGTATATATTTTACGACTATGGATACGTATAAAATGCCCAAACATCTATATCTTTAAAATCTACCACTGCTTCGCAAAATGGGCCAGTGCTGAGAAGAAGCAGCAAGAAACTCAGTCACTACAGTAATACTAATTTTCTTTTACACCTATATCTAATGATTAATGTTCACATTTAGAAGATTCTTATTACGAACGATTAATAGATTAATGCCCGTTTTCACCATCAATCCATATATTTTAAGTGACCCCTATGGTAACAAATAACAGGAATTTTGTTTACATATGGCTCACTTAAAAAGGAGGGATTGATGGTGAAAACGGGCATAAGAATATTATACGACTAGATAAAATAGGTACTTAACCTAAATTGCACAATGTCCATATAAGGAAAATTATAACAGTTTATAGTATGTACTTCTAAAAGCCGGGCAATTAATATAAGTTTTAATAAGACTTCTGAGCGTAATTGACTTCTTAAAACATTATTAATAAAAACAAATCCACTAACCAAAAAAGACAGTTGTATGAGCTTGTATTTTTTTAAATTTGTATTATAAATTAATTAATAAACTTTTTCACTGCTTATGTTAGTTTATCCGTTTCTATCTTAACTGCATCGCTTTCTCTTATTCTTGCGGTTGTATTTCTTAATCTAAGCTTTCTACAATGTTTCTATTCTCCATCTCAATAATTAACTGGGTCACTCTACATCTTATGTCATTTAGAGTACAAATGACTTCTCTTTGAAAATCTTCGTCAGTGCCCAATGCGATGACTTCTGCAAAATGCTCATATTGATCTAATTCTTTTCTCAAAAACTCTTCCATTATCTGAATTTCCTCGTTTTGTTTATGAATTTGGCGTAACATTGATTCCATTTTCTCTACTCCCTTAAGTAGTAATTCCCGATAATTCTCTTCTTCAGATATATTCTCCTGGTACAAACGGTTTTTTTCTATGAGTTGTTGTACATTTTTTTTTACTTGTTTTAATTCAGAGATTATTGGTCGAAGTTCTTTTTTCAAACACGATTCCTTCCTAAACTCATCGATCTGCTTCTTTATATCCAATAACCTCTCATCACAAACCGTTCTAACTTCATTGAGTATTGAAGACCGAAGATTTGCTTCGATAGAAGCTTTTGAAGATTTAAATTCATTCAAAACCTCTTTCACTTCATTCAATATTTCATCTAGTATTGCTGGGTGTTTAGTTTCACCGATTTGGCTTTCACCGTTTTGTTGCTGGTGTGTTGATTCTGACCGTTGGTTTTCACCGTTTTGTGGCTGTTCTGCTGATGCTGACCGTTGGATTTCACCGTTTTGTTGCAGTTCTGCTGATGCTGACCGTTGGATTTCACCGTTTTGTTGCAGTTCTGCTGATGCTGACCGTTGGCTTTCAGCGTTCTGTTGCTGTTCTGCTGATGCTGAACGTTGGCTTTCACCTTTTGGTTGCTGTTCTGCTGATGCTGACCGTTGGCTTTCAGCGTTCTGCTGCTGTTCTGCTGATGCTGAACGTTGACTTTCACCTTTTTGTTGCTGTTCTGCTGA
This sequence comes from Ostrinia furnacalis, assembly GCF_004193835.3. Classification (NCBI taxonomy): domain Eukaryota; kingdom Metazoa; phylum Arthropoda; class Insecta; order Lepidoptera; family Crambidae; genus Ostrinia; species Ostrinia furnacalis. The sequence goes on from NW_021137716.1 coordinate 276,849, forward strand.
TGCTGACCGTTGGCTTTCAGTGTTCTGTTGCAGTTCTGCTGAACGTTGGCTAGTTTGTTCCTTTAGATGTGCTACTAGCCTTTTGAGATAAAGTTGTTGCATTTTTATATCAGAAAGTTCGACTTTCAGCTTTTGCAATTCACTTGAAGAAATTGATTTTCTAAATGGTGGCGCGAGTTGAGTTTTACTGACTTTAGGCTGTTGCATTTCACTCGAAGGCGATGTAATTGATTCTTTTTCAGCTGGTGGTGCGAGTTTATCGCGTCGGAGGGCCATGAGCCTCGGTTGATTTTGACTCAGTTTCACGATCAATAAATCACTGCAATGTGGACACTGCACTGTAAATATTCTATACAAATTCACTGCGTTATTCTTTGTTAAACTACACGAATCTTGAAATAGTCACAACTGAAGCGGCGTATACAAAATACGAACTGAGAGAAATAATTACTGTAGAGTGCTTTTGCCTGCATAAATTGCGCGCGCATGAAGGGGTCTACTTCGCAATACAATATAGGTGTGTCGAGGCAAACGATAGACTCGTCTCTATAAATCTCAATCAGATACTATAGGATGTTGATGTTAGCGAGGGAGAAACTTATTAGCGACCCGAAACGGCCGAGTCTGTCAGAGTAGGGGCTCCGTTTGTTATTGATTCATGTAATGGACATGCGTATTCGACATCCCAGCCACCCCAATTTGCGAGCGGGGAAATCAGAGAAGCCACAAGGGGTTGATTATTTTTTATACATAATATCATGTTTAAAATTACTGCTTTTCAGTAGAAACACAAATGTTTCTTTCGTGTAAGAAAGGACAATGGGCAAAATGGTACCCGGCTCCAATAGATATGTGTCTAGTATCGTTTGAAAGGTCTTACCAAGATGAACAACTTTTACTATGACCACCAGCCTCAGATCTGGTTGTGTACGAAGATATACATACTTTTTTGCAGAATGGTACCCGGCTCCAATAGTTATGTTTGTAGTGTCATTTGAAAGGTCTTACCAAGACGAACAACATTTACTATGGCCACCAGCCTCAGATCTGGTTGCGTTCGAAGATAAAGATACTTTTTGTGTGAAGGGGGACGCGCTCGGGGCAGGGCACCGACGAGATGGTCAGACGCGGTGAGCAAGACGGTGGGCGGGAGCTTGCATCGTGCGGTCCACACAGCTTATGACCGCAGTCTGTGGAGGAACACTATCTGTGGTCGCGATCCTCATCAGTGAGTGACCGAGGAAGAAGAAGAATCATACGTGTCCATCGTATGGTACTTAGGTTATGCGAGGCAGGAAGGGTTTACTGCTCCAGCATCCTTCCTTAACTCTATAATTATTGATGGGGATAATTGTGAAATAAATATTTTTATAAGAAGTACTACCCCCTTATTAATAAAAATTAGACCTAGGAAGAACCTTGGATTAAAATGACATTTCCATACCAAATGACAATTTAAGCCAGAGTTTAACTAGGGTGTAACTTTTATTAATAAAGGGGTTAAAGTTTTATTACTTCTTAAGGGTTTTATTATGAGTTGCTAAAGCGAATAAACCCACAAGACCCAATAAGTCCACTCACAAGATGGACCGACGACCTCATAAAGGTAGCGGGAAGGCGCTGGATGCAGGCCGCCACCAACCGGCCATTGTGGAAATCATTGGGGGAGGCCTATGTTCAACTGGACGTCCTATGGCTAAAATGATCATGATGATGATGATGAAAGCGAATAAACGGCTAATAGCTTGGGTAGTTCATCGTAGGTATAATCCTTTCCTTTTCAATGCTTCTTTTAGTTATATTAATAGACTGTAGTCATAATACATGCTCGTATACATGGATGATTGTGTTATACTTTCATTATAATACTTAGTGGAATTACTGCTTTCAAAACGCGAATTAGAACTGGCCCCATAGCAGACATTTTCCTACATCTAAAGGCCTTTTAAAATATATATTGGTTATGGCTATTGGAGCGGGTACCACTTTCCATACATTTGTGCCCATCATCCTTTATTGTATTTTTAAAGTAATAGTTTTGTCGTAAACAAATCACTCATATGAAGGTACATGGTAGCAATCCCGTCAATAATAATTTTTGTTAGTGACCATGAAAGTTTAAAATCACTCATATCTCTGCCAATGCCTCCAGTTAAGTTAAATATGATTGTGTCAGGAGTGTAAATCTATTTCATCAATTTGTTTACTTTGAGCCTTTCCACGTTCTTGAGTGCTCAAATTAATAAAAAACACAAAAGTAGATAACTGCGTTGCTTAGAGGGATGCGCGCCACGATAAGCTTATGTATTTTAGACGATAGCCTACGATTTATACTCTTGTCGCCTAAAATCTTCGATAAGATTTTGTCACGTCGCGCCTCTTCGCCCGACTGTAGTTGGTCGGGACTGGGTGGAGCTACCAACCCAGGCGGTCAGTGAGGCGGAGAAATGCAAGTCACCTGGCGAGCGACTAGACGGAAGTAGCAATGGGGAGGGGGGCGCTGGAAAGGGGTGGTTACTGCTAGAAGCAACAAGTAGCACAGCACAAGTAGTGCACATTTTAAAAATAGAACACTCAGCGTAACGGCCATTTAATCGATCCAGGTGATTGGACGGAAATTCCCCAAAGCAGTAGGTAGGAATGGGTTATTTATAAGTTGTGCCGATGATTAGTAAAAATAGTAAATCCTCGAGGAAATTATGGCTGTAATCTTGTGGTAAAAAATAACACGTTTTTCTTTAATTTGACGTAAAAATTGACATTCACCAACGTTTGAACATAAGATATGCATTAACTAACAATTATTATTAACGAAACTATTGAACCTTAGTATTTGACTCTTGGAACATTTCCCCAGCAACTTGATCTGTCACATGAAGACTAGGCGCGTACGCACAAGCCGCTGGACGTAGCGGACGTCCTAAGGCTGTCTACTCTGTAGGAAGACTAAGGAGTGACAGTTATGTTCTAAACTAGACCTAGTTGCAGCGCGCGCACCCTAGTGTATGGTTTTCCCCACTACTGCAACCCCTTAATTATGCATTACGTGCCCCCAATAAAACTCAATCAATAAAATCGAATCTGAGAGGCAGTATCTTTCTGGGGCAACTTTAGCTACTCAAATACTTGTGCGTCCTGGCAGAAAGTTAAGGAGATGGTTGAGTGACATGCTCTGTCTCTCAGTTAAAAGATCAAAATTGCCAAGAAAAAGCCTTCAGTTATGTATGAATCACTGCGCACGCTAAGTACTTGCTAAGTCACTAAAAATGTATGCAGCATTGATCCAGGTCAACGGGTATAGCGAAAGTAGAACGTAAAAGGGGGGGAAAGGGGTGGATACTACTTTTATACGTGGCAAGTACCAAGTAACACTTGCACCAATTGTACAGAATCTGCCCTGGTTCCGTCTGTATATGGAATTTTTCCAAAAAAGTAATAAGGTTAAATACGGTATACCCTATAAATATAGAGCAGATCTCTAGAAAATTCTCGGAAGACAGATTCACGAAGTAAGGCCAAGTTTTATGACAATAAGATTGTTTTAAAAGTTGACTTATTATTCAAACCCAGCCTTTATTACATGGGTTACAATTTACCAACTGTTTGAAAAATTGCAATTGAAAAACTGACACAAATATCCTAAAGTATAAAGCGTTAAACATTCTATGTCAAATTAATTAATATTTCATGGTGATCAGATAAAATGACAGAAATATTACCGTAGTAGTCAGAGCGTGGGCACATCTCACCAGCAACTAGTCTACCATACACGAAGACAACTAGACACAGAGACACGCACAAGCCTGCTGGACATAGCTGACGTCCTAAGGCTATCTACTTTGTTGGAAGACTAGTGCTCATTGCTGACGACTAAACTAGGCCGACTAGTTGCAGCGCGCGCATCGCAGCAGGCGGAAATTTCCCCCTAGAAATGATGGCTCCAGTCATGGGAAATTCCAACTGATTCATTAATTGATAGCCCTCGGCATAAGACATTTTGTGTCACTAAAATCTTTGTTGGTTCCAGCAACTGCTGCATTATTCATAGCCTAGCTATGGAAATAGACCCATTTCATTTTTCAATACAATGTTTGTTGGTTCCAGTGATGGGTAATTGCGGTTGGTTCATTTATTGCTAGCCTTCGAAATAGTCATTTTCTGGACATCAAAATCTATAATGGTTCCGGAGTGGTGGGAAACTCCGAGTGTACTGTAGCATTTGAAAGAGACACATTTCATTTGTCATCAAAGTGACTGAGATGCGAAAAGTCTATGTACTGAATTAGTCTGGGATTCTGGAGCCAGCGAACGCGCGTCATATTGATGTGTATTGATGTAAGGGTGTTTTTAATATCGTGCGGACGGACGCGAGGTTGTCCAGCATGCGTGACACTCACAAGTTTAGTGTCATTTTCATACAAGTAATTATTGTAATGCGTGGAATACGTGAGAGAGCGAGATAATAATACTTGAAAGTCGGTTGCGGGAGCGGGTGGATAGTTTGTTGGTAAATCGCACTTCTATCATCACTGCTTCGTCCATAACATTTGTTTATCTTACATCGTTCGGTACCTACCTTACTTTTACGACCTATGAGAAAAAGTATGTTTAACTAATAAATAATTGCGGTACTAACGAAACATACTTAATATATATTGACAAACTTTAAAAATTCGCCATGCTGTTAATGTGAATTCGCCAAGCTTACATAATTTTATTGGAATATATTAACTTATAACAATATCATCCTGGTAGACAAATTATTTTATTTCTACACCAAGATTATTGCACCCACAAAATCCAATTTTACTTACCTTAACCGATTACCCTGGAATTAATTATTACAAAATATTTGGTAGTTTTTGCTTTGTATTATAGTAAACTAATGATAGTGAGCATGTGCGACGGACCCATTCTAAAAAATGTAGTGTTCAGGGACACGATATTAATATTTTTTTATACAAAATAGCTTCTATCACCACGACATAAAATGGCACAGTTAAACACTGCTGACATGCCTGACTCGACTTCATTTCTTTTTTATTTACAAGGATGTGTGATAGTTCCGTTTAAACGCACTAGTTTTGGATCAGCTAGCTGGGAATCATCGTAGGAAACCAAAAGAAAATATGTAGTTTGTATTGAATAGGCTCCGAAACTACTGAACCAATTAAAATTTCTTTCACCATTAGAATCTTAGTTTTTTTCTGATGAAAAGAGTGTTAGTTAAATACCTATATCCACCTGTGCGAAGCCGGAGCAGGCCGCTAGTTTTGTTTAAAGAACCTAGTGTTCTAAATTACTAATTTGTCGTAAATTACTAATTTAAACCCTCCGGGTCCTTTGCTAGAATACCCAAAAACAACTAAAAGCGCCATCTATTATGAGGTTGCTTGCTATGTCCTCTAACATAAAGAACAGATTGCCTGACCTGCTTTTACAACCTATTGGCGCTGAAAATATTGCTAGTAGCCAAAACAAGTAAAAACGCCATCTATTCGGAGGGTACTAAATTATCTTCCATACAATATGAAAACATTCAAACGCAATAAAAGCGTTTCAGCCTGGTTGTGCTCTTTGGAATTCAGTGAAACCACTGGTAATAACGCCACCTATCTGCACTACTCCTAGTCACCTACACCAGACAAAAATATTCAGTCTAGCTTCGAGGCGACATCTACACTATAAACGCAACGCTGAGTACCGTTACAATGTGTTTCTAGACAGACACGACAGATGTCGCTGTTACTAGAGTTCCATACTATACGCGTATCGCCATACAATCCTACATCGCGCTAACATAGGCAAAGAGTGATTTTTCAAGTGTGTCGCCTAATCTGAAAGTATTGAAAGCTTAATTTTATCAAAGCTACTATTTAACTTTTCTTATTGTAGTAATGTATGTAGTACACATTATCTTTCTAGCTCATCCAGTGTTTAGCCAGCCAGGAAACTTGCTATAATTGCTATGTCCTAAAATGCTAATTTTTGCGCTCTACCATCCCTCTCTATCATTAAGCGATCTTTTTAAGAACTTGAGCACAAGACAGTGCCAAAAATACGGATCTTAAATCATATCAATCCACCTAAGTGCCGATTTTTAGATAACAACATTGGGTACGAAAATGGTATGCGAGTAGGGCGGAGTGGGTAGGCGTTGGAAACTTCCACCACCAATCTGGTTAGTGGTGGTGGGTGGCTTATACATAGTTTATGGTGTGAGACCTGTCATGCGCAGTAGGGAACGAATTATCGAACTGCAGAGTGCATGCGCGAACTATGTGCCGCATTGCAGGCAGGCACATAATGTACCAGACAGGGAGCCTCGGGGGGTCGGTGGGAGTCTATGGGGTGAGGACTCAGCCATGCGCAGTAGTAACGCATCGGTACCGATTTGCTGCAGAATGCAGGCGAATGTGAATTGCAATACAGATAGGTATGCTATTGGAATGGGGTTTCTTTTTACTATTGTAATTCGTAAGTAGTAATAGGCATAATAACACACTTTTACTTGATTGTAATTTACGTAGTGATCTCTCTTTGACCTACTCGTAGTACGGTCAGCAGTGGACGTCCTGTGGCTTAAATGATGATGATGATGACCTCTTTGTAAACTGTAAATATTGGACTTACTCAACAATACTAACTTAATTCTATTAGCGGAAGCTACACAGGGTGGTTAAATTAAGTTTGGATGTTGTGTTGCTGTTTAAATTATTCTGATGAGCTGCATCTCACTATCACTACTATCGTATCTATCAAGAAGGACATTACTAATATAGTGTTGGTAGCCTTTTCTCCATTATGTTTGACATCATACTATTTGTCCTACAAAATATTCTAGCGTCACACAACTTGCGAATGAAATACTTATTTGAAGGATACCTTTAAAGAAGACCACTGTCCAGCAGTGGACGAAAGGAAACAAGAACAGGAAAGGGAATAAGCATTTCATTGGGTACTGTCTCATTGCTGTGGGCATCGACTTTGCACAAAGCTTAGTTCCTGAGAGCTGGTAAGACCCTCTGGTCATGTGTGGTTTGATTCTTGGCCCCTAAGTTTTCAAGTGATCTGCAGCAGCAACTCTCTCACTCGACTTCAGCGACTCTTGGTTACTCTTTACTTACAATCCATTTGCATCTTTCATTTCCATGAACCTCATGTTACTTGAATTTTGATCTGTATTTATCTGATTAAATTCGTCACAGGTTCTAGACAGTCAGTTATCTTCAGGACTCTATCTTCACTGGTTGGGTTTTATTGGCTCACAAACTATGATACACCGAACAACTTAAGAGGTCCAAAACATTTTATTTTTATTTATTTTATCGGGACTAATCCCACCTTTCTTTCCCTCCGCTTTAACCATTTGACAGAGACCCACGGACTCAGTCCGTGTTCCATAGTAGCGCTATTAGCTCATGTACCTTTGCACAGCCAATATTTTCAATTTGTCCTCCAGTGAAACCCAAACAGTGTAGGTTGAGTCGTCCCAGGGGATAGGTCTCCTCCAAGGTTTTCCACAATGAACGGTCCAGCGCTGCCCGCATCCAGGCTCTTCCCACGAACTTCACCAGATCGTTGGTTCACCTGGTAGGAGGCCTGCCCACACTACGTCTTCCAGCCCGTGGTCGCCACTCGAGAACTTTTCTGCCCCAACGGCCATCGTCTCTATGAGCTATATGCTCCGCCACTACCACTTGATTTTAGCAATTCTGCGAGCTATGTCGGTCACTTTGGTTCTCCTGCGGATCTCCTCATTTCTCCGAGCATAGCTCGCTCCATTGCCCTTTGGGTGACCTTGAGCCTTCTTATGAGGCCCATAGTGAGCGACCACGTTTCAGATCCATATACCATCACTGGCAACACACACTGGTCAAAGACTTTGGTCTTGAGACACCGAGCTGGGATCTAGGCAGGAGCACGACCCTCACTAATTTACCAGAGACAAATAGGAGTTTCCCTACACTTTCCACGCTGATCCTATTCTAGTACGTGGGACACTATTTAAGTTGTGAGCCTAACTATGAAAACAAAGTTATTTATTATTAAAATTGTATTGATTGCGTTTATTGGTATTGTCTTTCATGATTTATGTACTTTTTACTGTGTTCGAAATACTTTTCATATCATTTTTTCCACTCAGCTTGAGGCACCTCCAAAGCATGGTTTTCGACCGCACCGACAGTTGCTTCTGGCTACATAAATCGCTGTTCACGCATTTAATTTTAATATACGGGTACCAAAAGAAGTGTTTAGATTCCAAGCAAGAATTTTGTAGCGTTGGACCTGTTTATTTCATATTTTGAGTGTTCAAATAGTCAGTTGTTTGACGAGACGTGTAAAAGCTCACATTTTCGTCACGAATGGCGATTCGACTATGCTGGTCAGTTCCCCTTATTAAACTGAAGACTTTTGGAAAAAAAGTGGCTGTTTACTATTAAGAATTAACCATTCTAAATTTCTCTAGTGACGTTTTAGTCACATAATCGGATATTTCGGAAAAATAGGCGACCGTAAGTTTCAAAGTGTTCCGACCGCATGGGACTTTTGTTGGAATTGGTTCATCTTAAAACACCTCCATAGTCGATAGCTGTTTATTTTCAGGATTATTATGCATAGATCCTTAATTCGTCAACTGTCACAATTTTAAAAACGGCTTTTAAAGCTTTTTAAACGTATTTATCAAACTATTCCAAGGACTAAACGACACAAGTGTCCTATTGAGCGTTTGAAAAATTTTGTGACATCCAGTGAGAAAAAAACGTATTAACCATAATATGGTCATACAATATTTTATTACTGCTAGTGGAATTAATGCCTAGGGTTATCTCAATCCTACGATATATCACATGACGAGGTTTTTCTTCCATTTTTCTGACAACATCAATGTTTTCCGCCACAATTAGTCATTTTGGACGACTTTCGCAAAGTTCACTGGTGAGCCAATGACATAAAATATTATACTTCTTAATCTAGCGTTTTACAATGGTAAAGGATAGATCTTTATCACCAAAAGTGAAATTTAGCTGACCGCTTCAGTTTTGTATTGATTAACCACGTCGAAAGTCATAATAAATCTTCGCGCGAAAATTTCCGCAAGTCAATTCCATGTTTTTGTAGTCAAGATAATTTTCAATTCAATGTTAATAATACAAAACGTGCTCAAATGATAAAAAGTTTTGAATAAGGTTGTAGTCAAAAATGTCAAACTTTTCATTAAAAGTATCAGATGTCGTCTAACAACACGTTATGTTGTCGAGGCTCACAACTTAAATAGTGCCCTAGTATTCTAGTTTAAGGCAGCTACGAAGAACAGCAGTTACTCACGTCACTATTGTTAGCTATTTCTTCAGTAAGGTGTACTGGTGTGAGCTAGATACTTATTGTTTAGATAATATTTGCTACTTACAGCTCTGAAGAATCAGTTTCATCCATATAAAGTGTTTTAAATCTCTGTGTAATGTATTAATAGAGCATTTGTGTGAACATTTTGATACGACTATGTTAATTAAAACAATCGCTATGCTTTTGGTTTTAAGATTTTTACAGGAGTTCGGTGGATGGATGACATCAACGACATCTGCCGTCTGTCAAAGCTTTTAATGATGATGGCTAAAAGTCCGTATTAAAAACTATACTCTCAAAACACAATCATCTTAAATTCTACCCACGATTGTGAGTTATAAATATAAAAGTGCAACAAAACAAAACACATGGATCTAGTTTTTAGCGTCGTTTCGTAATACGGGCCTTTGACTGATAATTTAAAGTAGCAATAAAACAACAACTGAATATTTATCACAACATTTACTAAATTACACCGAAATACACATAGTACATTCATCATAGTACGTATAAAGTTGAAAAGGGGATCTCACAAAATATAACATAGTTTGGGACCAAAGATAAGCTCCAAAAAATGATTTGATATATTCGCCCGTTAGGTGCGGACTTAAAAGGATCTTTCGAAAACTACATAGGATTTTGTTTTACAGTCTCACATGTTAATACTTAAGATAGAAAAAATACAGTTTGAGTTTTTTTAAAAGGGAATATGCAATAATTAGTTTAGAGTTTAAAAAAATACTTAAATATCCAAATTCTTGCCAAATTGTTAATTTCGAAAATTATTTCAGTAGGGATAATCAAGTCGATATGTGAAATACAAGAATAGGTATAGATGTGCATCGTCTCGAAAGTGAGAGATTACACTGGCGCTATTAGTTGACACAAGTACTTATTTTAAGAGATTAATACTTTTCTATATTAATAAATTCTTAGTTGGTATACTCCGATTAATATAATTGTATAAAGTGTCAATACATTTTCATGCATATTCCCACTTTTACAAGGTCCTAAATTCTAATTCTTAATAATCATGACATACAGATGTCTAAAGTCACAAAATATATTTGTGCTATAGAAACAGTAAACCTTATTATATTTTGATTAAGATACATATTAGTCTGCGACCAATGCGACCCGCGATTTATTTAACCTAATTGCCAGCACTGTGGAGACCATAAACCACAGATTTATAATATACTTATCTAAGGTAGAGTAACATGTAATTGTCTTATCTAAAAATTGAGTAAATATAATGATACATCCCAAATTGCGCTTGACTTTTGTATACTGAAGCTGTTTATTACACAGTGAACAGGAGTTATGAGCTGTCGGGAACAATCTATCTTGCTTTGACCCTATTGCCAAAAGTTTTGCACTGGCTTGAACTCCCGATATTGACCAATGGTTTACATTTCTTGTTATAGATACAGATGACCATGAAGTTATGCATTACTGAGAAACGTACGCATCTATGTATGGGCTTGAGGCTCCCAATGCCTTCGTAAATAGATTTTTTCTGTGAACGCCTGCTTTATAAAATTACATTAAATCCTTTTCAAATTTACCAAATATCAATTGAAATTTATGTTGACTCAAATCTACACATCAAGCGCAACTTGAGTAGTGTATGAAATGCAAGGGTACATAGGTACACACCAGCGCTTGTGCGCATGAGAGCATAAGGGCCGGGCACACTCGCGACTATAGTGAGGCGAAAGACCAAGTCACGTGCTCCCACATCGAAGTGCGGCGGCACCTTACTGAGCCCCGATGACGGTATTTTTTAACGTCTCCAATCCAGACGCGTTTCTGATTCTGCAATACGATTGGTCAAAACAGCTGACGTACGCCAGCGTAGGTAAACAGCGTACGTCAGCTGTTTTGACCAATCGTATCGCAGAATCGATGAAGCGTGTCTGGATTGTAGACGTTAAAAGTTACCGTAATCGGGGCTCTGTGTACTCCAGATATACTGAGACAGTATATATTAGACTATCTACTATCGCTTAGCACATGCGGTGAATAGTGATAAGCAGCTCAGCTGCAAACAGCTGCTAAATCCTACAATATAATTATACCAGAGCCCTGGGCAGCTGCAAAGACAACAATATGCCGCGCTGCTGGGCAGCTTTCTCATTATAATATATCCTTAACTATTAATACAATAATTTGAATAAATAAGTAGTATAAGACTACAAATAGGTTAATATACTGGATTATTAGGATCTTTTAATCCTTAAAACTATCAAATAATGTGATTAAATGCATGCATAATATCGGAATATAAACACTATTATAATTTGTTACGTTGATAGTTCTCAATTTTGGTTTCAAGTATGTGGTTTTGCTATTACAATACAAGGAAATGACTACTGAGCATAATAGAGATCCTTAGGACTAACAAAATACGTATTGAGACGTATATAACCTTAATAAAACAATGCCACATTATTTTGTCGGCCACTCCACGAGCGAGTTGGTTCGGCGGGGCCGCTGCAGTGTCGCGACCGCTCTCACACCGCGACCGTGTAGTCCGTTGGTTCCGTTATTAACAGCGACAGGATGGTAAAGAGAATTACAACAAGAATTTTGAAAAATACAACCATTGATTGAGTTTAAGTAGGTACTTAAAGGGCGCCCGCCGCATTCAGCGGGTTCCTGATACGGTCGCTCGCGCGCCGTTTGGTTGTTACATGTAAATTCAGAGCAGCGCTGCGTAATGCGGGTAGGTAGTATATCATCAATCGTCAATACACCCGCTCTATCGAAATTGTACTAGCAGCGCTACAATGCACGGTGCTAGTTTCAGCAACAGGCGACCGCGCCGAGAAGCCACCCAATTACACGCACACCCTTAGACAGTATCAGCATTAAAATATTGGAGGTCTTATTACCAAACGTTTAAACACACGTTGAACATTGGTTCAAAATGTAATAATTCAAACAAGTGTTCAACGGGCGTTTAACTAATTGATTGATCGAAAAGGTTGTCATTTCCAACGGGGTAGACGAACGGCCTATCCTGTCACTGCGTTGCCTCGGAACCAACTTGCCGCGGCGCGTCGGCGGGGACAGCCCGCGACCCCTACCCCCGCTCCGATGCAAGCTTCATACCGCGGGCGAATACTTCATACCCCGCATAGTTGCCACTGCTTATTGCTGATGCGCGCTTTCAAACATCTTTGCGATGCGAACCTTAAAACTACATTTTTCTAAAACTACAAAACTACTAATATGTCCATCGAATCGGCTGTAGAATCGTTTATCCGTTAAATAGACACTACACTTGAAAAAACTGTTCCACAACGTCCCACTTCGTTCTTGGCACCACTTCCAGGTATATTATACAAACTACATTTCTTTGCATTACATTGCATGGTATCAGTCCAAGTCCTGTCACATAATTCTTACAACTAAGCTGCCCAGGCTCACAAACTACTTCTGGCATTGAAATATCGGACTCCCCAATTTTGGCAAGGCTAGAGCCTGCAGTGGGATGACTAATCTAAATATATGGCCTATTATAGGCTTAATCATTTCTTACCTAGGAGTCCATATGACTCTGTCGCTTAATACTACCAATAAATGCAATATAAGAAACATTATGATTGATACAATTTTAAAATGCAAAATAAACATAAATTCTTTGCTAAAACAGTTGTAAATCAGTTATCACAAAAGTCTGTCTTTGTTTTAAATAGCAGTCGAAAAATACAAATACAAATCACTCTGGTAAGTATTTCAAATATGATAAACTTTCATTGTAAGACTGTTTACAAAAGGATATATTATATGCAACTAACTATACTATAGCCTACTCGCGTTAAAACACGTGCAATGCCATTGTGTTTTGGAGAAACCACTTGCGCCAAAGGTATAGTGGAAATAGTTTATAGAATTAACAGACTGTATAGAGAAGTTTAATGGAAAAAATAATAACGCTGACTTCATGAACCGCTGCACTGTACCTCTCTCTCACCCTTTTGAAACTACTTAGACATCAAGTCTGAACTACAAGAACAAAATTAAAAAATGAAACTATTACTAGTTTCATGACCACTTCGTAGTGGTTACAATCCAGATGTTGACCAACTGAGACAGATTCAGATGTTAGCTGTCGTGCCTGGCTACCCTGCCGGTCGGTGCCTGTCCACAAGAGCGTGCAACCGAAACTGGTACAGTGAGCATCAAATAGTTCGTAACATCAAAACACAACTTTAATACGTTGTTAACAAAGCCGTTTTGCGAACTTTTTGGCTTGTTCGGGGTGCCACGAACTATTTGACGCTGACTGTATGAGGCAGAGCGGTGGTACCCACCCAGACGTACTGGCACTGAGGAATTATACAGTACTACCACCTGGTGACCATAGTCAGGTCTTGATGTTCAGAAGAGCCATCTTCACACGGACCGCCCGCGAGTGCCGAGAGAGGTGATTGGCGATTCTTACATGAGCGCGTCCATCTGCCGAGTTGTACGACCGACTCGTGTGTTGCGATTGTTCATTCTTGCTTCTGGGTTAACGATTTTAACGAAAATAGTTCATCAAGTGCACATTATTATGTTACTGTTGTAAAGTTACAATGGCATTACAAATATTCTTACGAACGAATAGATTTGCACCCTTGCGGTTGACGATGACAGCTGCGCGTGGCTAGGTTTTGGAGAATATGCCAAAGTTTAGACCGGAGTTACCTGTCGCTAATGAAAGGTTGCAATTTTGATAGCTTTTTTCAATCTGTCATCCTCACTCGCAAAGAATTCAGGAGCGGAGACGCGATTCTGATAAGAGCAATAATATAATATCAATTTCAACTTTAACTCTTTATAAGACGTAGCAAGTTTTAACATGTTCATTGTTTTTCGACCTCAATTTAACAGGATAAGGTTCGAAATGCAACTACACTGTCAATGCCTTATAAAGGTTTTCAACCGGTAACAGATCTGATTTCGCCAAATGAACTTAATTAAAATATAATTTCCGTAAGCATGACTCCAAAACAGGCTTAAAATATTTTATGTAAAATTAACAACATTGATTTTTATATAAGAAACACTTCTAATTAGTGTTGTTACAAGTCCACTTAAGCCTACTGGGGTTGAGACATTACTGAAGAAACACACTTCTCACTCAAAACCCCCTTCCATTAAGAAATGTGTATATAGTTCATATATTTTTAATGTAGAAGATAAGAATATAATATTATACGTGATTAATAAACCTTAATCACTATTTTAAATTTTCACTACTGTATCAGTGTCACATGGCACTATAAACACTTAACCTAAAGTTTAGTTCTCTTGTCCCCATAACGACGCGTCAAAACATGTCACTAGGCAACGTTCAACATCATCACTCTTCCACATTAATCCGCTGCATTCAGTGAACCCAGGATCTCAGTAGAGCCGTCCACCACCACTTCGCACCAAACGCTCGGTTTCCATCTCCCAGATCTTGACAATCCAAAAGTTTTATCGAATACTGATTACACCGTTTTATTCTCCCTTCGGATGACGCGCCATGACATGCCACTTGTCATTATGAATTATAATATGTAACACTTAATATTGAATTTATTAGATATTAAGGACTGGTTCCTCGCCACACATATTATTATACTACGAGTACGGGAGGATCTTCGTTGGATATAATCGAAGACTCCTCTAAACATATAGAAACCGTAAACAAGAGCCGATCAAGTTAATCTTCGTGCGTTAGCGTGTTCGTCATTGTGTCGTGCAGCATTCTCGGAGGTCAGTTTAGAGCGATCGAAATACAGGTTTCTCAGAATCGTGAGTTTCTTGCTCGTTTTCGTCGCTAGACATTTTCTCGTCGCGTATTATTGGTGAGTTTGAACGGTCCGTGTCTTCCTCGCTGAAGTCGCTGGAGTCCTCCGGCGAACTACCAAATCCGGGCGAAGCCGAACGTATTTGCGAGGGCGATTTGGGCCCCGACGACAAGGGCGACTGAGACCGCGGTGGCGAGCGAAATGAAGACGGAGATCTCAAAAGCTTTTGCTTGTGAGATTGCTTCTCTTGGTCTGACTCTACATCTTTGTTGCGAATGCTTCGCTGATAGTTCGATCCATATATGCCCAGCGCTTGTGTCCGGCAGTTCTGCAAGAAAGCAGCTTCTACCTGACGCAGCTCGCGTCGCAAGATATGTTCGTCCATTACGAATGCGTAGCAGTCGTCTGAAAAATAATAAACATCATGCTTAATAATAGGTTACATTTGTCAAGGTTGGACTAAATTCAAAACCATAATTGTATTATTACCTTCTAATTCATTATCTTCTGAGGAAGAATTTTGGGTGGTCATATTTTTATTGCTTCAAAATTAATAGATTTTACGTTGTTGAGACTAATTGATAAAACACTGATACACGTGAAATTAATTCGAAATAAGGAAGGAATGTATTGGGAAGGGCAATCTTTTTCTAGCCGTGCGGACCACTAGTTTTAAGTACGGAAGAATGGTTTTTAAATTTATCAAAGTGAGTATAATATTTTCTCATTAAAAAAGGGTTGTCTTAACAAAGCACCATACGATTAGACAATTCAATGATTTGTTATTTTTCCATGCACCTCTAAAAAACGGGAGTGTGTAATAAGAATCAACCGGTGATCTATAAAATTCATAACAATAATAAAAAAACAACGCCAGCGGTATTAATTTCGCCAAGCTTGATGTTAAAATTAATATAGTATAAAAAAATCAATAAATAATTGCTTACATAGTGACAGGAACTAAGTGTTGCACATCTTTTAGAGACTGTGTAGGATGTTTCTTAGCTATTATTATTTTCACTGATCTGTGTAAACTTTCACATTACTATTATAATGATTATTGTTGTGTTCTTATTGAAATAAGATTGAAGTTTCGGTGGCGCAGGCAGTGTCATACTGCACATGGGTATAAAGTGCGGGATGCGTTATTGATTGCCGGGCCAGGTAGATCTGGCAGGGAGGGACGAGGTGGGGGTAGGATGCAGTGGGAGGAAGCCGGGGGTGGGGCGGGATGCAATCTGGGTGGGTTTCTGGAGATCGATGAGGTTAATGGAAAAAACTCAAATGTAAAAAAAGAAACGTAACACTGCTGGCTCAATTTGTGCAACTAGAATCTTCCGAGTTTAAATATTTGATTATTTATTTATTTACTTTATTTATTCACGAACGATTTTTTGCACTTTTCTTCAAAATCTACACTAATGTCACACGAATTTTAGTTTCGTATTACTTTGGGATTGAACATACTAGTCTTTGATTTGCGGTTTTGAGCACTATCACTTGCGGCTGCCAACGAGACACTGGTTTATAATTTTTTAATGAATATCTGCCATTAGTGACCGATGCAACTGAGCTCGAGGCAGGGTACGATCCGACTGCGGCACCGGCCCGGGCTTGGCGCTGTCCGCCGGGCATGCGCGGGAAGCGCGGCCCGGCCAGACAGCTCGATAGATTTATGAGCCAGTGATAGAGTATCAATAATACAGCATACCCCTCCTCTCTCCCTTACACCCCCACAAAATGGCGTATTCCTATGAGCGTTACGTGTGAGTGTGTGCGGCATGAACACTTATGGCACAAAAGGAGCTATAAACCCTATCATTTAAGAGTACACCTATTAGATAAACAACTAGTACAGACAGCACATCAGAATATCCATTTATAAACAAACACCTATTACAACTGGACAAGATGTCACAATGTTTGCATTGACGTGCTGTTGTCCGTATATTAAAACACCGAAACACGTACATAAACTACAACAAGTGCTTGTGCTTCAACAAGTGGGCGGAGCTTATGTTGGACCTCTGCTGAAGTCGGTCATTTACTCTGCATATTGTAATAATTTACAAAATGTTCGTGTAAATTTATTTAATAGACAAAGGACGGCCATGTTGGACCCAATCAATAGCTGCAGCCTTGATGTGTTGCACATGCGTGTTGCAACTGCGGAGCGCGGGGCGGGGGACGGATGCGCCCGAATGTTTACAATCGCTCGCGGTATCGAGCAGGACAGCGCTAATGCGCCGCTTGGGGGCGGAGCGACAGAAAACGCCGCCGCCATCTTGAAGATGCAACAGGAGGCACAAAAAGTAAATAAATAGACTGTTCATGTGCCAGCATCTTGACTTTAAGACTACCACGAACATACAATTCGACTGAAGGTCCAATTGATGATGAGCATATGCAATTCATTGCTGAATCAGAAAAGGTCTGTTTTGAAAAAGAAAACAGATTTGTAATGAAGCACCAGTAATGGAAGAAAGTGTCACTTTTTGACAGAAGCAAAAAACACATAATGCAGATATTGAAAAAAGGAGAAACTGAAACACTACTACACATTTAATGTGAAGGTAAAGGCCCATTATACTTACAAGCACCTCTCAGGCCATGACATGATGACCACAGAGCACTCGCGGTTTAAAAGTTCAAGTATTTTCAACACTGATTCTGTTTTGTTGTTATTTCATTTCGAGTTGACGTGAGATGATCCGTGTCAACGGGGTAAGCTGTTGCGAACGACTGTCGCATCACCTAGCGCACCTGTGTCGTGAGACCTAGTCTAGAGGGCGTCCTATTGATTAGTTGCGCGCGCTGTACCTGGGACCTTTATAAGGTACGGCTTGAGCCGGGGATGCGCCAGACAGTGTCAATCAAGGTTATTTGAGTGCGTAATAAATTACCGATCAATATATGAAACTGACTTGCGCACTATCTTTTGACGAACTAGAACTTTCGTAAGTGAGAGGGAGGAAAATGGCGACTTAATTGCGCATCTTAGGGTATCAACAAGAATGACGAGAACTCTAGGCAAAGAGGAAGACGCATTACATAAAATTTTAAGTACTTTTACTCGAAACACACAATCAATATTATTTCAAATATTACTGTACTTTTGCACTGGCTAAGGTGTTATGAGCTCAAACTGTACTGAGAGACTGACGCACCGTGTACATGCGTTCTGGCCATAGCGCCTCGACTGCACTGCGCGCGCTGCATAAAGGACGCACAGGTCGCGGCCCGGGGATGGAAATTGCAACCGCTTTGGAAATGGACGATAAAATTCGATGTATCGGCAAGATGGCCGTTAGTTTGCGAAAGAACAGAATGAAATATGTTTCGAATGCGCAGCAAAAACTAAGGGTCTGCCGCCATTTTAGAACTTAACAATATTTGATGCACATGCGTACTGCATGTCCTTCAGCCGTATCTAGAATATGAGCTGTAGCGATTGCTTTGCCAGCCAGGGACGGGAATCGCCACCATATTGGAAATAGATGGGAAACGATGTACCAATTATTTGCCTTGGGCGCTACTTTTTGGAAGTACATATACGGATTCAACGCCGTAAGGCACCCCTTTTGTGGGAATTCGGAAGGATTTTATTCTAATAACAATACTAATTGTAAGAGGAAAACACTCCTCATTTACACATATAATAAACAATTTGGAAAATGCACTCGCGACTTATCAATATTCAACATTTATTATTCTACTAATTAACACCAATAAATCTTATGTGTTATAATTATTTTATTATATCGAGTATTTGACAATTGAACAAGAAGAAACCAGTGGACTTAAATGGACATTACAAAGTTTTGCGCAGACTTTAAGATCTAGTCCAGTGGTTCCCAAACTTATTTAGTCTACTGCCCACTTTGAGAATAAATTATTTTTTAGCGCCCCCAATTTTTGTAGTCAAGAGTCGAGCTCAGTCGATGTCTAAGAGTCCTCCTAGTAGATGACGCCTCCCAAGCCTCTACACAACGTCCCGATTTTTTTTCTGGGTCTCTTACCGCCCCTCTTTAAGCCTGCAGCGCCCACAAGGGGGCGTTATCGCCCACTTTGGGAAAGACTGATCTAGTCAGAGGGGCCCTCTAGAGATGGTCGCGTGGTTGTGTTGCTCACGCTGCACGCAGGACAAGCGTCCGCATCAGGGGGCACGGCTTGCCGCCATTTTGACAGAATTATTATCAACAACATCTCTTGCACATGCATGGTCCTCGAACCTATACTGCGAAACGTTGCATCTGTATCTATAAGTAACATTGCACGTGCTGCAAATAAGTGGCGAGGGTACTGCGGAAAGAGTACCCCATTGCCGCTATTTTGTGATCTGTAAGGACGGAAACTTTGAGCAGGAAATAAGAAGTACGATGCTAAAAACAAAGCATTGACTATTGTGTTAGGACCGATAGTAACTTGGACGTAAAACGTTACATAGAATTCCACCATTTTGGCAAGATTGTTATAAGTATTGGTTCTAAAAATTTTATTTCCAAATGAACTTTTATAATAGGTATAAATGGAGTGCCAATAACAAGTGGCAAAAATATCAAAAACTATACCATTTGAGCTCAAAAAAGCTTTCAACCAAAACCAATTAACTCCCATAAATATGTTTAAGCCACACACTCACACAAACACTTAAAACCATTTTTAATATTTGAGTACACACGCGGACTTTTATTAGTTGAGTGGTTTTCACTTTTAAGAAGAAGTTATTCACTTGCTGAGTGATTATTTGCATCAATTTTATTATTATAATAAAATATAATTTGATGGTTTGATTGCGATTTGAAATTGTCTGTATGTTTTCATTTCGTTTCAAATTATAATGTACTGTAAACTTTGCTGGACTAGATCAGGTAAATGAATGTCATAGAGTCAAAATATTTAATCGAACACGAGTTCACAACACTGGCGACCGAGCGACTAGCGCAATGGGTTATACACATGCGCCCCGGATGGCTCCAGCTTCAATCGATGCAGACTACAGGTGCCTCCTGTCTAGCGCTTGCACTGCGCGCGCTGCATCTGCAAGATGGCCGCGGGACAGCGCAGCGAGGGGTGGGACGATGTTCACTCACAGGCGAGGCATCGCTGCTTCTAGAAATTAACAATCCTAGTCAAGGACCGCCGCCATTATACCAACAACATACAGGGGGACATTTAAAGCACATGCGTGATGTGTGTAGTTTCGAGTTACAATGCGCACGTCGTATCTATCGGCCATTTTGAGAATCAGGAATATGACACTGACAGGAGGGCGCTTCTATCAATGCGTTATTAGTTCAGATTCTTGCCAAGTTGGACAACATTGAAGTGTCTCATATAACTATGACATTTACAGGAGGGCGCTACTATCTATACTGGGATTAGTTTAGATTTTTGCCACTCGTCGTTTCAGAATCATTTGACTATAGCAATATTTTGGCAGAAATGTTTGATACGAATGTCGAACACCAGCTGTCATTATTATTATTTATCAGCAGAGCGACTCTATGTGGTGTTTTGAGTTGAAGGTCTGTGTCTAGCAGTGGACTTGGTTGAATGGTTGCTGGTGACGATGAAAACTCACTCACTATTTACATCAAGACTACCAAAGATTTGTAAATACATACCTAACTGGGGTACGTAAAATATGTATTCCGAATTCCCGTCTTCTTTACGCACTCACACAGTAACAATTAAGACATTTACCGCGCCTACAATTTTGAACTTGTTTAAATATTGATACCACTCCACTAATAAAGAAAACAGTGCCTATGTAAGGCAGACCGAATGCAATGGCTACTCAGAGGTTGACATAATATGCACATGCGCCGTGGAGCATGTATCGATTGCAGGGGTTGCAGTGCGCACGCTGCACTTGCAAGATGGCGGAGTCTGCAAGGGATGGGGGATGTTTGTTGCACATGCGCACAAAAATATATGGAGTTGCCACATTGGTTGCTTTAAAAATATTAGATGCATAAGAGTTAGATACATATGGTAACAATTGCGTTAAATCGCAACGAAGAATATGGCAGCCAGTAGGAGGTCACGACAGCGACCATTTTGGTAATTTTAGCAAAGGATGCAATTCGCTCTGATTCTACTATGCATGATACAATGAATGCAAATGTCCAGAGCCGCTCGCTATGGCGTTTTAGAGGGAGGCTTATGTGCAGCAATGAACTTTTAGGAGTTGCTGGTAATGATAAAAACTTAGCCAACCCGTTGTTGGTATAGATTTTTAAAAATGATAAGAAAAACTATCGTAACGTCGTCTACACACTCACACTATGCTTTACTTAACGCGCCTTCACTTATGTATATTGTTGCAAGAATTGAATTTTGGATTTATGTTTTAATGTTGATTTTGTTATTTCAGTATTGAATATTTGACTTTTTATTACTTTTGTTTAATATCTTTTTGTTATACTTTACTCACTAACACTAGAACAAATTCATAAAAGCAGACAGAATCGAATACTGGTTCAGCGTAGAGAAAAAGTAATGTCGGACTGACATAATATGCACATGCGCCGTGAAGCATGCATCGATTGCAGCGGTTGCAGTGCGCGCGCTGCACCTGCAAGATGGCGGCCTGCGGGGGCGGGGGAAGGTTAGATGCACATGCGCTCAAAATATATGGGGTTGCCACTTTTGTCGCACTAAAAATATTAGTTAGGTGCACATGGCAAGACTTGCGTTAGGTATACATGGCAATACTCGGCCAATGGACAAGATTCCAAGCCAGGGGAGATACAATTTTTGAAAAACATGGCAACCCGGGTGCTTTGCACGCGTCTCAACTAAGAAAGTTGTAACTTAGAAGCAATAAACTAATTGAGTATTGAGGTTACGACAGCGACCATTTTGGAAATATTAGCACAGGATGCAATTCGCTCTGATCTTAACTTGCATGATAGTCTTTGCCTATTTCTATAAAGCTAAGTTAATTATAATGCCCAGGGCTGGTCGCTGTGGCGTTTTAGCTTTTAAGAGCTGCTGGTAATGATGATCACTCATTAAAGAGTATTATTATTTAAGAAATTATATGAAATGCTACCCAAGGTATCAGGTAAGTATGTAAATATTATGGGTGTGTACTTACAATTTCTATTTACACACACCAAAACCACTGTATTTTATTTATGCTTTACTTAACGCGCCTACACTTTTATTGTTGCAAGAATGGAATTATGGATTTTGTTTTTTGGTTTTGAGTTGTTTTATTAGTTTGTTTGCTTGATAGTTTTTTCTTTAACACTTCACTAACACAAGAATAAATTCATAAAATCAGACAGAGTCGAATACTTGTTCAAGGTAGAGAATATAATGGCGGCCTGACATAATTTGCACATGCGCCGTGAAGCATGCATCGATTGCAGCGGTTGCAGTGCGGGCGCTGCACCTGCAAGATGGCGGCTGCAGGGGCAGGGTGACGTTAGATGCACATGCGCACACAATATATGGGGTTGCCACTTTTGTCGCATTTAAAAATACTAGTTAGGTGCACATGGCAAGACTTGCGTTAGGTATACATGGCAATACTCGGCCAATGGACAAGATTCCAAGCCAGGGGAGATACAATTTTTGAAAAACATGGCAACACGGGTGCGTTGCGCGCGTCGCAACTAAGAAAGTTCTAACTTAGAAGCAATAAACTAAATTGAGTATTGAGGTTACGACAGCGACCATTTTGGAAATATTAGCAGAGGATGCAATTCGCTCTGATCTTAATATGCATTAGACTTTGCCTATTTGCATAAAGCTAAGTTAAATCTAATGCCCAGAGCTGGTCGCTGTGGCGTTTTAGCTTTTAGGAGCTGCTGGTAATATTAAATACTCAGCCACTCATTACAGGTTATTATTGTTTAAGGAATGATATGAAAGCTACCCAAGGTATGTACATATCGAAGGTAAGTATGTAAATATGGGTGTGTGTACTTACAATTTCCATCTACACACTCACACCAACACATTTATTTCTATTTGTGGTTTACTTAACGCGTCTACACTTTTATTGTTTCAAGTATAAAATTTTGAATTCGTTTTAACTTTGATTTGCGTCATTTAATTATTTAATTTGGGATCTTTCACTAGTTTGTCTAATGTTTTTTTATTTTAACACTGCACTAATAATAATAAAATTATGATCATAAAAGCAGAGAGAATCGAATACTTGTTGAAAGTAATGGCGGCCTGACATAATATGCACATGCGCCGTGAAGCATGTATCGATTGCAACGGTTGCAGTGCGCGCGCTGCACCTGCAAGATGGCGGCTGCGGGGGCGGGGTGACGTTAGATGCACATGCGCTAGGCAAGCAACCCGGACTGCATTGACAATGACATGACAGAATTGTCAAAAGGGGCGGAGATGGCCGCCATCTTGTAAAGACATGATAATATGTGTACTGAAGGATATAATGTCGGCGAACTTAAAGCACATGAAACTGTAAAGGGGTCTTATAGAAGTCGTTTAATATAGGAACCAATCAGCCTATTTGGCGAGAACTTAAAAAAAAAGTAAAAAATGATGCGTCCATGTCAAAAATTTTACTTCATCTTAGAAAGTGAAAACTAAGGGAAACTACCTCTATTTTCTATTAGAATAAAACTTGGTAAATATCAATAGCCTAACTCAATATAGTACCTATCGATTCACTATTGTTTTTTAATTATGATCTATGCTTAACAAGGAATGTATTTTATTTGAATTTTAAAGCAGTCACCATTCCAAATAAAGTTTTATTTTACACTTTTTTGGTACCTATACTTATAGTATTTTTCTTTTTTATATTTAATAGGTCTTTGTTTTTATTTTATCATTTTTGTTTGTAATTTTTTATTAGGCTAATTTTTCAGTCCATATAAAATATATTTCTTTATAAACTCACTAACACAAAACATTTGCCTACCTTATGGCAAAACACAAGTAAACTGACTTAATACGTGTTGATGACTACCTAGCAATGGCGCAGTACGAATGTCATGCGCTCTGAGACCTAGCCTAGAAACCCTAGCCTGGATCGATCGGTTGCATTGCGCGCGCTGCATTTTCAAAATGGCCGACTCTATGCTGCTATGTAAAAGTCACACATGCGCAATATGGCTGCATCTAGTAAATGACAGAACCCTGGCAGGGGAGAGGAGTTCGTTAACTCCCAAGAATTACCAGAGTAATTTCCAAATTAAAATGAAAGACAAAAACAATTGCTTACAGTAATGAAAGAACGATCAGAGTTTGTCTATGGAATTATTTGACGTTGACAAAATGGAATATCAAATTTGACATTTACCGCACATGCGTTCTATATAGAATCTAGATTCTAGACCGAGTGTTGTTTATGGTCTGAATCGATATCTCTGACAACTACCGTCATAAATAGAGCTAGTATCTACGCATGCGTTACAGTATCTAGACCACCCGGGGGGGGGGGGGGGGGGGGGTGAANCAAAACTCCATACAAAAAAGTGGCTTTTCGACCACTTTTCGACTGGTTTGCGATTATAATTTGCACTTTGTCTAGACTATCACAACTTTATGGTCTGTCACTGTCAGATACATATGTGACATAAACGTCAGACCTAAAGGTAATACGCAGGCGTTAAATATAGACCGCGATTTCATGGCCTGTCAGGCAAGTTACATTTATTTGACTTCTGACGTTTAGGTAGTGCGCAACTGCGCATGCGTAAAACAATCTAGATCGCGCCTCTATGCCCTATGAGAGTTAGTTAATACGGCTGACATTTAGGTAGTAGATACGCATGCGTTGAATCCAGTGGGTCTAGACAAAGTGCAAATTATAATAGCAAACCAGTCGAAAAGTGGTCGAAAAGCCCCTTTTTTGTATGGAGTTTTGACGGATTCGATTTTCGATTCGATCAAAAAGTGCGTTTTGTCTAGGGGGGCAGGCGTCCTAGAATCTAGACTGCAGCTTTATGGTCTATATTGATTTTGCGCCTCAAAATAGGTGCGCCTCGAGGAATACCTCTCAAAAGAGGAGAGTAATCCAATTACTTTTCAAACAAAACATTAAAAATCAAATAAATTCAGTACATAATTTAAAAACAATTTAAATAAGTCCCTGTAGTCATCAAACAAATTCCCCAAAAAGATCATGTACGCGCTCGATTCAAATAATATTCGTAATAAACAACCCAAAATAAACGATGAAAAGGAAACCGATTACCAAATCAAATCATACCAGAATTCAGAATCAAAACTTCTTATAAAAAATCTATCGAAAGTTTTATTAGGTTTCATTTAGATGAAAAGCCTAAACATTTACTGTCAAAAGAAGACTTCCATCCATTCAAACCATTATTCTGTGTTCATTGTTTAGGGTAGAGTTATCTATTGATTGACTGACACTATGGAACATCACTAAGTCACATTTGGCAAGCTAGTCTTTATGGTCTAATGGTCTGGATCGATAGTTTTTACATCCACATACCATGTTTGATTACTATTTACTCCGACTTCAGTTATTATGAACGATAAGTAATTAATAAAGTTAACCAGAGTCCAGGCTAAGTTGTGCCATATGTTAGGTACCTCTGAATTTTGGAATGCCACATCTGACATTAAGGCAGTACGCAATTATTACGCATGCGTTCTAGAATCTAGACTACGACTCTATGGTCTGGATGATAGCCGCCATTTTGGATGGGGCTGTCTGTTTTCAACATCACAATATTATTTAATGTGAATAGAACAAATCTATCTAGGACGATTCCCATAGTAAATAACATTAGAATTTTAAATTAAACAATTACAAATTAAAGTCAATAAATAATTCGACCTGTAGAAACGTCACGTTGACATCTAGGTAGTACGCATGCGTCTAGAATCTAGACTGCGACTATGGTCTGGATGACAGCCGCCATTTTGAATGGCGCTATGTCTGCTTTCAATATCGCAATATCATTTAATGTGAACAAAACTAAATCTATCTAAGACGACCCTTATAATATCAACAACTAATACCATCAGATATTAAAGTCAATCAGTCTGAATAAATAACTCGACCTGTAGGAACGTCACGATGACATCTAGATAGTACGCATGCGTTCTAGAATCTAGACCGCGGCTTCCCGGCCTAAATCGATAAATTGAGCAACCGCCATTTTGAAAAGGATCCTATTTGTATGATTTCAATGCAATGATTTTAAGTACAACATGATTACAAAAACAAAGATGCTATGTCTGTCTCTGTCTGCGAATTAACAGGTGGGTAAACAAAACTTATACACCCCGGAGTATTATCATATTAGATCCGCGACGTTATAAAAAACGAATTTTAGATGTCTTACCCACCTCAATTTTGCTAAGAACCGCGCATTTATTACCAAAAAAATTATATTTGATCTATAACAACCGGCTAATATTACTAAAAGTTAATCACGCAGCAAAACGAACTAGAATTTCGCAAAGCAAACTCGTCATTTAAGCACGACGCGACGTTTTTTTTTACAAAAAGATCTTTTGTTAACTACGACGTCATACGATACTTTAGAACGAAAAAACAATCTTGATGAAAGAAATAAACAAAAGAAAACGATGTTCACGTGTATCTGTGTCCCACAATAAAAAACAAAAAAGTAATACTTACAGCGTCAGGCACTGGCTGGTCTTGGGTCCACCATGAGCAGTGTCATCTCCCCGTTCAGTTTTCTTGGAGTTATTTCTTCATCGCCGACGTCCGCACCCGATGGAGGCTCCCGCAGAAAAGGATCGAGTCAACGCCGCTCCAGGCCGGGTAGAGGATCGCGCATGCCCTAATCGTTCTATTGATTGATGGCGAGTTGCGAGAACCGTCTAGACCAGTGATTCCCAATCTTTTCTGGACCGGAGACCACATTGATTCTTTTTTGTTCGCAAGGACCAAAAAATCAATTAAATCGAATACCTCATGGATAATTTATCAATGTCATTTTTGAGCTTGGTTCTGTATCAGGTAATATCCTAAGACGAATATTTCTTATTACTCTAACCCTCTCACGACACGCGGAGATTATGCTGCTCGCGAAATTTAAAATCGTTCGCGAACCATATATCAACTCCTGCGGATCCCCGGTGGTCCTTGGGCCACTGGTTGAGAACCCCTGGTCCAGACAGAGGGGACAGGGGAGTCGACGTGGGGTGCGTACTGCGCACCTGACGCCACGCACAGGCTTCTTTCACAGGCTTCTTTCAACTCACACCCCTCGCCCGGCCAGACGGATCGATAAAGCACCCCTTTTATGTACTGTTTGTTTTGCGCGCCATGACCTTCAAAATTTTTCAAGGTCTAACCATAAAAAAAAATTAAGATTTTTTGCCGATTAGAATGCATTCTAATATCAATATTTTTTATATTTTTTAACATATAAAAAATTGTCTCCAATCAATCAAAGAGACAATCGAGTAACGCAGGGCAAGGCAATTGGCCCCGTATTCGACTCCGTTCAAATCAATTGAGAACACCAACTTTTGCAAATTGGCTCAATTTGAGCACTGACACATCAATCAATTCAAGAAAAATAAACTGCATTGCAAAATTCGCATTTGAAATAACATTAATATAAAGACAGCTTTAAGAGTTTAAAACATCCCCTATGTTAAATTACTAAAAATACCTAAGTAAAATGTTCACACAAAAGCAC
The DNA here is from genome assembly GCF_004193835.3 of Ostrinia furnacalis. Taxonomy (NCBI): domain Eukaryota; kingdom Metazoa; phylum Arthropoda; class Insecta; order Lepidoptera; family Crambidae; genus Ostrinia; species Ostrinia furnacalis. The sequence goes on from NW_021137716.1 coordinate 304,636, forward strand.
AAAAACTAGATTAAAATATAGTAGTATTATGATTATTGAAGATAAAAATAATAGTATAGAGTATTGACAACCGAAATTGCTAAAATATATAAATTAAACATACTACAGATGATCCTGAAAGAAAAAATGTCCTTCTCACACCAGTACACGTCACCCGTCTTGTAAATATTTGAAAAAAAAAAAGGCAACACAATAGAGACTAGATCTTGCACTGTTTTTAGCTCCATCCAGCTATCTCATATACTTTACAATCAAATCGTCTTGTTTATTCATTCTTTAAACTATACAGGTTAACTATATATTTAATTTTACAGGTGTTAAGGGAATTTTGCCTCAAAAAGTTCTGCAGCAACGCACCCTTAATATAGCTTTTACCTCATTTGTTAGGGCATTACATCATTATCATTTAAAGCCATAGGTTCCAAACTGACCAATTAGAAGTGGCTTGCTTCCAGCACCTTTCTACATAATATTTTAAAAAATATTAGTTAAAAAAACAGTAATATGGTAAAACTATGTGACGTTCAAACACTTATGTTGTGTAGTGTGATACCATCTCCTGAAATCTAAGCCAGTAGTAAAAACCTATAGCCCTAAAAGTGCACTGGAAACCGCAGCCAGATAAAGACACCATAAATCAATAAATGTGGCGTAAAATAAAATCACTATGTACTTACCAACAATTGTGGCTTTTCTGTACATGTTCAAATCGTGAAGGAGATGTGCCAGGAGTGTGGGCAGCTTGCTGCAACCGCTGGATACAAATTTGGTCTCTTCTTCCATGATTCTCTGAAAATTGTCAGGGAGGTAGTTTAGAGCCAGGAGAAGGACATAGGACACTTTTTATCCCGTTCGAAAAAAAAAGTCTGCTTATTTATTGCCATTAAGGCGGAACAAAGTTCGCCGGGTCAGCAAGTTTACAATAAAGCTGGATTTTTAAAATCAAAAACTTCAGTGGTCATATTAAATAATAAGTTTAAAGGAAGTAACTACTTAATTGCTATCATTACTAGTAGCATTCAATAGCCATAACTGAATTGTCTTTAGAACACGATTTATTAACCAAAGATACAGTAACTTACCAGGTGTTCACCAAGTTTTTTAACAACAGGTTCATATTGGACTGTTTTAGACCAACTGTCGCACACAAAGCATAAATTGAAGACATACATATTACGGTCATAATTGGAGTTGTCGATTCTGATTGGGTACCCAACTACCTTATGACCTAAAGCATTTCTGGAAACAGAAGGAAACACATTTATCAAAAGTTGCATTCAAAATGCATATTTATAAAATTAAATGAACTCTATTTACTATAACTTACATTGTCATGGTACTTTTCTGTATTAGTGGTTTTGGAATGATGTAAGCACTGATTGTATCAAAGACTTCTTTAGAAATATAGTCTTCGGGGAACTGAAAGAAGTGACCATTTTAAATAGATTTTCACGTTGTGCATTAGATACGAATAAGTATTATACAGGGTGTTTGGCGCATCGTGTGCCAAAATGATTTGGCGGATAGAATGGGTCATTTCCTATATTTTCAGCCCCCATAACACGTTCCATGTCAGGCGGCTACTTTTATATTAAGTTTTTTAGTAATTTCACCAAAATACCCAAATCGCATCATTTAATTTCGATTTAAAAAAAAACTACTAAGCGTAGCCTCAAAGTAAATATTTTGTTTTGACGTGCATTGACATAGGGTTGCATCAAATCTAAATTTACTGGCAAATATCATCTAGTTTTTTTTTAATTCAGCTTTGAACTTTTCCGAAAAGTTAAAAATGGACTGAACATTTAACCTCGTAAGCCCGGATGTGCCTCAGAAGGAACTAAAACTTTGTAGTCAGTAACGCCGAGACATTTTCGGAGGTGATTTCGAAGTATCGCCGGATGTGCCTTCAGAGGAACTTAAACTTTAGCGACAAATTTAAGTTCAAAAATTCGCGCCTATCGAAAAATAAGAGTGATAGTCTATGGCTTAAAGTATTCAAAATCAGGTATCCGAACTTATTAATATAAAAAAAAACAAAATGTCACTGTCAAATTATCATTTTTCTTTGACAAGGTGGTTCATCCGAGAAGACGTGATGTGCGATTAATTTTTTTTCTTCACGTAAACGTAGTTTAATTGCAAAACTGACCAGTATATTTTAAGTTAAAATACTGCTAAACAAGCAAAAAAATTATTTTTCCCAATTTGAAGTAGTTTTGCAAGATTTTTTTTCGTTTGAAAATAATAGTTCTTTGCAAGGAACATTCGGTCTTGGTGGTGAAAGTTTTATTTTTATATATTTTTTCTATTGAGATGGGATTGAGTATTGGACTTTTAAAATTATGATATGATTGAGAAAATTTACCATGAGAACGTTCTGATTTTTAGTTTAGTAAATTATATAATTAACATGAATATTCACTTTACTTCTTGTACATTCTAACTTTTTTACCTGTAGGTATTTAACGTGTTATTCACACAAAAAGGGGCTATAAACACAAATTTCGCAAATCAGTCCGAATAGAGTCAATGCACTAATTTAGGGAATTTGTGAAGTTGTTGTTATTATTTAAACAAGATTAGTATACCGTTTGAATGGGGATAGACTAGAGAAGTTTTGATAAAATCCGAAGATCGCTATCTCTTTTAAAAAAAAATTATAGCCATGTAAACTTAAATGTTCAGTCCATTTTTAACTTTTCGGAAAAGTTCAAAGCTGAATTAAAAAAAAACTAGATGATATTTGCCAGTAAATTTTGATTTGATGCAACCCTATGTCAATGCACGTCAAAACAAAATATTTACTTTGAGGCTACACTTAGTAGTTTTTTTTTAAATCGAAATTAAATGATGCGATTTGGGTATTTTGGTGAAATTACTAAAAAACTTAATATAAAAGTAGCCGCCTGACATGGAACGTGTTATGGGGGCTGAAAATATAGGAAATGACCCATTCTATCCGCCAAATCATTTTGGCACACGATGCGCCAAACACCCTGTATATATTATATACTATTTATAATTGGAAGATACTAAAAACATTGGCTTAACTTGAGTAATGTAAAAATACCAACATTACCAATACAATGCTATGTCTATAGCAGATTGTAATATGATTGACTGATACATGTTGGACTACAATAGCTTATTGGATTATCTCATTATACAAATGTTTGTCAGTTATTGGAAAACCAAAGGGCCAGTGAGGTCATGAAAGGCTAAGTGATAATAACTTGTGTAATAAGTAATAACACAATATCATTGCAAGCAAAACCAGCCAGACTATGTACATTGTAGTAATGACCTGTCCACATAGCCTAACATGTATGGTATGATCAGGCATCAGCTGTCAAGTGTAACCATGTATTGTAGGTACTATAAACATTGCCCAGTCACAAGGCCTATACAGAAAAGTGTTTGATACTGATTCACTGAGCAATTTTTCTGTCACCAATAGGAAAATATTGACATTTAACTCTGCCATATCCTCATAATTAACCAACTAGCTGTCATAATCATTACCAAATTAGTAGATCAATAGATCTTGCTCAATAGTGAAATGCAATATCTTTTCAATGAAAGGTAACAAACCTGGCATGAAATCTTTGGGCCAGCCACAGGGTGGAATTCCCCCAAAAATATACATCGTATTGGACCTTCGCGTCCACAGCCCTCGTAATAACGAGTCTCCATAGCCTTCGAAGACATCAAGCTAAGTTTTGAATCCATCCCGTCCTCAAAATCGTGCTGAGCCACTACATTAATTTTTCTTTGCACTTGCATTTGAGCTAATTACCGGCACATCATCACAAAAAGAAACAAACTGAACAATTTTTTCTTTTATAATTTAAGCCTAAAAATTTAAACACAACCGCGTGACAACTATTTTTGTATTTTAGGTATTGTACTGTCAAATTTCAAAACTAAATTCAAGGAAATTAATCTTCGTTCAGTCAGTTTTCCGAGAAACAATCAATTTCTTCTCTGAATTTCATTTCATCACGCATTTTTTGCCATTTTTGGGGCTGCCAGACAAATTTTCTGAATTTCCCTAAAATTCTGTAAAATTGTTTGAATCAAAGTAATCAAATAAAATAAGTTTCAAAATAATTTTACTAGAGGCCTACAAAGGACTGTTATTTAAATATTCTATTTTTTAACATTTGTGAACACATTGAAATAAATTAATGAAAAATTCACGATTTCATTTTGTACAATGACAATAATAGGTACTACTATCACAGATAATATAACACTACTATTGAGAGTTAATAATATAGTTCCAAAATACTGGACTGTCCTATCGATGACATTGACAGTGGGGCGCCACCGTCAATACCGGATCGCTGGTTCCGATTTTTGCCATGTTGGAAACCATATAGTTGAACGATGGTAGCGCCGCCCTGTCATTGAGTTTGGCGGGACAGTTCAGCGTGGGTCATCTATATTATAGCCTGACCAGGAACATAAAAAAAACCCTCGCCATGTTGCGGAAAACTAATGGTACTAATTTCTTTTAATGGCAACAGTAACTGTGGGTCTAGACAAAGTGCAATTATAATCGCAAACCAGTCGAAAAGTGGTCGAAAAGCCCCTTTTTTGTATGGAATTTGACGGATTCGATTTTCGATTCGATCAAAAAGTGCGTTTTGTCTAAGGGGGCTGAAAACTTCATTCACATGTCACCATGCATGTCAGTCTATTGTTGTCAAAGTGTAAACAAACTTTATTTTAAATGTGTGCAATTGATTTCGTGTATTAAATTGCTAAAATATTTTTATAGTCGTGAAAGAAAAGTGGTTCACGATGTGTTAATGAATTTGTCGAAGAGAAATACTAAGGGTTCGGACAATATTTTCATTGAATAATGTTTCCGACAAAGGTTGTCAAATTGACTGACATGTTTATCGTATGGTACAGTCCACTATGAAAATTAGCTGTAGTCTGTTTCAACTACCTATTTTAAAGTTTTTTGTCACTTTCTAAGTTTTGAATTTTATGGAATTGGGAAAGAAGTACCGAGTTTGAAGCGTTCATGAGCAGACATTGCAGTTGAATATTCAAGTTCTGAATTTGATTATTGATGAATAATAAAATAAATCCTACTAGCTCGATTGATGGTTTCATTTAATTTATTTAAACCAGGTTATCTTTAATAATATTTTTCGTTAATTTATGAAAATATCAAATTAGCCCGTAATCCTGAATCCTGATACATAAATTTAGCCCATTAATTTAACACATGTACGACTGTACTCAGTGTTGCACTATCAAATGCAATTGAAGCGCCTCTGTGCCAGGGTTTTTATGTTCCTGGTCAGGCTATAAGACTTGTTTTTAGATGATGCGATTTATTACGCACGAATCAAACAAAATGCGCATAGATACAAGAAAGAAACTATACAACACAAAAAGCAAAATAATCTTAACGAGCTATTTCATCCACATGCACTAGCGAAGAGGCGATAGTCGCGGGCAGATGCAGATAATACAGGAGGTATAGCCTGACCAGGAACATAAAAACCCTGGCATAGGGCGGGCGCGTCAATTGCATTTGATAGTGCAACAATGAGTACAGTTGTACCTGTGTTAAATTAATAGGCTAACTTTATGTATCAGGATTCTGGATTACGGGCTAATTTGATATTTTCATAAATTAACGAAAAAATATTATTATAGGTAACCTGGTTTAAATAAATTAAATGAAACCATCAATCGAGTTAGTAGGATTTATTTTATTATTCGTCAATAACCAAATTCAGAACTTGAATATTCAAATGCAATGTCTGCTCATGAACGCTTCAATCTCGGTACTTCTTTCCCAATTCCATAAAATTCAACACTTAGAAAGTGACAAAAAACTTTAAAATAGGTATAGGTGTACCAGAATCTCATGGCAAATGGGGAAAATAAACTTTGTTGAGTGCAATACTGGGGAAATTGGATTAAACGATCTTGATACTGTTAATTTTTTTATTTATGACTTTAATATTAATGAACATGAAGTACGAATGCCTACCTATACATTTTAGATTTTGTATGAAGAATGTTGTTATACATCGGGTTTTTAACATTTATACATGTCTTGAAAAATAAGTAAACCGTATATTACTGTAAATAATTTTATTATGTATCATACTTATAACTTATCACTTCATTCAGAACTAGACGTTTTCTAGGAACTCCACTTGCAATTCTTGATTCTTCTTCAATAGATGATCAAGTTAAAGAGGTATTTATACAGAGTGGAATTTTGTAATGCCACCTGGAGGGTACTCTTAATAGTGTAGATAGAAAAATTTGCTGAAAGAACATTCCTTTATTTTCGAAAAAAAAAAGAGAGTTACACTAAAAGATTTTCGAATTTTTTTCGAAAATTCACTACTATACCATACAATTTTCTGTAACATTATTAAAATATCAAAACATTTCACTCCAACTTACTGTCAACTCAACGACGCGCTTTAAAATCAAAGATTGACTTTGAATTATGCCTTATTTTACAATACACATTGAAAACAATATAATTTGCTTGAGGTTTTTCGACTTTTTCACAAAAATAACAAATAGGCATGAAGAGATTACAACATTTCTGCAGCGGCTGACAGATCTCTTGATTTACTTTGACAGGTGACAATAAAGCCATAGACAATTGCCATATGAAAAACACACTTTTCCAATATTTTTATTTGCCATGAGTCCATGAGATTCTGGTACACCTATAGTTGAAACAAACCACAGCTAATTTTCATAGTGGACTGTAGGTACTATACGATAAGCATGTCAGTCAATTTGACAACCTTTGTCGGAAACATTATTCAATGAAAATATTGTCCGAACCCTTAGTATATCTCTCCGACAATGTGTTAAACATTGTGAACCACTTTTCTTTCACGACTATAAAAATATTTTAGCAATTTAATTCACAAAATCAATTGCGCACATTTAAAATAAAGTTTGTTTACACTTTGACAGCAATAGACTGACATGCAAGGTGACATATCAATGAAGTTTTCAGTTACTGTTGCCATTAAAAGAAATTAGTACCATTAGTTTTCCGCAACATGGCGAGGGTTTTTATGTTCCTGGTCAGGCTATACCTACATAATAGGAATACCATTGTTGCGTCCACATAATGGTCCACTAGAGAAATTGTGGAAAGTTCTATGTATGCGAAAGTGGTCACGAGTGGACGTATCAAAAATGAATAATTTCAATTCCAATTTTTTTTACACTCACGCGTTCTAATCGGGCGATTCGTGAGACGATAGCTACTAGATTATTACATTAATTACATCGTTCATAGTAAGCGCGGTCGTTCAACAGCGTACGTCAGCTGTTTTGACCAATCGTATCGCAGAATCAGAAACGCGTCTGGATTGTAGACGTTATAAAAGTTACCGTAATCGGGGCTCAGATTAGAAAATTGTAATGCGTGTTGAGATTCCCGCCACGCGCGCACGCGCCACAGAGTAACTTTGATTCCCGCGACTAGCGTGATAGTTTTCTAATACCTAATAAAACGCTCGCGACTTGTCCATTTTTTTCCCAATGATAATGAAAATGGTAAATAATCTAACAACCGGCAACCCCACCATACAAAAAACACAAATTATTTAAAAAAAATTTTTTTTATTCATTCATAGTTTACTGTTTAAAACTTTTAATTTTATTTTTATTTTTGTAAAAAGCTTATAAATACAGAAATAGGTCATCAATTCATAAAAGATTTTATGTATTTTTTTTCATAAAAGTTCTTAATTTCACAAAAAATGCGCACGGCAAATAAACCACCTCCCAAGAACAAAATATAAAATTAAGAAAAAAAATGAAATACGTGTAGTTAGTAGTTTAACTGATAATAGATAGATGGCTCTGTTACTTGAAATCCCGCTAGCACTGTTTAATGAAATACGTGCATTTAGTAGTTCCTTTAATGGTAGATAGATGGCTCTGTGATTTGAAAACCCGCGGGAGTAAATTAGCATTGCGTGAGTTTTTAGAATGTAGGTAATTATAATCTTCGCCGCTAGCTGGTGTAGCTAGTAGTTTATCCGTTGTATAAAAATTGTTGATTTTGATTCTAGCCAACTTATTTTATTTTTAAAATATTTATTGTAAACAGAAGGTCAATTTTGTATCGACGAAAAACCCAGAATCGATTGGGACTAACTAAATGGATATCAGTAGATTCCCTAAATACACATTTTACCCCACCGGCATCGAAGCTAATGTCGAAATCAATCAAATGGGTTATAAATAATAATCAATCAAATAAGCTCCCGGATGCGAGAGTACCAAAAAGTATAAAATACACGCAATTGCCCTCTGCAAAACAACTTTTGCAGAGGGCAATCGAATGCCGCACTTCGCCTCATGATTGGGCCATTTGTGCGCGATTTGTGGTCTATCTTCCTAGCTCCAACCACCACAGATCCCCCCAGAAGGCAAGAAACCTGTCTAGGCCGCTACATGCCCCCTGCATCGACGCTGGTGATTGGAGAAATTGAGCCCGTTGTTCTGCTACGCTTCTGCATTCATGAGCACATGCTGCGGTGTTGGTTTTGTATGAGCACATGCCAAGTTTGGTATTTTAGGAAAGGTTTTTGTAATGATTAAGAACAATATTGTTGGTTATTAATGATAACAGCGACAAAAAAACAGCTGATTCTGAAAAATAGCTATACCTATATACTTAGGTACTACGTATTTTTTAGGGTTCCGTAGCCAAAATGGCAAAAACGGAACCCTTATAGTTTCGTCATGTCCGTCTGTCCGTCTGTCCGTCTGTCCGTCTGTCCGTCTGTCCGTCTGTCCGTCTGTCCGTCTGTCACAGCCGATTTACTCGGAAACTATAAGTACTACAGTGATGAAATTTGATGGGAATATGTGTTGTATGAACCGCTACAAAATTATGACACTAAATAGTAAAAAAAAGAATTGGGGGTGGGGCCCCCCATACATGTAACTGAGGGATGAAAATTTTTTTTCGATGTACATACCCGTGTGGGGTATCAATGGAAAGGTCTTTTAAAATGATATAAAGTTTTCTAAAAAACATTTTTCTTAAAGTGAACGGTTTTTGAGATATCAGCTCTCAAAGTCGTAAAAAGTATGTCCCCCCCCCTCTATTTTTATAACTACGGGGTATAAAATTCTAAAAAAAATAGAGGGTGATGCATGCTAATTAACTCTTTCAACGATTTTTGGTTTGATCAAAGTATCTCTTATAGTTTTTGAGATAGGTTGATTTAACTGTTGCTGCTACGGAACCCTTTGTGCGCGAGCCCGACTCGCACTTGGCCGGTTTTTTACTCTATGTATGTAGGTATTGGTTTCATGACCTTGAACGCCTAACGGAAAATCCGTCGAATGAAGAATCCATTGCATTTCTTTTAATAAAAGATGACTTTTTCTGATACTTTAAACCCAATCTAAAAGTGAAATTTTCCACGGAGAGCGGTATGCACGCCGCGCCCAAGAGAAGCGAGCTTGCGTCAATGAATGAGCCATAGAGCTACGAACCAAATTTTAAAGACACGAAGTTAAAAAACAATTAATTGGGAGCCTGATGACCTGTACTACAGGTATGCAAATACCTATCACAGGCATCAGTCTCACACAAACAACTTTGTTTTTGAATTGTAATTAATGTGCTTAAAAACCTGTGTCATTGTAATGTTTGTGATGAGAAAATAAATACTATTTATTATTATTATGTTTGTACCTACGCTTTGGAGCTCACGGGTCAAAAGTGGCCCGGTCCTTTATAAGGCTTGCGTGGGGATACAGATCCAACACGTAGAGGCCGTTTTAAGCGCAAAATAATCGATAAAAGTGAAAGTGGTGCACATGCTGGATCTAGTCTCTGACTACATCATGGGATGTCTCATTATTATTAATTAGGTATATGTACCTACCTATCTTAGACCGTGCTTAGACATTGCAACGAATATTAGAATTTTTATTAACAACTAGCTTTCCGCCCGCGGCTTCGCGCGCGTGGTCTACATTATCTACATATTTTACGGAACCCTATTTTTTCCAAAATAAAATTTAGCCTATGTTACTCGTGGATAATATAGCTTTCGAATGGTGAAAGAATTTTTAAAAACGGTCCAGTAGCTTTTGAGCCTATTCATTACAACAAAACAAACAAACAAAGTTTTCCTCTTTATAATATAATACCTATTAGTGTAGATTAGTCGATATTTCTAAGCTTTGTATGTTCACTTAGCTACGAGTGTCATTTATGAAATCATTATTGTTTTTCAAAATTTTGTGTAGTGAAATTAAATTTTTCTTTTTAATTTTAATTCACATTTTGCATTGGATTTAGAGTTTCATGAGCAATAAATTCTGATCAGTGTTTTTTACGTAACTCATATTTTATGGTGATAAAAATATAGGTTTTTCTTTAGTTTATCTGGAGCTTTTTTTAAGGTCTTCATTGTCCAATAAAACTCTAATAAATTAAGATTATTTGTTGCATTGTAATTGAAAAAAGTAGTTTAATTGAGTTGACTAAATAGTGACGTCACTTGCTTGTATTGCCATACAAAATCTATGTGTCGTTTTGACAGTTTTAAAAAGTACGTCAATTGATTGGTGGTGTCAACACGTCTATTGTTGCTGAATAAAATAAAGCATAAGTAGTCAGTGTAGCGATTATTGCGCATAAGAAATTCGAGGGTAGATTTAGATTTTCCTCCCTACCACGGCTCGCTAAAATCTTACAGCTCCAGTCAATTTTTAACCTCGGCCGGTGTAACCCAGTAATCAGGTAAGTTATAGTTATTAATTTTTTTCAATTAGGATTTTATAAAGAGTTCAATTGAAGTTTACAGGAACTTCGGAACTTGATGTTAGGGATGATGTATTTTTTTAGAATCTATTGCAATGGCCGATAGCCGTTCCCAAACTTTTTTCAAATGGATAATTTTAGATAAACGAGAGACTCTTATAAATAAGTTTAGTTAAGTTAGTTTTGCAGTAGAAATTGGAATAACCCAATTTTGTCTCGCACGTTCAACAGGTGCAATGAGGGTTTTCGCGTATGAAAGATCCGCTAGATGGCGGGACGTGGATGTGGGGTCTGACTGCTGCGTGATTGGTGGATTTTGACATATTTGTCAATGTCACTCAAAAATAACCAAAGCAGCATTTGGACCTTGCGTCTACGTATTGCCATCTGGCGGATTTTTCATACGCGAAAACCCTCATTGGAATAAACCTAGTGGGCGTCTGCTTTTTATAAAAGTGTCAAAAAGAATTTTAAAAGCAATTAGATTCCAATTTCCAATAGGTAGTTAGATAGGTAGGTACATATTAAAATTTAAAAATAGAAAAAGTAAAGAGTCTCCGTCGCCATCGCCAACAAGTGATGTGCATGTGTTACGATAATTAGTGGTGTGTTTAATAGATTGTCGATAAAATAAAATACTCAAGATTAAAAAACAAAATTTTAGGGCATTTTGTGTTCAGTGTCAGTAACACCGTATAGAGTTGTACCTAATAATTTGATTCTATGAAAATTCAGCTGTCTAATTAAATGTGAGGGATTTGTGAGATGCTATAATGAGGTCACTTGGCTATAGAATCCCCTATTTATGCCTTACAGTTGGTGTGAAGAAGGGTATGGACTTCGGAAACATGCTGCCATAGCTGGGCATTAACTCGTTAATCCGTTAATCGTTAATTAACGAAGTTAACATTTCTATTAACGGATTAACTTTTAAGTTAACTTTAAAAAATGTTAACGGACTCGTTAACTTCCGTTAAATTATCCTAAGTGCGTTAATCGTTAATCCAGTACCTACTATTTACCAAAAAGATACAGCAGGCACGCTGAAAAACGCGTTCTGACAAGTACGTTCGGGCTTCCACCCGATCACTAACGACACGTCATTTGTTAGTAGGTATGTGTGGGACACTCTTGCAACTGAATTTAAGACCATTGCAGTTTTCCTCAACCGATTGACCTGAAATTTGGTATACTTATATAAGTACGATGACAATGCAATGTTATGGTACTATTGAGCTGGTCTGATGATGGAGTCATGAGGTGGCCAAAGGAACTCCTAAATGAAACGGCGGCATCGCATCGAATTTGGGTTCGTTGGATTTGTCTTTTCGAGCACTTTAGTACTAGATGATGTCCAGCTCCAGGGTCCTGATGATGGATTCAGAAGGTGGCCATAGGAATTCCTAAACGAAACGGTGGAAACTTATCGAGTTTGGGTTTGCTGGATTTGACTTTTCGAGCACTTCGGTAATAAATTATATTGTAATTGAACCAAGGCTCTGAGATTGAGATACTACTAAAAAGTGTAAAATAAAATTATAATAATTAAAAAACTTTTTTAAAAACAAGCTTTTATTCTGAAATGCAGTTGTACTAAAAAACGAAAAAGAAATTGACCAAGTGTGTGTCGTACCACGCGCAGTGTAGGGTTCCGTAGTTATCCGTCGTTACCACAATATGTATATTTCAGGAGCAAGCAATTACTTCATCTAAAGTCACTTTTAATATTTTCTTCTTAGGAATTTTTATTAGGTATGAAATTTTATAATACATGAGTAAAACGACTATTACTCCTAAACTAATTGATCTATCCTAACCGCTATAGTTTTCCTTGAAAGTTCATAAAGAACACTATTATCATGATTTTTTCGGATTTTCAAACCAACTGTTTAGTTTTTAGTCCTACTCGAACAAAAATTTTCACTTTAAACTTTAACATTTTGCTAACGGATCTCTAAATCGAAAAATAGTCTTAGAAACCTCTAAGCCATTTTAAAAGACCTATCCAACGATACCCCATATGATGGGGTAGAAGATGAAAAAAAAAATTCATCCCCACTTTACATGTAGGGGAGCTACCCTAAAAAAAATTTTTTTCCAAATTTTATTTTTCCGTTTTGTCGGCGTGATTAATATGCATATCTCCACAAAATTACAGTCAGTTCCTTGTCAGGACTACGGAACCCTAAAAATAATTGTACTTATGCAAGGTTCAATTAATTTCGAAAGCTTGTAGAGCGCAAACATAAAAGAGGAATAAATTCTACGCGCGATATAAGCTTTCGAAATTATTTGAACCTTGCATAAGTACAATTATTTTTAGGGTTCCGTAGTCCTGACAAGGAACTGAGCAAATAAGCTCATAAATAAGTTGCATGTAAGCTCACTTGCATGTTAATTTAATAAATAAATAAATCAATCAATACAATTATTTTTTTCGTTTTATTATCATGTGTTAACGGATTAACGATTAACGTTAACTTGCGTTAAATCTTGCGAAATGAACCGTTTTAACGTTTAACGAAGTTAATTTTTTTATTAACGGTTTAATGATTAACGAAGTTAACTATTTGATTAACGGTGCCCAGCTATGCATGCTGCCCTACAACTTCAAACTTCCGCTATATTGGGGTGAGGAGTGTCTTTTAAAATAAAATAATTTATTTACGTGTAATTCTAAGAATACAGAGTATTAGATTTTACTTACTGAATTACTTAATATTTAAAAAAGTTAAATCAATAAAGCTTTCTCATATCTTGGAGACCAGTAATAAAAATTTGATTGTAGTATAGTACGGCCAACGAGTAAACAAACCCAATGTCATGGGTGAACCCGTCTGACTTTGACATATTTTGGCGGGAGAACGAGACATTACGACAAATACACAAGATGGGAAGAGACAGAATATATTGTCAACTCGACAGTCGTATCGACCTTTTGTATCGCTGCTAGTTAGCCGTACTTTAGATTAAAGATTACTTAGTTCGTAACAACAACGCGGAAGCTCTTAGCCTATATATCTCACCTGATTGAAAGTCATGGCCAGGATGTAAGAGAGCCTCGTTCGGAAACTACATCTGCAAAAAAACTGGGTAACTTATCACCGACAATTACCTACCTAACTACAGGTACTTCGCGAAAATTTAATATTACATGACATTTTATTACAATTATTTGTTGTATATGCGTGCTTTCATGTCATTTTGCTTGACGAGTGCTTGTGTGCGTATAACCTGTGTGGGTGCGTGAAAATGGCCCAAAAATTTACAGGCACACACACAGACAGAGTCAATTTAAATTGAATCAGTTAACGAGTATAATACTGATAATACTTAATTGAACTACTATCACAACAATAGACGTCTTAGCTAAGTAAACATGAATATAGTTACTATAATATCGTCTCTATTTATAGAGATCACCTCTGGACGAATTTGGATCCGCAAAGAACTGCAGTTAGATTGGATCCGATTTCAACGAGCAGGAAAGTTGTTCCGTGCATTAAAAACTTTACGTAACTTTTTACCAACTTTTTGGTTAAAGCCTTCGCCTAAATCAAATCATCTGTATCGGATACGTCGCTAAGACAAACACATTGACCTAGAAGGCAGGTGAGAGAGGCTCTGCCCGTGAACCGGGAAGCACTCCTCAAGGTCAGGCTCGCGCATGCGCCGGGCGGCCCTTCGGAGGCTCGCTCTCACTGTGCACAGGGGTTCTGGATAGCGGAATCGGCAGTCGCTTCTGCGAAACCTCTTAGGCGTGTTTACAACACTTGATTAGATTTTTTCTCGGCTGATTTTCTTCTGTCAGTTCTAATAAATTTGCCGGATTCTCAATAAGTTACTTTGATGTTTGTATGTTACCTCTCGGGCATCTAAACGTTTCAATAAATGCGCATTTGTTTCTAACTCGCGAGTAAACTTGTGTTGATAAAGATTTGCTTGAAGTACTCTAATAGTCATAATTGAGCATTATTTGAATCGATGTTAACTTCATGATACAAAAATGTAATATTGTATCAGTATCAAGCAAGATCATGTAGAGTCATAAGTTAGATTCGGCTTCCGAGCTCCGATCCGCCGCTACAGGCACCGCGCGCGCTCCCTTCCCGGTTTGCACACGGATTTCAATCCTCTAATAATCGCTTCCGATCCGTGAAACCAGCCAACACTCCGTCTCGCCGCCCCACCGCGAGTGAGCGCGCGATGCGGGCCCCGGAAGCTCGCTGAACGCGCGAACGGAACGCGCGAACGGAACGCGCGAACGGAACGCGCGAACGGAACGCGCGATGTCGGCGATACTCGTCGAGGCCTGTTCCTCCACCATCGATGATGACTTGTACACGTAAGTGGTCCCGCATCAGCTGTTAGCCCCGTAGCGCCGTAGTCCGTAGCGGCGTAGCGTTCAAGGCCACGGCCAGCCGCGCGCGATCGATGGTGTCCTTGATTTGGCGTTCGATACGATTTAATGTTTCAGTATCAATTTACATCGTTGTGATTTTACATTTCTAATCTAAGCGTGGTTTCTAGATCGCTAGGAGGCTCAAGGTTGATAAAACTTTTCTTGTATTATCTTTCCATTATTTTTATAGTCTGAGATTTACAATAAGCCTATTGTTATTTCATACAAAACTATGTGTACTTTGACTTTAACTAATTTTTTCTAAGCTACTAAACGCTTCTGTTATCTTTACTTAAGTTAAAATTACCACAATAATCTCTATTCCAAAAGATAATCTTCCGGATAATCGCTTTCCTGTAATTGAAACTGAAATTATCAAGATAGACTATCGACTTCGTAACAACAAGAAAGATTTGATTTACCCTCATTTCAGTAATAAGATCCGTTGCGTAGAAAAATTGTGTAAAAAGCCGCTTTCTGTCGAGTGACCTTGAGGGGGTGGGGGGAGCCCGGGCTTTATTTATAAACATCCCGCCTGTCTTGGGGTGGGAATCTTACATTTTCCGTTGGAAAATCGTGTCACCAATTAATTTGATATTGACGTAAGCACAATTTTGTACTTCGTGGTAACTTGTAAATCATTATTACAGCTTTATCAAAAAGACAAGAGCTTACAAATAAGGTTCTAAGAATGTTACAAAGGCGTAATTAGTAAGTACCTACCGTAGGATCATAATAACGTAGGCCATGTTCAGCAGTATCCTATGGCCGAAATTTTGATGATCTTTAATAAAATGTTTCACCATTCCATATTTATTTATTAATAGATATTTACTTGGTTAAATCTGTAAATATCATCTCTAGATAAACCCTTTCTAGACCAGATTTAATAGTCGGATTGAAAAAAACGGTTGATTTAGCTGTAAGAAGTTTATTTTTCGAGCAAGTTATTTGGCAAAGATTTTAAAAGGTTTTCAACATTCTTTATTCAAAAAGGTTATAGCAAACTGGATTATTTCTTCAGGCTCTTATCAAGTCAATTGCTTTACGTAAAATACAGTTAAGTAAAATAAAAAAACTTTAACCATATTAAAAGCTAATATGGGCGAAGATTGGATTGGGGACCCACTGCACTATATTGCTTGGGGCCCGAGTCTATGCCGAAACTCCACAAAGTCGCTCAATAATTGCCCAGTGTGCCAAGACATTGATTTCCAGCGGGAATGTACGAAGTCGAATGGGGGTTGAGGGTCGTTTGGTGCAGAGATTCCTGACCTAGAACTCTTTGAACCACTGTGCGCCAGCAAACAATTTTCAGGCGGTTCGCCATCGAAAACGAGCACCTGTTTTATGACTATGAAAGCATAGCGTTTAGATCTATTCAAAAGGGGTGGCTAATATCACAGTATATCTAGTGTGCTAATATAGTTCAATTATGTCTTACACCCGTATTCACAAACATTACTATGAGGTCTCACAGTGCGCGCACGGGGTCCCAATAGACAATAATTTTGATCCAATCACAGAACTCTATTCATCGCTGTGCGTTCGACTTCGCATATCGTTGCTGCCTCCTAGACAAAATGCACTTTTTGATCGAATCGCAAAACGAATCCGTCAAAACTCCATACAGAAAAGGCGACCATTTTTCGACTGGTTTGCGATTATAATGCACTTTGTCTAGACCCCTGCGTCACTGTAAAGGTTCGGCCAAACCAACGCGATCACTCGCGATCAGCCGGCGCGGCGTGCAGCGCGGGCGATCAATGTTTTTAAGTCTGGTCGCCATCGCTGCACGCCGGCTGATCGCGCGTGATCGCGTTAGTTTGGCGCTTAAATCAGTCAGTGCCTGAGGTACGGGAGGGTGATTTTGTGACGGTCAAACGTCAGCGAGACTTCAGTCTCATATACAGGGTGCTCCAAAAAGTAGTGTCAAGCCGAAGCCCAGAGGCAGAGCATCACTAGGGCTATCCAAGTCACCCCCATGTATGTTCCGCTATTTTTGATAGTTTTCGAGTTATAATTTGTTTTAAATTTCTGTGCTTAGGCACTTTTTTGGTCACTGTGGCGCGAATAGTCAAGTTACATGTCTGATTTTTTTTTATTATTATTAGATAAATACTAGGTCTAGCTGATTCAGAATTATTTACATCCATAACACGAATGTAAAGTAAAATCCTGTATGTTGTAAAAAAATCATAACTCGAAAACTTTAAAAAGTCGCGTGATTTGGTTAGTCCTAGTGATGCTCTACCTCGGCTTCGGCTTGACACTAATTTTTGGGACACCCTGTATACAACTGTGCTCCAGATATGTATGCCCTGTCACGTCATAATAGTAATATGTCAATGTCACCCCTGCCGTGTCGTTCCCATAACTCGACAGGCACTGACTGAGCTTAGCCTAGACTAAACTAACTAGAATTAAACGTTTTCGTAGCAACATATCTCTCATAACAACTACTAAAATACTAATGGTGAACTTTAACTGCTGGAGTCCGTATAACTTTGGAAATTGCTCGCTAATGTTCTACACGGTCAAAGTTTGCGGGTTCGAATGTTAGAGCTCACAGACGAGCGATATTATGTTCGCGACTGCTTGCGATAGTGGTAGGCGACGATCAGCGAATGTTAGTGTAGGTGCAACTGGGCGACACGCGACATCAACAGATCGGCGACTAGACGGCTGTTCTAGACAATTTCAAAATATTAGTTTGTCGTCGCTACTTCGCGATTCTGACGCTAAGTGCGCGAAACTTTGAACAAAATATTAGAAGTAGCTTTCCGCCCGCGGCTTCGCCCGCGTGGAATTTTGTCTGTCACAGAAAACCTTTATCGCGCGCGTCCCTGTTTCAAAAACCGGTATAAATACTATCCTATGTTCTTTCCCGGGCCTTATCTCTATGCCAAATTTCATCAAAATCGGTACAATGGTTTAGGCGTGAAAGCAAGACAGAAAGACAGATTCGCATTTATAATATTATTATTAAGTATAGATTGTCGGCCGCAGCCTGTCGTCGTTGCGTGTCGCCTAGTACCTATGCGCCGCAGCAGATATTTTGACCAAAAACATTATTGAAAGATAGTTGACGGATGGATTAAAATAGAAAACCAGTATTAGACGGAACGATAGCTGCCGACAATTTCATTTAATTTTGTTCAAAGCTTCGCAAACTTGGCGTTCGAGTCGCGGCGATAGGCTAATTTATGAAATTGACAAGAATAAGCGTCTAGTCGCCGAGCTGTCGCTGTCGCGTGTCGCCCAGTGTGTGCCTACACTTAAGGTCATAGCAGACTTATCAACTTGGAAAGGGATCATCACCGCCTTTTGCGAGCTGTCATAGCCTGTCAAGTTTCAAGCCGTTTACGTTACGGTGCGGATAAGTGCGATGCAGTGTGGAGTTTCATACAAAGAATACTGACCGCCTCGAGTTGATACGGTTACGATCCGTTTCCGGACTGATAAGTGTGTTTCATCCTTTATTCGTCTGATGCCAAACATTGTGGGTACACGAGTCGCAGATAAATGGATAATTGCTTGTTTACCAGCCGCCTGCGATTTCGCGGTGGAAAGTTTTATCCTTTCTACCTGGAGGTCCCATTTATAGTGTTTTGATTACATAATAGGTACTATCTCTAGAAGATGGGTAGTTTCTAAGTTAGATACAGTTTTATTAAGCTAGAATTGATACGTAAGCAGATTTAACATCTACATTTCTATACTAATGCTAAAAAGCTAAAAAGTTTCTTTGTTTGCTTGCTTGAACGCGATAATTTCAGGAACTACTGGTTCGATTGGAAAAATTATGTTTGTGTTGGATAGCCCATTTATCGCTGAAGGTTTTAGGCTATAGCCTAGGTAGGGTGATGTTATAACATCACCCTACATAGGGGCGGAGCGGTAGAGAAAAATGTTGCAATTATTAGTCAAACTATTTTCACGCGTACGTAGTCGCGAACACAGCTAGTATTATAAATTGTCTACAAGAATTTTCGCCAAAATTTCTTCTTGTTCAGGTACTTGGGAGCCGACTTACGGTTTTATTATTTATTCGCGGAATCCGGAGGTTGTTATATCACTTGAGAAGTCCTTGAGCGCTCTCAACACACACTTTTGCTGGTATTTTCAGAATACCGCCGAATTACAGGAAAATAGAAAAGTGTAATATCGTTATGCTGACATTACGCGTGCTTACCTTGTCTGAACGGTTTTGTTACTAGGCGTTACCTGTGGCGTTACATTATTATGATAAACGAAGTCAATTAAAATCTATTTAAAAAGTGGTTTCGCTTTCTCAGTAGTTAGCCGCCGGAACGACCTTAATTTTTTTTTTATAAAGGACANTGTATGGGCATGCCGGATTAATTACGCCGGAACATGTGAAAGCTACGTAGGTACCATGCCCATACACTTCACCACCGGGTACCCGGCGCCGGTTAGCCGGCAACCGGAACGTGTGAAGAGGGCCTTAGGGTTCCTTTTCAGGACTACGGAACCCTAAAAAAGGTATTCCATACACGAGTACATTGCTAAGTCTTACATTTAAATGCCAACGATAACATCCGAGACAAGACTGTCCAAACAAGTCTGTCCAAAAATCAACTATAACTTATAATATTAATATTACTAGGGATTATCCTAATGTTCATCCAAACGACAACAAGTGCCTATTACTTAGATCCAACGAAACGAAAACATCGGATTTCCCTTTCCGGTGCGGATGTACTTTTTCTTATAACTACCCTAACGATTGAAACGTCTTCCGTTGCAAAGGACATCAATTACATTAATTAAGGCGTCACTTGGATCACTTTATTATTCTACTTATACCCGTACTTCTGAACGAATCACTCGAAGAAAGTGACTTTGCTTTGTGTTTGGAGTTACGTAGTATTACTAATGGAAGGTGCTACTAATGATAGCTGAAAATTGATGAATTTCTCGCCAAAACTACTGAAGGTAGTTTGGTGAAAGTTTTTGAATATAATAGGTACCGACTGGCCCTTTACCTAGATCAAGTCAATAAACGGATCGAATTACTTCAAAGGTGTTTTATTGATTAGTTTACTTGAACTAATGACGTTTCTTTCTTATTACAAATACAAAACTAGCTGACCCAGGGACCGTACCGCTTTTGAAAATATTACAGGATAATAATAAAAATGTAGAATCCTAATGGTGAAAGATTTTTTCAAATTGGTTCAGTAGTTCATCATCATTATTTCAGCCATAGGACGTCCACTGCTGAACATAGGCCTCCCCACATGCTTTCCATGTTGAATGATTGGGAGCGCCCTGCGTCCAGCGCTTCCCTGCTACCTTTATGATGTCGTCGGTCCACCTGGTGGGTGGATGTCCCACGCTGCGTTTTCCGGTAGGCGGTGTACGGTCTTGACCGCACATTCCGCGCCATCAGCATTTTCACCCTAATTGTATCACTCTTCATATGC